>NW_011495069.1:1111847-1123319 GCF_000754665.1 Bison bison bison
CCAGACCCACCTGGCCCAGCTGGGCTGCCCACACATAGTCAGGAGGACTGTTCTGACCCTGGTGAAGCTGTCACTCCCCTGCTTGAAGTCTCAGGGGCTCCCCACCTTCCTGCAACAAAATTATAGCCATAATAGTATCTACTAAAGAATATTTACCTTGCTAAGCATTTTACAACGAAGGCAGAAGGAGAAGGGGCGGCAGAGGATGAGACGGTTCGACACCATCACTGACCCAAGGGACATGAGTTTGAGGAAGCTCTGGGAGGCAGCGAAGGCCTCTGGGACGGGCTTTCAGGAAAATGGAAACGTTCAGACCTTGCTCCCACCTGGCCAGGGCATGCTGCTGTGCACAGATGTGCGAGTCCCTAGCATCTATCCAGACCCGTCCTGGCCCCACCGTTTTTTGCCTGCCGGCCCCCGCAGCGAGGGGTTTTAGGGTGACATAGGAGATAAGTAAGGGAGGACTCGGCGTCCCGTGTCTGGTGGGGTTTGGGGCCTTTGGTGCTTGGGTCCTGACTGTGGTTTTTGCATTTGACTGGTTGAGCCGGGGGTGGGTGATGGCAAAGAGACAGCGTTGGCGGGATGGTGTTTCCTAGCGTGGCATTTCTCACGCACTTGCTCCCCTCACACCCACCCCAGCTGACGTTCCCTGTCCCCGGCCTGGAGCAGGGAACAGGGAGTATAAACCGGGCTTCCGTCATGGGTGAGGCGGCATTCGTGCACGCAGAGGGGCACACACACTGTGAGCCCACAACCCGACACGCAATCCTGAGCGTGCACACACAGTCTTGCTGACACACCCCCGAGCCCTCACGCTCGCCCCCAGGCATCTAGAACCACACGAGACAGTCTCACCAGTGCCGTGCTTTACACACACGTGTGCATCCTTCCACGCAACCCAGAAGCATGTAGATCCATCCACTCGCCCTTGCTGGCACACTTCCGTCCCCACAGCCCCGAATACAGGCTTTCTCACTTGCACTGGTGCTCAGTCACAGGATCTGGCCTCCAGCAGCCCTGGGCACCCCTTGCGCCCACACCCGTTGCACACACACCTCCTCACACTTGTATAGGCTCCTGTCCACGTGCGTGAGGCCCACAGAGCCAGCTGCCGCCCCCCCCTGCCTGCCATTCTCAGCTGCCTCCGGCCCGGGCGCGCCCCGCACCTCATCCCCGAGCTGCTGTCTGCCTTTGCACGGTAACCAGATGAGACAAGGCGATTTATGACACCAGCTGTCTCTGTCAAAACCGGATCTCCCACACGCACGAGGGGAAGCCAATTACCCCGAGCCCAGCCCTGCCAGAAGCCAGGGCTTGCAGGGAGATAGAGTGGGGGTGGGACCCGGCCACTCGGAGGGGCGTGGTGGGCGGCACCTGCTTCCCCTGGGAATCCGGCACCCTCCTCCCCCAGGCCCCGGGGGAGCCTGTCCTCTCCTCTCTGTGGCTGCCCCCTGCCCCCGCTCCCAGGGCAATGCAAGAGCAGACCCAGGGCAGAGAGCAGGTGGGCAGGGAGTGTAGAGGAAGAGTGGTCCAGGGTCACCATGGCAACAGGGAAGGCAGGAACCCTGTGGCCCTCCCGCTACACAGCGAGCCGCAGGGAGGCCGCGTTGCTGTCCCCTCTTGCTCTCCACTTCTGCTCTCCCTGCTCCTCTCTGAGCAGGTGCCCGCACCCGGCTCACATTTCCCTCTGCCTAGAATCCCCACTCCCTTCCTTGTCCCACCCCAACCCTTCACCCAACTCTACCACTAGCTGGGCTACTTCCTCTCTGGACCTCAGACTCGGACCCAGGTTCAAGTCCTCACTCCTCCACTGACAGCCTGGGCAGCCTGGACGAGCAGCAGCCCTTCACTGCCTTTAGTTTCTGCATCTGTACAAGAGATTTTGTTTCTATAGAAATATTGACCGAGAGCCCCCTCTGTCAGCAACTGTGCTCTGGGCGGGGGAGATACAACGCTGAACGAAATGAAGTCTCAGCCCTCCTGGGCTTCAGATTTTGCTGGAGGAGCTGGAAGACACCCACTGCAGACAGTTAAGTGAGATGATTCTTCACCGGCTCATAAGCTGCGTCCACAGCAGCTGTCCCAGAATCAAGCATAGCTCTCGAAAAGAACTCAGTCAGTAAGCGAATGCCTGAACGCACAGCCGGCTTGGCCCCAGTGCTGAGGCTGACTTGATCTCAGCCTTTCTCCAGCAGTGTCTGATCTGGCGTTACCTTTGCGGTCCTCAGAGGGCACTTTCTCCGCATAATTTCTGAGTGGTTGGATGGAGACATGTCTAAGTAGACTTCAGAACACTCCTGTTGCTGACTCATTGATTCACTCCACAAATGTACGTTAAGGGCAGACCATGTGCCAAAACCCATGCTAGGCACTCGAGGTTGAGTGGGGTGGAGAGGAGACTTCCAGGTGCCAATTGCATGGCAGAAGTTTCTAGATGTGCTCTTCACGTTTTACAAGATGCTTTCACATATAGGCATTTCACAGGTTCTTTTTAAGGCATTTTTAACAACTCAGTCGTTCGGTCATGTACATCTCTTTCTAAACCCATGGACTGTAGCCTGCCAGGCTCCTCTGTCCATACAATTATCCAGGCAAGAATACTGTAGTGGGTTGCCATTCCCTTCTCCAGGGGATCTTCCCGACCCAGGGATCAAACCCAGGTCTCCTGCATCTCAGGCAGATGCTTTACCGGCTGAGCCACCAGGGAAGCCTGGGTCTGATGAACTTCTTACAGATAAGGAAATTGAGGCTCCAAGACTATTGGTGACTTGCTTGAGAGCCCAGAGCCAGCAGTGACAGCCCCCACGGGCGAGCTGAGCCTCCTCATGCTTGGCCCAGAGTTCTGGCCACCATTCATCACTTTCAGCGTCCCTCTCCCTCAACGACAAGCCTCTAGGGCAGCCGTGGCTCCTGCCCGTTCTAACAGCCTGGGAGCCGCCTGGAACCTGCTGGTGCTGGGATTTGAACCTGAGCCGGCCTGACTCCCGAGCCCAGACGCCATCGCTCTTCCATGTCTAATCAGTTCATTAAAGCCCTCCTTGCAAACGCTCCCTCTCACTGCCCAGCCACAGAGACCTCAGCTGCACCATTTCCAGGAGAGCAAATTCCTTCCCGGCTGGAGAGGAGTTGGGATAATGTAGGCAGGCGATTTAAACAGCTGCGGTAAAATACACCAGTGGTTTTCACTCTCCGCCACCATTACACTTTCCAGCCGCGGCGGGATTGGCCCATAAGTGGGATATCAAGTTTATTACAGCTATTTCCAACCTGTAATTGGTTTTGCGGAACACAAAGAGGAGGAGGTTCGGGGTAGGGGGAGGCGATTCCCCCAACTCCTTTTTCTTTTTTCTTTTCTGGATGATGGCACCCAGGGACATTGGGAGGAGGCTAGAGTTGGAGACTTATTTGTTTTTCAAATGGAAATCCCCCGTCAGCCCCGCAGGCTCTCTCGCTGCTGGCTGGATTCAGTCCGTTTGCCACACTTTGGTGGCTGCACTTGCAAAATCAGCTCAGCCCGGCTGAAGCCAGATGTACTGGTCGGGGGGCAGTAGGGGCCCTGAGGCGGGGTCAGGCAGCCTTGGGACCCGGGGGCGGCTGCGGAACCTCGGCTGAGTGGGCAGGGCATGTGGAGGTGCGGCCTCCGGGGCCAGCTGTTCCAGAATCAGAGCATCTGGGCATTCAGAGTAGAAACGGCCCTCAGAGCTCACCCTGCCCCACGTCTCTTCACTGAGCATTTCGGGAAACTGAGGCCTGGAAAGAGGAGAGATGCAGAGCGATTTAGAACCCAGGTCTCCGTTCGCTGTAGCTGATCATTCAGGGAACCAATACTAGCCGGGGTTCTTGGTCTTTCCAGATCAATAGAAATTGACTACAGGACAGACAAGAGACTCAGGCAAGGCTCCCCTGGGCCCCTGCTGCATCGGGAGGGAGAGAGAGCAAGTCACAGGGGGAGGGGGTGCTGGCGAGAACGGATCCCTCAGGTGGGCTGAGGGCAGGGGTGTGTCCAGAGGGCTGGCTTGGGTGCCCCCCCGTGGCTTGAGTGCACGGGGGCATGGGGAGTTCCCTGCCTTCGCTCCCGGCACCTGATCTTTGCTCCCAGTTCTTTAGAAGTGGCAGTTGGTTTGGGGGTTTTTTTGGTCTTTTGTATCATTTGGTCCAGAATTTGCTCCCGCTGCAGCATCCACGCAGTCATGTCTAGTCCCACAGACTTTCTTAGTATTTTTGAGAAGTTTGTCCAGGTGGAAGCATGGCAGCAAAGGGTCCCGGGTCCCAGCCTGTCTCAGGATGGCCCCCAAGAGACAGCGCGTCAGGGGCACGCGGGTTCTCTCTGGGGCATCACCACACGGATGGTCCCGCCACCTTCCCCGTGGGGCCTGGTCCTACCAGGAAGCCCCATCCGACCCAGGCGTGGCCGCAGCAGGCTGTCCTGAGGCCAGTCTGTGCTGTCAAGCAGCAGGGGTGGCTTCTCGGTTCCTCGTGGGGTCCCCAGGGCCTGGCACGTGGTGCGGATTCAACTCGGTTCAGTTGCTCAGTCGTGTCTGACTCTCTGCGACCCCATGGACTGTAGCACGCCAGGCCTCCCAGTCCATCACCAACTCCCGGAGCTCACTCAAACTCATGTCCATTGAGTCGGTGACGCGATCCAATCATCTCACCCTCTGTCGTCCCCTTTTCTTCCCGCCTTCAATCTTTCCCAGCATCAGCTCATTCGTGTAGCAAATACTTACTAAGTACCATGTGCCCAGCTCTGGGGGGCAGAGCGTGAACAGGGTAGACAGAGACCGTGCCCTCACAGAGTATATGTTCTAGAAGTAGCTCACATTCAAGCCTGTTTATTGACTCAGTGAAAATCTGTTGAATGAATGGCTGAACACACAAGCCCGTCTCCCTCTGGAGGAAGGAAACCCCACACGTCTTCAACTCTCCAACAGCACCTTGTCTGCCCCTGCCAGCCTTGCCATCCTCTGTCCTGACTTCCTGGCCCCACCTGCCCTGGGCTCTGGGAGACTGTCTTGGAGTCTCTGCAACCAGCCTGCCACCCCGGTCCTTGCTCGGAGGCTCCTCAAGCTCTCTCTCTGGGCTGATGCAATCATACAAGTTCAGCAAGTTTCCGGGCCTCTGTGCTCTCTCCCTGCAAGCATGGACCCCTGCTTTCCATCCTCGGTGCCCACGTTGGCTTCCAGCTCCTTCCACCTGTCCCCCTCCCCAGGGCTGGACCCTTTCTTTCATTGACTGATTTTCTGCATCCTCTGGCTTTTCAGCAAGTGATATTCTGCTCTTTAGCCCTGAAGAAGGAAAAGGGACACAGAAAAAGCGGTGACTAAGAAAAGTGTTAGTGTTCATAACAGTTGGTATCTCCACTGACCACACACCAGGCGATCTGTCCCAGCCTTGTCTCGTTTAATCTTTCCAAGAAGATGTTGGGTTATCCCCATTTTACAGATGCGGGAACTGAGACTTAGGTGCTATAGCTTGATCAAAAGTACCAAGTAGTAACCGAAAACCAAGGATTCAACTGGTGTGGAGGAAGTCAGTCTAGCTTCTTGCTCAAGCCTCCCATAGGAGGGACAAGCAGCCTGAGACTAGGTGCTCCCAGAAGAGGGCCCACCTCCTCCAGGAAGACTCCTGTGATTGCCCCTTCCTCCAAAGGAAGCCTCAGCTCCTCCGTGGGCCTCAGATGACACTTGTCTAATGCTTGTTGCTACAGCCGTGGTCTCCCTGGCTCTGGCCTCTCACTTGGCCGTGGGCTGTGCTATCTCCCATGATACACAGAGTCTGAGAGTGAATTTCGAGTCCGTTACTTTCCTTTACCCTCCCTGAGGCTGAGGAAGAGGCGGTGGCAGGGAGCTGGGACAGCAGATCCCTTGGGTAGAAGGAGTGAGTGCTTGTCTCAGGCTGCCAGTGTAACCACAGCGGCCAGACACAGCCCCAGAGAAAAAGATGTAAATAGAAGGAAAAGAAAGCTAGGTGCGTCCTTGAAACTCCCCGTCCCACAGCCTGAAACAGCGATTTACGACTCAAATAATTCTTCGGTGTTTTATCTGGGGTGTGTGGGTACATATGAGTGTATGTGGGGTGTGGGTGTATTTTCCCAGCAATAAAAACCTCAGTCCCGGAGAATAAATTTGAGGAGACAGTTTTACTGACAGATTTTTTTTACCCTCCTTTGTATAATAAAAAAAAAAATGGAGTGAAATTTGAGATTGGGACGACAGGGCTGCCACATTTTAGGAGGAGATAAAAAAAGCAGCGCCTGAAGGAAGGTGAGGCTGCAAGTCAAATGGGCAGGATGCCTTCCACTTTCACGGCTGTAGCAGAAAGTTTCTCACACCTCCGCTGGCTTCTGGCATTTTCCCTCCTAACGAGGCAGCCGCTGAGGGTAAAGAGAAGGGCAGGGAGGCGTTTAGTTCATTCACAGCCCTTGGCAGCCTAGCAGGTGGCGTGTGAACCCTGATCTGGGAGCCAGCACTCCGCCAAGAGCTCGGTGTGGGACCTTGACTGCATCACCTTGCCTCTCCAAGCCTCAGTTTCCTCATCTGCAAAATGGGGAGGTTATGGTCCATTCTGCTATATGAAAAGGGAGGGACTTCAAGCAGATTTCCCAACCTTGGATCAGATAATTCTTTGTGGGTGGCGGGGGGAGGTTGTCCTGTGCCTTGTAGGAGGGTTACAGCTTCCCTGCCCCTGAGTTGTGACAACCAAGCCTGGCTCCTGACATCGCCAGATGTCCCCGCGAGGAGGCAGTAAAATCGTCTCCCAGTTCAGGGCTCTGGTTTAAAGGCACTTTGCTCCTCTCCCTCCACCGTCTTGTTTCCCCGTTTGGGAAGCTGGTGAGAGGCGAGGGGAGAGACCAGGGATGGGACAGCCTGGCTCCTGATGGCCCTGCGTGCTGCCTGCCAGTCGCTCAGCCCTGTCTGACTCCTCGAGACCCCATGCACCGCAGCCCGCCAGGCTCCTCTGTCCATGGGATTCTCCAGGCAGGAAGACTGGAGTGGGTTGCCGTGCCCTCCTCCAGGGGATCTTCCCGACCCAGGGACCGAACCTACGTCTCTATGTCTCCTGCATTGGCAGGCGGGGTCTTTACCATTAGCGCCACCGGGGAAGCCCTGCACCGCAAGCGCCGTCAAAAAAGCATGAAGCCCCCGGGGAGGAAGCAAGTGAAGTGTATGCGCTGCGGATGAGCCTGCAGGAGACACAGAGGTGTGAGCTCGGAGAAGCCTTGGAGTGGCAAGTCACTGCTGACCCCTCTCGGGGTCCCGGAGCTTGCGAAGGTGTTGCCGTCACTCTGAACCCTGCCAGCCAGGGCTCCCTGGAGACCCCAGCACTGCTAAAGGACTCCTACTCTCACAAACCTGCAGTTTCAGGAGGGTGATCCATACTGGCATTGCCTGTGCCTGGCACACAGCTGGCACTTGATAAATGCTGGCTGGATTGAACTGAATCTCTGTTCTCTGAAGTGTTAGCTGCTCAGTCATGTCTGATTCTTTGCAACCCCATGGGCTGTAGCCCACCAGGCTCCTCTGTCCATGGTGGTTCTCCAGGCAAGAATACTGGAGTGGGTTGCCACGCCCTCCCCCAGGGGATCTTCCCCACTCAGGGATCGAACCAGGTCTCCTGCATTACAGGCAGATTCTTTACTGTCTGAGCTACAGGGAAGCCCCCAAACCAGCAGCAAAACCACCTTGGCCAGACAGATGTGGTCCAAGTCAGCTGGGATCCAGACGTGCCCAGGGTGGCCCAGCTGTGCTGAGGCCGGTCCTCCCAGGGAGGCGGAGGACCCAGTGCTGCCTTGGCTAGGCTGGGCAGGCAGCTTTCAGCATCTCCCGCATCCCTGAAGCCCCTTGGAGAAACCCCATCCCTGGCCGCCACCCTCCCAGCCCCCTCTCCTGCCTCCAGCACACAGAGCCGCAGGGAGTTAATTCCACTTCTCCAGGACCAGGCATGAGGCCTCCCCGTCGCAGGCTGTTAGCACGGAGCCCAGCTGAGTGGTGAGAGGCTGCAAGCTCCCGGCCTATAATAGAGTTGCTGAGACAAGCGGAAAACTGCAGCCGGGTAAACAGATAAATAATTGAAACAGTGACAACACGTACCTTGCTGCTTTGTGGAGTAACACTTTCATTAGCGGGGAGCAGCCCGGCCCTGGGGGTGCGGGCAGGCGGGCGGTGGGATCAGGGCATGCTGGGGTCCGGCTTTTAATCAGCTGTGAGCAGCTGGGCACCGAGTAGCCTCTGTCTTCCAGCGGGAGCTTTATTGCCACCTCCCGGGAGCCCCTGCCTTCTGCGGCCTCCGTGTCCCTGTGTGAAATGGGGACCTGGTGCCCTCCCTCCTCGCCTGTGCTGAGGGCAGCTGGAGGCAGGCAAGCCCCCCACCGTGTCGTCTTCTCTGCATCCCCCGTGTCAGTCGACTGGGTTCCTCCCAGGCTCCCCCGGGTTCCTTGGTCTCCAGACAAGTCCCTTCAATCAGAAGGAGCTTGTAAACAGAACCTGAAGCTCTGTGCCTCCTCGGCCCTCAGGAGAGCTGAGTTCTTTTGCCTACCAGGCCCTCCCTAACGAAGTCCTCATTTCACTGACTTCACTTACTCTCCGCCCCAGGTACTCTGAATAGGCTCCTTTCACTGAGCACGCGAAGTTCTTTCCCACCCCAGGGCCTTTGCTGCTGCTGCCCTTTCTGGCTCGAGAGCCCTCCCTGCGGGTACCAGGCTGACTCCTACTCTTGCTTCAGAAGACAACTGAGACTTTGCTTCCTCCAGGAAGCCCTCCAGGGTTACTCTGTCTGCAGGCTGGGTGCTGCCCCGCCTCTGGACTCCCTTGCTATTCTGGCCCTCCCCCTTGTAGAATTTATCAGAAATTGTTGCCGCTTAGCATTTTGAAATCATACGAGATCTCAGCCCAGGGGGACTGCTCCCCGATCCCAGTTCCTCTCCTCTCTTCCTGTTCAGCCTGTTCCACCTTTTCCTCTCTCTTTGGGCAAGGATGGCTTTGGGCCAAACACATTTACGGTCTCTGCCCCAGGCGGGGCAGCGCCCCAAGCTTTGGTCATCATCTTGGCAAGGCCAATCGGTGGGATCACCGAAGTGGCCTCACCTGGTGCCCTGGGACGAGCCCGAGAGAAGGGTGGCCCTGCTCCTGCTGAACTGTCGGGCCTCAGGGAGGGCCTTGAGTTCAGAGCCTCAGCCTGTACATCGTCAAGTGGGGACGGAAGACCCGGGAGGGTAAGAGTGACGCTCACGACACCTCCCCCAGAGAGTCCTCCCGGCCTGCCTGCCTCTCCGCAGCGTCTCGGGAGCCCAGCCTCCGCCTCAGGAAAGGTGGTGCTGGCTGAGCGCTCACCCCGGCTCCTCTGTGCTGCGTTGCAGGTGACGGACGGCGGCACCATCAAGCAGAAGATCTTCACCTTCGACGCCATGTTCTCCACCAACTTCTCCCACATGGAGAGCTACCGCCGGCGCGAGGACTTGGTGTACCAGTCCACGGTCAGGTGAGGGCCGCGGCCGCGGGGCGGGGGGCCGCCTCTCCAGCCTTCTCACGCCCACCCGCAGCGCCCGCGGGCTCGGGAGCGGTGTCTCGGGAGGACCCTCCATGGGCTTGGAAGGCAGAGCTGGGGCTCGCTGCAGGAGAGGGGCCCCTTCCCGAGGGGTCATCCCCTGGACGAGGGTGAAGGGCAGGGGTCAGGGGGCCGCTCGGCCGCAGGGAGTGGACCCTGCACGTTGGCCTCCCGGGCACTCCTCCAACAGTCCCGCAAGGTGGGGTTTTCCAAACCCCGTTTCCAGGTGAAGACCCTGAGGTCCAGAGAGGGTGAGCAAATAGCCAAAGGCCACACAGCCAGGAATGCCAGAGACAGGAGGTGAACCGGCTGCGCCTGGTTCAGACGCCCGTGGAGCACGTTCTGTGGTTTCCCACGGGCTTCAAACTTGGGAGGGAAACAGACCCTGAACAACCAGACCCGAGGTCCAAAGCAGCACCAGGATGGGGAAGGAAGAGCCCGTGCGTGTGGAGATACTTAGTATTTCTGCACCTGCCCCCTTTGCTAGAAGACTCTAAGGTAGCGGATCCCAGTCCAGGCCCTGCCGCGTTCCCATCTCTCCCTAAAAAGCCCCATTCCTATTTTGGCGCTCTGATACTTTATATTTGCTGGGTCCCACTCCCTTTGATCACCTGGTAAACTCCTTGTCCGCCTTCAGAAACCAAGCGAGCAGGTCCTCGGGTGTGACACCTCCTTTAGACAGTCCCTCACCCCAGCAGAGCTGACCTTCCCCAAAGTCAACGGCCGCGGCTCCTCCAGTACACCCCCCACCGCCAGAGGGAGTCTCACTGCGTTAGTGAAGAGACGCTTCGGCACTGGGCGTGCACAGTTTTACACACACAAGTGTGCATGCTTTCTCACACTGCATAGCCAAATGCTTTGCCTGGTTGCTGTTCAGTCACTTAAGTTGTGTCCAACTCTTGGCAACCCCATGGACGGCAGCACGCCAGGCTTCCCTGTCCTTCGCTGTCTCCCAGGGCTCACTCAGAGTCATGTCCGTTGAGTCGGCTCTGCCTGGTGGCCAGGCAGGAAGTGACAGTCTGCTCCCAAGCTAGAGGACAGCCTGCCCTGTCAGGCCTGGCAGGAGATGCTGCCTGCGGACTCGCATGCTGCAAGCTGACTTGCTCTATGCTTCGTGCGGAACCTACCACATCCCTGCTTAGTGTCTTATTCCTGACCCACCAGGAGGATAAGGCCCCACTCTCCTTACCCAGGTTTTTCAGAAGGAAAAAGAGGTCTCCCCACCACCTTGTATCCTCAGCTCTCAACACGAGGCTCAACACACAGCAGGTGTACAATAAAATTTGCAAATTGAGCGGACAACCCTAGTACCCTCCTTGGCCCTTTGGGCCTCAGTTTCCCCACGGGTAAAATTAGAAAATGGGACAAGAAGATTGCCAAGGGCAGAGCCAGTCTGCAGAGAGAATCTGGCCTGTGGGCCTTCCATGCCCGCTTAGGTAAGAGCCGAAGGTGGGTGTGCTCCCCTGGAGGACCCTTCTGGGTGCTTCCTTTGGGATTCGTGTCAGGAGCTCAGACTGAGCATTTATTGGGTGAATCTGGTGAGAATGTGGACTCCAGAAAGATGTACAAGCCGCCACACAGACGCCTTCATCTATCTATTTATGATTTCTCCTGCACCCACCTCCAAAAAGAATTTGGGTTATCTCTGAGCACACCCAAGACAAGCAGGCTGGGCTTCCCAGGTGGCGCTCGTGGTAAAGAACCCACCTGTCGATGCAGGAGATGTAAGAGACATGGGTTCAATCCCTGGATTGGGAAGGGATCCTAAAGCATGGCAACACTCTCCAGTATTCTTTCCTGGAGAATTCCTTGGACAGAGGAGCCCAGTGGGGTACAGTCCATGGGGTTGTAAAGAGTCGGACACGACTGAAGCAACTTGGCACACATACACGCAAGACAAGCAGGTTACCATCAGAACGCAAAGAAAAA
>NW_011495069.1:1123671-1140458 GCF_000754665.1 Bison bison bison
GGTTAGGAAGATCCTCTGGAGGAGGAAATGGCAACCCACTCCAGTATTCTTATCTGGGAAATTCCATAGACAGAGGAACCTGGCGGGCTACCCTCCACGGGGTCACGAGCTGGACACAACTGAGCACACACACACACACACACACACACACACCTGCTCCTGGAAGTGTGGGTTCCAGAGTAACTCCCTGCCTCTGGTTTCTGAGCCAGGAAGGAAACTCAGGGACTGTCCGAACATCCCGGATGCCCTCCATCTCACGCATCCAGATTGCAGCCCTGGCGTCCAAAGGCCTGGTTCAAACCCCAGCTCAGCTACTCCCTGCTGAGTTACCTTTGACCACAAGGACCTTGACCTCTCTCGGCCTTGGTGTCCTCACCTGTTAAAAGGGCTTAATATGGTTGGTGTTGACTTAAAAAGCACGCGCAGTGTGCGAGCTGCAAGTTAAGTCTTACTCGGGGCACCGTGAGGGCTGCAGCTCTGTGAGACTGTGCCAAAGAGGAGGGGGAGGTGACTCTGGTGGAGGCGGTGTTCGTGCAATCAAGCACTTATCTCACTGAAGGTTTTCTGCTCGTCACGAGGGGCTGACATCACCGTGAAGGGATTTAGTGCTTTTCCAGATATGAGGAGGTGCAAGGATTGGACTCATGAAATCAGTTCCTGAAAATATCTAAGTATTTAAAGATCTGTTCCACATCCTGGAACACGTGTGTGCTGTGTGTGTGTGAGCGTGCATGAACGTGCAAGTGCTCAGTTGCATCCGACTCCTTGCGACCCTGTGGACTGTATCCCACCAGGCTCCTCCGTCCACGGGATTCTCCAGGCAAGACTGCTAGAGTGGGTCGCCACTTCCTCCTCCAGCGGATCTTTCCAACGCAGGGATGGAACCCGCACCTCTGCGTCTCCTGCTCTGGCAGGCGGGTTCTTTACCACTGTGCCCTCTGGAGCACAAAGTGTCTCATTCCTGCTGTTCACCCTGAACTTCCCTGAAGGCGTGTCGAAGGTCAACAGCTGCAGCTGCACAGGATTCCGTCCCCACAGAGGCAGGTGCCAAGTGCCCTTGGCAAGCGCCAAGTTGGCACTGACATTGCCTTAAACAGTCGTCGTGGGGTTTTGGTGAGACTCAAGTCTGATGGCCTGAGTTCTAAACCCGGAGGGGAGACTTGTCCAGGGTCACAGACACAGCGCAGTCGTGGCCGGAGCTCACTTCTTCCCCAGGCTTCTCCCAGGACCTCAGACACCAGGGGGGTCTCCCAGGCCGAGAGAAGCAGAGCAGGGGGCCACAGGGACGGGAAGGAAGCGGCAGACCCTCTCGGGTCTGATCTGATTGTGGCGTTGAGGCCACAGAGCAGCTGTGCTGGGAACCTGCTCCTCAACCTGCAGGGCTCATTCAGGCTGGCGAGGGGCAGGGGCTCCGCATTCACATATAAATGAAGATATTTGCAAATTAATGCGTCTCATCTAGAGAGAGTCCCAGCTGCACAGCTGTCTGGGCTGCTTCCTCTCCAGCAGGGAAAGCGGGGTCAGAAGAGGCTGAGAAGATGAACCAGAGTTGGCAGAGAGCAGTTCCTGGGCAGCCAAGGGAGCTCTAGGGACTCCCAGAGCTTCTCTTGCCATCGGTGGGGGGCCCCGAGGGGTGGGCGTTGGGTGGGGTGCCAGGGCTTCTATCCCAGGTGGGGGTGCAGGTATAGGACCCCAGTTCATGATCTTTTGGGCAGGTCACCGCCCTTCCCAGGACCACCCCCCCACCGTAAGCTTCCATGTATCACATGCCTTTCTAGTTCAGAGCCTCAGAGCCCAGAACTTCCAGCTTGGAATTGACAGCAATTTACCCCTTCAAAGAAAAGAAAGAAAGAAAGTGAAGTCACTCAGTCGTGTCCGACTCTTTGTGACCCCATGGACTGTAGCCTATCAGCCTCCTCCATCCATGGGATTCTCCAGGCAGGAATACTGGAGTGGGTTGCCATTTCCTTCTCCAGGAGATCTTCCCAACGCAGGGATTGAACCTGGGTTTCCCGCATTGTAGGCAGACACTTAACCATCTGAGCCACCAGGGAAGTCCAAGGGATATTTAATTGAGCACTTCTAAGAGATGGCGTGATGCAAGATGCTGGGGATCCAGCGAGGAACGAGAAAGATTGGCCTTTACACTCATGGGGAAGACCGAGCGGAAACAAAAGAAGCAAGACGACTATAAATGTATCGTGACAAGCTCTACAAAGTCATGAGTCCAGTGACAATCCTGTGATGGGGGAGCCGCTTGCAGGGTCAGGAGGAGTAAGGTGCTGGGGTGCCAGGCAGAGCCTCTCAGGATGGGCGCCCTGGGCTGAGACCTGTGGGATGGGCAGGAGACGTCGGCGGTGGGACGAGACGGGTGTGCAGACATTGGAGCCCAAGTGCCGGGGCGTCTGGGGACAGCCTGGCCAATGACCGGCGGGCGGTGTTGGAAGCAGCACCACACTCTTGCACCTCAGGTGCGGCTATTCCGACGCATCTTCCCCACTGTCCACACATTCCCCAGCTGGACCGAGGCTCAGCTTCCCCCTGGAATAAGCTCCAAGAGGCATCCGTGTCACCTCCCTTCCCCCTCCATCCCCACTCTAGGTCCAGCCTCCCAAGTAAGCCACCGGCTCTCAATCAATTCCTTGATTCCAGTTCTGCCTCTCAGGGGCCGCTAAGTGGGGACAGAGGATGTCAGCGACAGGCCCACCTGCTGGCCTCCTGCACGTCCATCCATCCTCCCCACCTGTCCTCCCAGGCCTGGCCTCAGGCCCCGTTCACCTGTTCCATCAGCCAGGCACAAGCAGACAGATGGGTGGCTTCCCCTACCGATGGGGAGATTGTGTGGGCAAAGCACGTTAATCCCTGCAGTGCGTGGCCATCCCCAGATGGCAGTCGTGACCTCCTTGGAGGTCCTGGTGAAGCACAGCAAGCCTTCCCCGCCCCTGCTCCCCGCTCCACAGGGCGCCCCCTCCATTTCCCGAAGCCCTCTGTGGTCCCTGTCCCATGCCATCAGCCCAGGGTGTCTCCAAGAACACTGAGCAGGCTTCACCAGCCCTCTTTTGTCCATGAGGGAAATCTAAACTCAAGGGGTCAAGAGTGTGCCCTTCCCATGCCTGGCCCACCTCCCTTTGCCAAGGCCCTACTCATCCTTCAGTTTCAGCTGAAATGCTGCTTCCTCCAGGAAGCCCTTCCTGACTGCTCAGGCTGGGGCATCTCCCCGGTGTCTTTCCACCCTCAGCCCACCCCCCACCTCCCTGCCCTGACACTGGGTATTCAAAGTGCCTCCCGCACTTGACTGGAAGTCCCATGAGGACAGGGATTGGGGGTGATGTTTTCACTGCTGTCTCTCCAGCCCCCAGCCCAGCATCCCGTGAACAATTTGTAGATAATTGCAGAGTGGATGAGTTAGTGGTGGAAGGCAGGGTGGATGTCTTCCACTGATGCTGTCCCTGCTGTGGGATAAACTTAGGAAGATGGAATTCAGGCTTCCGCACCTTTCCCCAACATGGGCATCATTTATTTATCACAAAGGAATCGAGCAATTGCTGCATGTCAGGGATGGTGCTGGGGATAAGATGGTGAACGAGACATAATCAGATCTGCTCTGGTGAGCCTTGCAATTCAGGGGGTGAGAAGAGACAGATGGTAAAAATGTGTTTGAAAGAATAAGGAAAATTATCTACAGTTGGTGATGACTGCATGAAGGCAATAAGGGAAGGTGATGGAGAGGATGAGAGTCAGGGAATACGTGAGGGGGAGCGTGATACAGGGTCTCTCACGGGAGACGACACCTGAGCCGGGATCTGTAGGGTAAAAGGGAGCCAGACAGGTGGGGTGGAGGTCGGGAGGGCATCTCAGGTCAAAGCCATGGCAAGTGCAAAGGTCCTGAGGCGAGAAAGAGCTTGGCGAGCTGCCAGAGGACCAGCGTGGCCAGAGTTCAGGAGCACGGAGACACATCAGCCTTTCTTCTCTGCGTCCTGGAAGCCAGGGGAGGTTAGGGCCCCATGTGGTGTGTGTCGTGTGACGCTCACCCTGGTTGCCAGGCAGAGGGTGAGTTGGAGGTCCCAGGAGAGGAAGACAGTGCAGTCACTTCTTAAGTCTCAGGACTGAAATTCCAAATCTGAGCTAAGTTAGAAGAGGGAGCGGGACCCCTGCCTCTGGCTGGCCGGGGCCAGGAGGCAGAGGTGGGGCTGGGAGTCAGCCTTCTCCCTGGGGTCTGATGTCCATTCTCCATGAACGCCTTATGGTGTGCCGGTCCCAGAGCCGCCCCCCAGCCCCGCAAAGCCGCAGGAGGTTGAGAACAGCTGGGAAGGTGGAGCAGAGCCAGGGGGCTTGGCGCTGAATGTGAGAGCACAGCTCCTCCTCCTAATTCATATTTATCGGGAGGGAGGCGTGGGAGACATCGGGTAAATGACGAAGAGCCGGGAGGATTGAGGATGCGAGAAGAAATGCCACTTCCTTTACTACTCGGAGAGGCATGTGTTCACGTATCCCCTGGATAGCTCGTATTGAGCATTTGCGGCTTCCCGGCACGGACGCGGGGGCGCGGTGCTCAGCGGCGGGCACGAGGCAGCCTCCGCCTCCGTGAGCTTAAAGCCTGCTCCCCCGCCCCCGGCCCCACGAGCCCGTAATCTCCTCAAGGCTCTGCTCCCTGCTTTTCATCTCAGTGACCCCAGAGCCTACTTGGCATTTAGAGAGGAACTATAAATATTTGTGGGATGAAAGGAGAGAGGAGATAAAACATGGAGATAAATAGCGAGCAATTCAGGTGGTCCGGTGATGGCCGTCGCGGGGAGATGCAGATGTAATGTGGTGATGGATCAGAGATGGGGAGACTGGGTGAAGGTGGCGTTTCAAGCGGCCCTTGACGCGTATGTAGGTTTTTAGACAAAGGAGCCCAGGATGCTGCAGGCGGAGGCCACGGTGTGTGCAAAGGCCCGGAGGCAGGGAGGGGAGGGCTGACGTCTAGTGAGGCTGCTCTGCGTGGGCAGACGGAGGTTCCCAAGTCTCAGCTCTCTGGAATCTGCTCAAAGGAAAAAACAGAGCTGGTTTTTAAATAGACGCAGTCACTATTGGGTCCAAAGAGAAGAGAAGGGTTTGCTTCCCTTTGAAGTGTTCAGGGTCCCTTCTGTAGTGTCTGCTGTTACCAGACCGGGCAAGCTCCTCCTCCGCTGTTGGTACCAAGAACAGTGTGCTTTGACCCTTGGTGATTTGCAAGAGTGAATTGGGCAGCTCGCCTCCCTCTATCGGGGACCACACATCTTTTGTCTCGAGGACATTCAGAACCCGTGCTGCTTGTTCAGGAGACGGTCCTTCATTTCTTCATTCATTCAAGCACTCAGCAAGCACATGCTGGATCCCTGTTATGTGCCGGGCTGCCCTACTGTGCGCTGGGAGAGCGGATGGACTCAGATCCTGCCCATTCAGAGTCGTCAAGGTCACATCCAGTCCTTGACCTGCAGACCCACGCCTCCCTCCCACCCCGAAATCTCCCATCCAGGAATTCGAATGAGCCAGAGTGATGTTTCAAGGAGAACCTTGAGCCCTTTCAACACTCTTTTCGTAATGGCTGCCTCTGAGCCTCATCAGAATTGAACACCCCAGGTCTCCAGCCCCAAGGAGCAGCCGGGTCTCCAAATCAAACCCAGGGATTATTTTAGGAGTGGGGGCTGCAGCCCGCCTCCCAGGGAATTTTCAGCCGAGTGCCCTCCTCTCAGCCCACCGCAGCCCAAGGAGAGGCTGCCGGTTACCTTGCCTGAGCGCAACAAACCCTCGGTGGTGGTGGCGGCGTCTACACCACGGGCCGATCAGCACCCCACCTGCATTAGGGTCACCTTGGGAGTTGCTTAAAAATATCAATTCCTGGGCCCCACCAAGATGGCATTTGATTCAAACAGCCTGGAGCAAGGCCTGGGGAAGCAGTCTTTTAAAAAGTCTTCCAGGTAAAAGACGCTGGCAGCGAGGTTGGAAAGCTCTGCTGCACACAGCTCTTCCCATCTGCTCCGATGTGCAGACAGGGCCAAAGAATTCCACAGGAAGCGGCTTTAGAATTAGCTGGTGCAGATAATTCCAGTTGCTGCCGGCAGCCTTGGGCGACAATGTCCTAAAGCCCCCAGGGGCAAGACTTGTTTGGATTAAAGATGCAAGCTAGCTGGAGCAGCCAGGGACCTCCCAGTCCAGGGTGTCCTCCCAGGCCCCAGCCATTCCCAGAGCCTCAGGGGTCCTCACCCCCAAATACCACGCGTTGTCCATCAAAAGACTGAAGACAGAAGTTTCTCAGGCAGTGGGGCCTTGATTGGGAGTGGGGCCCCGGAACAAGATATTCTTGCTATAGCTTCCCAGGATTTACCCAAACGTGGAGGGAACCCATGTTTCCTGAGCCAGAGCTTTCACTTGACCCCATCCCAGACCTCCCACCCTCAGAGCATCCGTCAGAGAAGAGTTCTGGCCCCGCCCTCTGTGTCAGGCCCACAGGAACTGCTCTTCAGAGATGCCCGCTCTCAGCCACCCCTCCCGGGTCCCGTCTCTTAGAGCTCGCCGCTCCCTTCTTTGTCTCTAGATCCTCAGCGCCTGACACAGGGGCTGGGATGAGAGCCCAGGGCCTCAGTAAATGTTTCCTGAATCAATAGGCTGACAGGTTATCCAGATATGGAATGATCATTTTAGACAATCAGCAAAAACTTTTTTCCCATCCATCATCATGTTTAACCACTGCAACCATCTCATGGAGTGCAGATCTCAGGCTCACTGGATCCTGTTTGTACAGACGATGACACGAAAGAACAGAGCGGGGCGGTCACTTGTCCAAGGTCACACAGCTTGTGCATGGGGAAGCTTGAGTTCCCACCCAAGCTATGGCATTCACAGGGGCCCTGGAGCCACAGTAGGCCTCTAGACCATCAAGCGCAGGCTTATCCAGTGAACAGTTAAGAGTGACCAGCCCGTGCCAGGCCCCCTGGCAGGCGCTGGGGATCCAAGCGACTTAGTGACAGTGGGTGACCTGTGTCTTCATCCCGACATGTACACGCATGAGGTCACACACGCACACTGGCACACAGCGGATCTGCGGTCCCAGCCGCCTGATGCCTCCAGGTAGGAAGCTGCCAGGGTTAGTCATCACCTTAAAAATAGACGCTGCCTGGCAGTTCCTGGCCCCTCGACACCCTGGCCAAGGAGACCGACTGACGCCCGATCCTGGCCCCAGAAGTGCGACTCCCAGTTCTCCTCGGCTGCCTCTGCCGGCGGCATCAGTTCCGTGGAGCTGCTGGGAAATCCATTTAGGCGAACATGCTTCCGCGGCTCTGCCCACGTCCCCACTGAGCGTGACAGCGCCCCCGCCCCGCCCTGCTTACCCCCCCCGCCCCGCCACTGCTCCGGGTGCTGACACGAGTCTCCCCTCCTCTCCTCCAGCGGCCGTCTGGCCTTCTTCACCTTTTTGAAGCCCAGCAGTGGGTGCAAACCCAGCCCTCCCCAGCCCTGTTGCCCCCACGCAGAATCAGTGCTACTGACGGTTCTCCAGGAACATCCTGTGCGTGGCATTCAGCTCTCCTCAGGCCAGGTCGCAATCATCCGCTCACACAAACCTGCCCCTCCCTACCCAGCCGGGGCGGGCCAGCATCGCTAGCACATGGTGGAGCTCAGGATGCTGCGAAGGACAGGTCCTGCCTCCTTTCACTTCCCACCAGTAGAGGCTGATCTTCTCGTTTCTTGAATTTCCGTCTTTTTTTCTGCTTCCGTGGTTTCCCTTTCTTAGCATGACCTCCTCTTCTTTACTTCAGCTCCCCGTTCCTCTCTCCCGCGCGGGGGCTCTGCCCTCCCGTGCTCTGCCGCAGAGTACAGGGGCACACACACAGGCACAATACATTTCCCTCTCCTCTCCCGGCACGTTCTTGCCTCTCTTGGCTTGAAGCCCCTCTGGGGCCCCAGAATCTCCCCAGCAGCACAGACCCTGGGTCCCAGGGCTCCGGGTGGGTCCCCACCCACCCTGGGGGTGCGGATCAGGGGTGCTTACCGGGGATTGGATCTTGGATTAGTGGAGACCTTAGGTGCAGTGACCGAGGCGGACGTGCTCTGTTGAGCCCACAGTTGGCACGGATCAGCGTGCTGCACCAACATGCCCTCATGCTCTGTTTGTCCCCGGCCCACTAGACACCCCTGGGACCCCTTCTCACCAGGTTCTCTGCTGGGGAGGGAGGCGCTTGCAGAGCTGTCTGCTGCCCCCTGGTGGTGCACTCGGGTATTGCAAGGAGGGGGCCCTACCTATGCTGCCCCCGGTGGTGCACTCGGGTATTGCAAGGAGGGGCCCCACCTATGCTGCCCCCACCCCCGCCCCACCCCCAATCAGCGGGGATGGGTCTTCTCCCTTAAGACAAGGAACTTCCTTTCTTCACCTCTAAGACCTCAGTGTCCAACACAAGGTCTCAGTAGAGATCTGTTAAATTGATGAAGTGAGGTGAAGTGAAGTCGCTCAGTCACGTTCAACTCTGCTACCCCACGGACTGTAGCCCGCCAGGCTCCTCTGTCCATGGGATTCTCCAGGCGAGAATACTGGAGTGGGTCGCCATGCCCTTCTCCAGGGGACCTTCCAGACCCAGGAATCAGACCCAGGTCTCCTGCATTGCAGACGGACGCTTTACCGTCTGAGCCACCAGGGAAGCTGACAGGTTCTCTAAATATGGAATTATTTCAAACAGTCAGCACAACTTTCCCATCCATCATTATCTTGAACCCTATGGAGTTTAGATCTCAGACCCTCTCTATGGGGACCAAGCTCAGCCCGGAGAAGGGAAATGACTATCCCAAGAGCCAGGAGAGCTTCCCTATCTTGCAGAACTTTCCCCCTCTGGGGGACTCCCCAGGCAATGGGCCTGAGCCCCTATGCCAATGGGACCTGGGTCAGGGGAGGGGTGGGGGACAGAAGGGTAAGAGAGTGGGGGAAGTGGAAGTGTCAGTCGCTCAGCCGTGTCTGACTGTGACCCCATGGACTGCAGCCCGCCAGGCTCCTCTGTCCATGGGATTCTCCAGGCAAGAACACCAGAGTCTAGCCATTCCCTTCCTCAGGGGGTCTTCCCAACCCAGGTTTCCTGCATCGTGGGCAGATTCTTTATCATCTGAGCCACCAGAATCTGGACGGGGCAGGCTTTGGCAATTTGCCTTTCACCAGGGGCCTTTCAGAGACAGTGTCTTCATCCAGAATCAACCCCGAGGAACTGCAAGCCCGGCGTCAGGCGGCACCCATGGTGGGGGGGCAGTGACAAAATGCAGTTCTGATGACGGGCTGCTCGCATCACGGCCAGGGAGCGCCCTAGGCGTTCATTCGCCGTTAAAAACTGTTTCTTAACTGAAGACCTCGGGGGACGGGCTGCTCGCATCACGGTCAGGGCGCACCCTAGGCGTTCATTCGCCGTGAAAAACTGTTTCTTAACTGAAGACCTCGGGGGACAGGGTGAACACGGCCGGTGAGAACCTTGTCCCCGTGGAGCCGACATTCCTGGGGTTTTGCCGGAAGCATGGGGTGCTCTTGGAGGCCTGGATGGCAAGATGAAGCAGCCACACCAAGGCCAGGGAGTGAGGACTCCAGCAGAGGGGAAACAAGGGCCTGGGCTGGGAGCAAGCTCCACGTGACAAGAAGAGCGGAAACGACCCCAGAGAGGCTGGGGTTGATGAGCCCCACGAGGAGGTGGGAGACCGGGAGGAGTCAGCAGCGGCCAGATCTCAGGAGCAGCTTCTTGAACCTGACCTTCCCAGCAGTCGCTTGTTCCAAAGCAGATTCTCCTTCTGCGGGTCTGGGGGAAGGGCTCAGAGCCTGTGGCTCCAATCACCCCCCAGACGAGGCCAGTGCTGCATCCGCGGTCCACGTCAGGAACATCCGGGGACTTGACACACTCCTGATGCCCAGGCCACGCCCCGCTGGTCAAGCCAGAACTCTACGGGCTTGGAGGGGAAGGTGGTGGGGTGGAACACGACCGGGGCTCAGCTGTTCAAAGCCCCTAACGTGATTCCCACAGGCAGGCAGGTCGAGAACCGCTGCTGTAGAACATTCTGGGTCATGAGAGTTTGAATTGTATTCTGGAGGCCATGAGGAGCCCTCGAGGTTGATCTTGCCTCTATGTCTGTGTTTTTGAAAGATCCACCTTAGCTATTGGTGAGGTCGTGAAAGCGGAGGCTGGGAGACCCAGGAGGACAGGTGGCGATGAGCTGGCTAGGGTGGGGGTGGGAGGGGGGAACGGGCGAAGAGCGAGCAGGACTTGCGGACAGACCGGAAGTGGAGGGACATCGCAAGAGAGGATCTGGCGCTGGTGTCTGGGGCCAAGACCCCACATTTCAGTGCAGGGGCTCCTTCCTGCCGCGTGAGGACAGGCAGACCAGCTAGGGCTGCGTGTTGGGTGCAAAATTCGGTTCTGACTGGACCAGGTTAGACATGTCTGTTACGACTTCCCTGTAGCTCAAATGGTAAAGAATCTGCCTGCACTGCAGGAGACCTGGGTTCGATCCCTGGGTCGGGAAGATCCCCTGGAGGAGGGCATGGCAACCCACTCCAGTATTTTTGCCTGGAGCATCCCGTGGACAGAGGAGCCTGGCGGGCTACAGTCCTTAGGGTTGTGAACAGTCAGACACGACTGAGCGACTGACACACACACAGCAGACGTGTCTGTGAGACACCAGAGCAGAGACGGCACGAAGGTCACTGAAAACAGAGGACATGAGGGAGGGTCTGGCCCGCAGAGGTAACCATGCGAGCCGCCGACACAGACACCAGTCCAAGTCGCTGTGGCCTCCCAGGGTCGGGACAGATCTGCAGGAGCTAGGCATCACTTCCAACAGACCTCCTCATGCTCCAGATGAGAAAACAGAGGCCAGAGACTGTGGATGGAGTCCCCGAGGTCACACAGCAAGTCAGCTGCAGAGCTGAAATTCAACCTCTGACACCTAAAGGGGAGTCATTTCCATGCCACAGAGCTCAGGGCAACTTCCCCCGAACCACAGCCCATGGACAGAGTGGCTGAGATGACAAATACTGTATCTGCAGCCAGAGAACCAGAGCTGTTAGAAATTATCTGCACATACACGTACCCACACACACAGACACTCACACACATATTATCCTCTTCTAAGTAAAAAAAATCAATAACCCGAATGTCAGCTTTATTACTAATTACGCAACTACTTTATTGCTGGTATTAAAAAAATTGAAGGCCAAAAATGTCCAGGAAAGACTTAATTTAGTAAACAGTTTAGAACAAAGTATTTGTCACCGTGGTATTTCTTCACATTAGAATTTGCTCCGGGTGATTCAAAGCTCCTCTTTAATATATTACTGCGGTCTAATAAAGTTCCCAGGTTCTGGGAGAATCTTCCTGGCCTCAAAAGGTAATTGTTTCAGGAGGTGAGGATTGGGTGGAATGAATGGTGGAGGGGAGCCTTGCTGAGCCTAAGGGTCCTGGAAGAGCTTGGCTGGGAGAAGGCAGGAGACAGGAGTGTGCATTTCGTCAGTGGATGCGTGAATGAATGAGTGTGGGCAGGAGTAACTCCCAGCTGGATCACTAGCTTGCTGCAAAGCTAGTCTTAGTCCAGGAGAAGGAGTCACCTGAAACCTGCCACCAGTGGAAACCAAGGAGAAAGCGTCAGTGGGCCGTGAGCCTCTTGTGCAGAACTGGCACCCATCACCTCCAAACTGAAGTGAGAGTCACTCAGTCGTGTCTGACTCTTTGCAACCCCATGAACTATACAGTCCATGGAATTCTCCAGGCCAGAATACTGGAGTGGGTGGCCATTCCCTTCTCCAGGGGATCTTCCCAACCCAGGGATCGAACCCAGGTCTCCCGCATTGCGAGCAGATTCTTTACCAGCCGAGCCACAACGTTGCCTCCAAACCAAATGACAAAGACTGAGATGATGGAGCTATACCACCTAAGGCTGCAGGGCGTTCTTCTCATTTTACATGAAGCAGAGAGGCACCCAGAGAAGCTGGATGAGGACCACACAGCCCATGAGCGATCTGCAATGGAGAGGCTGGCTTCTGACGACCAGTGTCCTTCCCGGCTTCCAATGCTTTCCATCCTCGGCGGAAGGAGCCCCCATCCTGACCCAGTCCCTCTTATCCCTTTGCTCCTGGTTGCTTTTCACAGCGTTGACTGCTATCTGTCTGCCCAGCATCGAGGCCAGAGCCCAGGGGTGTAGTCCTGAGTCTGCAATGAAGTTGTGATGTGGCTTGGCCAGTCACTCAGCTTCCCAGAGCCTCCATCCCCCTTTTTCCCCTGATGCCCTTCCTGGCCGTACCGCTGTCCACTCCGTGTCCCCTGCACTAACGGGAATAGGCGATGGACCTGGGCCAGGGCCCGGGAGATGGATGTCCAGAGGTTACGACATGGGGACCAGCCCAGAGCCCACTGGCTTCTGTGTGTTCCCGTTTGGATTCTCCAGGGAGTGCAGCTAGTCCGCACTATGGCAATTTCCTCGTGAGCTGACACTCCTAATTATGATTTGGAGAGGTTTGGGGAGGCTGAGTTAATTGATTACATATTTCCTTCCTTGACAGGGCATTCGTTCGGGCATGTCTTTTTTTCCCTCTCTCTTCCCCTCCTAGGTTAATGTTCCTGGGCATCGTGAGTGTTTTGTGGGGGCCATGGGACTAAAGCCGGTCATAACTCTGCCCCCTGCTCAGCTACCCTGCCAGGGGCTTTCGAGCACTTTAATTTAACTTCCCTGGATTTTTGCTTCCCCCACGAGAGCGATGCTATAGACAGAGCCCTGGGATCTGAGAACTAACAAAAATGCCAACGCCAGGGTTTATCAGGCTCGTAGTCTGCGCCATACCCTGCTGGAAGTGCTTTACACACACTGACTCCTAAAGCCTCGCAGTGTCGGGGCTCTTACCACCCTCACTGGTGGCTGAAAAGATGGAATGCAGAGAGAGTAAGTGATTCGCCCAAGGCCACACAGCCAGCAAGTGGCCGAGCCAGGATTTAAGCCTACCAGCTATGTGAGAGGTCAGAGGCAGAACACAGACTCTCAGCTCTGTAAGTGCTCCAGCAATCTCGGGGCACCGGGGTACAGGGCCCCACTCTTGACTGGGATGTGGGTGGATGTGCCGCTCTGGTTCACCTCTGCCCGATGCACTCCGTGGTGACACTGAGCGGGGTTTGGAGCCTCAGCTTATTCATTGGTAAGAGAAGACTGATGAGTCCAGCCCTTACCCTGAGCTGTGGTGAGGGCTGGTAGGAACTCTTACATCATTTCTGAGCCCCTCGGATGAGCTAGGCGCACTTTAAGAAGAGCAGGAAGACATGATCCCAGAAAAAAATCCCTCACCTCTTCCAAAGGGAGGGCTATTTGCTGAGCACCAACGTGCTTTAAGGGGTTCCCTGGTGGCTCAGAGGGCAAAGAATCTGCCTGCAATGCGGGAGACCTGGGTTTGATCCCTGGGTTGGGAAGATCCCCTGGAGAAGGGAAAGGCTGCCTACTCCAGTATTCTGGCCTGGAGAATTCCATGGACTGTACAGTCCATAGGGTCGCAAAGAGTCGGACACGACTGAGCGACTTTCATTCATTTTTTAAACTTTTTTCGTGCACTGTGTCCTTCCAGCCCCACAGCATCCTGTGAGGTAAACTGAGCCTCATGTCCCATTTTACAGGTGTGGGAACAGAGGCCCAGAAAGACACTCAAAGAGATGGTTGCAGGGACTTCTCTGGTGGTTTAGTGGTTCCTGCTTCCAACGCAAGGGGCACGGGTTTGATCCCTCGGCAGGAAACTAAGATCCCACGTGCTACACAGCCAAGAAAATAGTTTACAAATAAATAAAACAGCACCAATTGCAACAGCATCAATAAAGATGATATTATTTTTTAAAAAGAGAGAGGGCTGCAGTGTAGTGTGCAGAGCTCTGGGATGGACCGTGGGGTCCGGGGCATGCGGGTGGGGCCTTTCCATGCCCGGGTGTCCACATGCCCAGGTTGCAGTGTGGGCATCTGTGGGCCTCCTGGGGCTGGGGGCTGGGGCCGTGGTGCCCGCTTTGGGAGCCCTTCCCTGTGGGGTCAGAGGCCAGGACTCAGGGCCCCCGAATGTGTGCCCACCCTGTTGCCATCCTCACTGACCAGACCAACCTGGCCACCCGGAGCCCTGCCCTCTGCCCTCGACTCCCTGTTTCCCACTTCCCCCAGGGGCATGGGCCCCCATTTCCTGGCTTGACGTGAGTGTGGTGGGAAGGCAGAGGGATGGCCCAGATGACCCTAAGAGGTCTCTTGGACAAGCAGGGTCCAAATCCAATCCCAGGACCTGTGCCTCCTGCAGGGACGGATCCAGGACTTTAAGCGGCAGCTGGGAGTGGCGGACCTCGGGCCCACGTGCTCGGGAACGCTGCCCAGAGCTGTCCTCGCGGGATCCCGCTGGTGCCTGGTGTGCACGCTCACACTGGCTCACAACTCACTCACACTCGCACTGCCGCAGCGGGATCTGGGCTTTGCCACCCGCTGCTTCTCCCCACTAGAGTCACCAAGAAAGAGCAGGGGGTGCCCACACGGGGTCTCTCTGGGTGTCTGATGCCCTCAAAGGGATCCCAAGCAGAAATGTGACCTTTTCCTTTCATCTTTGTGGCTGCCAATGGTAATAACACCAGCTCATTATTACGGCAAACGTTTGTCTGGGGCTTACTATGTGCCAAGTGAAAACTCACAGCTACGGAGGAGATAACCGCTATCAGTCCCATTTTACAGATGGGAAAACTGAGGGGCCAAGTGATTCGATTCTTTACCCCAGGTTATGTGTGGGGCAGAGCCAAGACTTGAACCAAGCAGTCTGCTTCACTGGACCTCACCCCCTCCAGTCACGAAGGGCCTGGAAGTTCACTCACTTGCTTGTTGCCCGAGTCTGGGGAGTCTGGAGCCGGGGGCCAGGCCTGCTCCGTCGAGCTGTGGGACCCTGGGCGGAGCACTCTGCCTCTCTGAGCCCCTGGCCGTACTCTTCCACGGTGCTTGGTTTTACCCCAGGAGGCCGCTCTCGTCCCTGCCTCTGACCAGCTGCTGAAAGCCTGCCTTCTTTGCCTCCGCAATGTACCAGCAGAGAACACCAGTCATGAGGGCTTGGAGGTGCTGAGGTCTGACAGGGAAATCCCAGGGTGCCCCGGGAGGGATGGAGTTGACGGGACTAGATCAGAGCAGGACCCAGCGGAGCGAGCTGGCAGGGGAGGAGAGACGGCCTGGGCTGTGTCTCTGCGCCATTAGCTCTCCCCGCGCTGTTTCTCCCCTGCTCGCCAAGGCTGTGATGTCAGCTTGGGAGACCTGGGGTGGGGAGGGGCAGGTGAGTACCCACCAGCTGCTCCAGCTGCTGCTGGACGGCGGGGATGGGGGCGTCTCCTGGACTCGTCGTAAAGCCTCTTTAGATGCCAGTCAGTGTGCCCCCAGCCTGCTCACGGCTGCGTGGCCCTCCTCCGCTGCTCAGACCTCATCAACACTTGCTGCTCCACACTCCCAGCCTCTTGGAGACCAAGACAGCCAACTCCAGGTGCCTCTGTGAGGCTTCTGAGGCTCTCCCCCGTGAGGGGTCGCCATCTACTTACTTGCCTTTTACATCAGGGTATAACACACATGCAGGAGACTGGGGTTCGATCCCTAGGCTGGGAAGATCCCCTGGAGAAGGGAACGGCCACCCACTCTAGTACTCTTGCCTGGAGATTCCCATGGACACGGCAGTCCATGGGGTCACAAAGAGTCGGACTCAACTGAGTGACTAACACTTTCACTTTCATAGCACACACACAGGAAAGGGCTTTGTCTCAAGGCTTCATCTCATCCCTAGCTTAGGGGATTGTTACACAGGTATGTACCCTGCTGCCCACCCACCACCCAGATCAGGATATAAAGCGTTTCCAGCATCCCTTGAGGTTTCTCTCCACAAGAGGAAAACGTGATTCTGACTTCTAAATCAACTTAGACTGGTTTTCCTTGTCTTTGCTCTGCACACAAATAGAATCATGCTTTCTGCATTTGGCGTCTCCCTCTCGGCACATCCGGGCGATTCGTCTCTGTGGTGGCACAAGGCAGCGAGCCGTCACTGTTCGTTGCTGCGTAGTGCTCCGCTGTCCGGATCAGCTTGTTCATCTATCCATTCTCCCGCAGAGGGGGACTGAGGGGAGTTGTTTCAAATTTTTCACAATGACATGAAATCACTTGTAACTTGAGTCTTCATTTCTTTTGGGGGTATCCCTGTGAGGCGCTTCAGGAAGGCAAATGTTCAGCTGGGTTGACGCTGCCCATATGGGTTTATTCAAGTTACTGCAACAAAATACTACTAACTGCATGTCTTAAAAAAGCAGAAGTTAATTCCCACATAATTCTAGAGGCTAGACATCTGAAATCAAGACATTACCTGGACCTTTGTTAGGAATAATAAAGCTACAACATAAGGAACGCTGAAGACAGAGGTGACATGATACGGTCCCCCTGGACCTGGGCTCCTGGCATTGGATTCCAGTTCTGCCACTTACTGGTGGTGGGACCCTCCGCAAGTCACTACCTCTCTGTCCCTCAGCTTCCCCATCTCCAAAATGGGGATGATGACACTTCAGTTCAGTTCAGTCGCTCAGTCGTGTCTAACTCTTTGCGACCCCATGAATCGCAGCACGCCAGGCCTCGCTGTCCATCACCAACTCCCGGAGTTCACTCAGACTCACGTCCATCGAGTCGGTGATGCCATCCAGCCATCTCATCCTCTGTCGTCCCCTTCTCCTCTTGCCCCCAATCCCTCCCAGCATCAGAATCTTTTCCAATGAGTCAACTCTTCGCATGAGGTG
>NW_011495069.1:1141225-1153119 GCF_000754665.1 Bison bison bison
GACAGGCTTTGGCATAGTCAATAAAGCAGAAATAGATGTTTTTCTGGAACTCTCTTGCTTTTACCATGATCCAGCAGATGTTGGCAATTTGATCTCTGGTTCCTCTGCCTTTTCTAAAACCAGCTTGAACATCTGGAATTTCACAGTTCACGTATTGCTAAAGCCTGGCTTGGAGAATTTTGAGCATTACTTTACTAGCGTGTGAGATGAGTGCAATTGTGCGGTAGTTTGAGCATTCTTTGGCATTGCCTTTCTTTGGGACTGGAATGAAAACTGACCTTTTCCAGTCCTCTGGCCATTGCTGAGTTTTCCAAATTTGCTGGCATATTGAGTGCAGCACTTTCACAGCATCATCTTTCAGGATTTGAAATAGCTCAACTGGAATTCTATCACCTCCACTAGCTTTGTTCATAGTGAACGTAGAGATCTCCAGTCTTTCCCATTCTGTTGTTTTCCTCTATTTCTTTGCACTGATCGCTGAGGAAGGCTTTCTTATCTCTTCTTGCTATTCTTTGGAACTCTGCATTCAGATGCTTATATCTTTCCTTTGCTCCTTTGCTTTTCACTTCTCTTCTTTTCACAGCTATTTGTAAGGCCTCCCCAGACAGCCATTTTGCTTTTTTGCATTTCTTTTCCATGGGGATGGTCTTGATCCCTGTCTCCTGTACAATGTCATGAACCTCAGTTCATCAGGCACTCTATCAGATCTAGTCCCTTAAATCTATTTCTCACTTCCACTGTATAATCATAAGGGATTTGATTTAGGTCATACCTGAATGGTCTAGTGGTTTTCCCTACTTTCTTCAATTTAAGTCTGAATTTGGCAATAAGGAGTTCATGGTCTGAGCCATAGTCAGCTCCTGGTCTTGTTTTTGCTGATTGTATAGAGCTTCTCCATCTTTGGCTGCAAAGAATATAATCTGATTTTGGTGTTGACCATCTGGTGATGTCCATGTGTAGAGTCTTCTCTTGTGTTGTTGGAAGAGGGTTTTGCTGTGACCAGTGTGTTCTCTTGTCAAAACTCTACTAGTCTTTGCCCTGCTTCATGATGACAGTAGTGCCCACCTCTCAGAGTGTTGGTGCGGGTTAAATGAGTCAGAGCTGGCACCGTGTGCACGAGAGGAGGGTAGTGGTGACTGTGTGCTCGGCACCTTATATGGATGTTGGTCTCTGCCACATTCATCCAGCAATATTTGTCAAACGCCTGTGGCAAGCCAGGCATGGTGCTGGGCTCTGGGGAGACAGTGGTGAGCAGTCGAGGTAGGCATTATTATTGCTCCCATTTTATAGGTGAGAAAACTGAGCCCTGGATCGGCTAAGGACTTGAGGCCACATGGCGAGAAGCGGAGAAGCTGGTGTTTGAGACCAGACAGTCTGCACTCTGGGCCACTGTCCTTTATTGCCTTTTTAGTCTGCAGCCCCAGGACCCAGAGTCTTGGAACTCTGCCCTGAGCCTTTCTTGAAAACTTGGAAACAATTTCAAAGCAGGTGTCTCTTCCTTTATTAAGGCCACCTCGGGAAGACATGAAAATTTGGCTCTGATCAAATTAGGCCCATGTTGTGATATAACTTTCTATATTCACCATGAAGCTAATAAACTAATAAATTAGACAGAATGAGAATATCATTGGGCAGGACGGCGCACTAAAGCATGGCTGTAATTACTCTCACGGCCGGGGCCAATTTCTCAAATTTCGCCTTGGCCAAGTTTCCTCAGCTCACCGTGTCCCTAATAAGGCATAACTCACTCTATAAACATTAAATTGACGTATTTATTTTAAATTGCAGTGGAACTGAAAACCACCTTGATAAACCTATTCTCACGCATCTGCTTTCTCATGAACATGGCCCAATGATTTTTTTTAACAAAGAAACTATGTGATCTGTTTCAGGCTTTCCCATCTTTGAGCCCCACCTGGTTGATCCTCCCTTACCACGATTCCAACTTTAGAGATTGGACTCACCTCCCGGAGGCTAGCGGAGGTTGTCTTTTATGTAGAAGATGATTCATGTGGAATTAATAATAATTATGGTGCTGACATTTACAGAGCATGTATGACGTGGATACCTTGGGCAGGGTCTTCTCTGTGACCTCTGTACACTTGAATTTGTTTAATCCTCAAATATAAGCTGTGAGGGCGATCATTAAGAGCTGCTTTTTGCAGATGAGGAAACGGGGGATCTGAGAAGGGAGGTGACTTGCCTGAGGCCATGGAGAGAATGACTTGGAGCAGGGCTGAGGTCCAGGCAGGGTGGTTGAGGGTCTTACCTGGGGTCTTACCTGGGGTCTTACCGCTATCCTCTCCCACCTGTTGGCGAGCCTGCGCCAAGAGTGCACATCAGGCCTGCTTGGGCAGTGAGGAATTCTGGCTGCAATTCTTTTGTAGAATTTGTAGTCAAAACAATTCTTTTTTTATATATATATATTTTTTTAACTTTTAAATTTGTATACAATTTTAAAGGTTACTTTCCATCTATTACACATGTGCGCTATATATTATTACAAATTGCAAAATAATGGCCGTACTCCCCATGTTGAACGATACACCCTTGAGCCTGTCTTACACTTGCTGGTTTGTACCTCCCCTCCCCCACCCACATCTCCCCTCCATCCCTCCCCGCTGATAACCACCTTGGCTTTCTGCGTCTGTGAGTCTGCTTCTTTCTCTTGTGACATTCACAGTTGTATTTTCAGAGTCCACCTGCAAGCAGTGCCCTACAGCACGTGTCCTCCTCTGCACTACGTCCCCCTCTGCACTACTTCCGCCTCTGTACTACTTCCGCCTCTGAGTACATCCATGTTGCTGCGAATGGCAACATTTTGTTCTTTTCGTGGCTGAGTAGTGCTCCCTTGTGTGAGCCTGTGTGGTCACATTTTCTTTATCCGTTCGTTTGTTGATGGGTCCTTAGGTTACTTCTGTATCTTGGCAACTGTCAATAATGCTGCTATGAACTTCCTGGGCATTTATCTTTTTGAGTTAGTTTTTTGTTTTGTTTTGTGTTTTTCAGATATATACTCAGCAGTGGAATCGCTGGGTTATATGGTAGTTCTATTTTTAGACTTCGAGAAATCTCCATACTGTTTTCCAAAGTGACTGCACCTGTTTACATTCCCCTCAACAGAAAACACATTTCTTGAGCGGCAGGAGGCACTCACACCCGAGAGCAGGAGCTGGAGAAGGCGGAGGTCTGGACAAGCAGACAGCAGTTCCTGGGGGCTGGGGGTGCACAGGGGTTCATCTGGTTTTCTTGATGGAGACATAGGAGGGTTTCTTGATGAAGATGCAAGCTTGGGTGGTTTACCAGAAATATTAGGGGCTGGGGAGAGGTAGATGGCAGATAAAGACACAGGGGGAGGCATCCCTGGTGGAGGGCAAAGCAGGATCCAGGGGTCCTGGACCCAGAGTGCTGCATCCAGAGACCTGTGGCTGAAGCGAGGGCCAGGAGTGTGGGCGAGCCGGGTGGGAGGAGTCCCAGCATCAGGGCCAGGCACCCTGGTCCACGTACAGTCTCCCCGGCTGTTCCCTCTGCCCCGAGGTGACGACACTGCTTCAGCCAAGGGCTGTCCCTGAGCTGACGCGAGCCGGCCCGCTGGACCCACCGGACCCGGGACAGGACGGGGCGCTGGCTCGGGCAGGAAGTGTGGGATCCGGGGTTTGATGGGGCTGCTCTCCCCGGAGATGAACTGGGACTGGCCCAGTTCCTGGGCACATATGCGAGCTCCCTGAGGCCAGCTTCTCGTGTTTAAACTGGGAGTGGTGATGCCTCCACCCAGGGGCTTTTCTACAGAACTCATGCTCAGCCCTTTATCCAACTTCGCTCTTTGGATATGTCTCAGGCAAATTAAACTCAGACGAGACTCATGTGGTCCCCTCTTGGCTTCTCCTGGTCGCTTGTTTATTAAAGGACCCTGACATCGCTACCGGCTGGAAACTCGGCAATTATCCGCATGCTTCTCCCTCCCTCCCTCTCCAGGTGCAATCAGACACCATGTTCCACGCCTAACACCTCCTGAATCGATTCCAAGACAGTTCATCTCTCTCTATTTCTCTAGCTCGACCAAACCATTGGCGTTTCTCATCTGACACCACTGCAATAGCTCCGAACTAGTCTGTCTGTCCCCACACTAAACCTTCCTCTTCCTGTTCTCTGCTTGGCGGGGCCAAAAGTGCAGACTAACCGTGCCGTGCCTCCATCGTCACGCTCCTGTGACTTTCTCCAGTGACTGCCGCTGTTCTTGGGGGAAAAGCCAAACTCTTTAACGTGACCCAGGGGACCACGGTGGACCCCCGCCTGCACGCCCTTCTGCACCTTGTACCACTGCCGCTCTCTCCGTGGGTCTCCCCTAGTCTCTCTAATGACCCTCACCCCCCGCCCTCCCAGGTCTTTCACACTCAAGTTCCCTTTACCTGGAGCCCCCTCCATCCTCCTCCGCCACCCGCCTCATCTGCCAAGCCCTGCGCTTCTTCTGGCTTCTGTGTTCATGCCCCTTCCTCAGAAAGCCGTTCCTGGTGTCCCCTGCAGCTCGGTCAGGTCCTCCCACTGTCCATTCCAGGACTGCCCTGGGTGCCTCATGAAGTCCATCCCACGATTTTTTAATTTTTACATTAATTTTTATTGGAGCAGTTGTTTTACAATGTTGTGTTGGTTTCTACTGCACGGCGAAATGAATCTGCTGTATGTACACATATATCCGCTCTTTTTCATCATGCTATTAATTAAACAGGCTTCCCTGGTGGCTCAGACAGTAAAGAATCTGCCTGCAATGCGGGAGACCCAGGTTCGATCCCTGGATTGGGAAGATCCCCTGGAGAAGCAAACGGTAACCCACTCCAGTAGTCTTGCCTGGGAAATCCCATGGACAGAGGAGCCTGGTGGGCTACAGTCCACGGGGTCACAAAGTCCATGGGTCACTAATACAAATACGTGTTAATTAAACACACATTTAGGTGGTTAGCTCCAAGCCTGTCTGGAACACTAGAAAGTAAGGTCCGTGAGGGCAGAGATCATTCCTGTCTTGTTCCCTGTTGTCTCTCTACCTGCCGTTGTGGGGAACACGTGGACACTCATCGCAGAATAGTTGGATGCATGGACAAACGGATGAGGCGTGTTTGAATGGATGAGTCGACAGACAGTTGGATGGACGGATGGATGAACTGGTGGGCGGATGGATGGATGGATGGATGATGGACGGATAGACGGTCGGATGGATGCCTGGAGGTTTCATGAGATCCTGTACAGAAGCCCCCAGCATAGGCACAGAAAAGTCACTTGGGGTCTATCAGGTTGGAAACACAAATCCCTGCCACACTCCAGTGTAGGGATTCCCCCTTGCCTCTCAGGCTCACTTTCTGGAAGGCAGAGCCCCTGATGGGGAGCCATGACCCCACAGCTAGTCTGAGACAGGGGTGTGACAGAGGGCAATTGGGGTCCTCATCCTGTACCAGTCTCTGGGCCCGGGCTCTGCCAGGCAGTGATGCAGAGCAGGGGGCAGGAGACCCAGGGATCCGGCAGAGCAGAGCTGTCAGCGTCCCCGCCCTCCCCACAGGCCGGGGCCACTGAGCGCGAGGTCCAGAGCTGAGCGCTGAGCAGTGGGGTCTCCCCTGCCGGGCCTGACCCCTCGGTGCCTTCCAGAAGCCTCAGTTTCCCCCTCCCCTTGCTCAGGCACCGAGAGGGCCGTCTTTCTGCTCGGGACTCCACGCAGACGCAGACGCGCTTTCATCGGTTGCCCTCTCTGACCTTGAACACTGGGGGCGAGCAGTTCTCTTACGACCTCGCGTGTGACGCTGCCCCTCCGTTCCACACGGGGGCGCTAGTCTAAGTCCCGGCCTCAGTCCGCCCTAGGATGCCAGTCCCTCCAGGTAAGACCTTGACTTATCTCGCGTCTCGCATCGCTGATGGAATAGCCAGTGTTTCAGTGTGACCTTGGACATGTTACTTAACTTTTCTGTGCTTCAGTTTCCTCAGCTATTAAATAGGAATGTTAATAACAGTTCATAATACACGAACAGCACATAATAGCAACCACAAGAGTTGTTTTAGGGGATTAGACGAGCTAATATGGGTGAAGTGCTTAGAACAGCGTCTGGCACACGGAAGAGCTTTATGTTACCTACCATCACCCAGGAAAGAGAGGCTGAGCACCAGCATGTGCCTAGGACGCTCTAGGCTCTAGTTCTCGGTTCATAGTTAGCCTTAAAGGGCAGAGCCCACTCCCGGGTCCGTTTTGCAAAAGCAGTGACATCGCTCTCTGCTGCTCAGTCTTGGTATGACCTCGGGGGCGGGGGTTCACATAACCTCTCTGAGCCTTGGATGTCCCTGAGTACAGGGCCTGCCCCTCCTCGTCTGCTGGGCATTAGAGATGGAGTGAGTAGAGGGCTTAGGACCAGTACATGCTCAACAGCTAGTGGTTAGTATTGTTCATCCCAGCTTTCTTCCCAGATCAGCACCCTCTAGTCCGAGGTCTACGAGTAGAGAAAGAACTTCCCATCCTTTGCCGAGACCATCATCTCACTCCTTAGCTCTGTCTTGGGAGGCAGGTGTTATGCATTTGATTTTACAGATTACAAGACAGAAACACAGAGAAGTTAAGCCATCTACCCAAGGTCACGGTGCTTCCAAGTGGCAGCTGAGATCTGTGGGATGCTACCACCCCGCTCTTTGTACTCAGCCACTCCTTACCTCTGAGAATCAAGACCACCAGATCCAAGAGACCTCCAAGCCAGGACAAAGCCTTGAAGACCCAAAATTTCATTTGAAAAAGTGAATTCTCTTCTTTGCTCTTGAGTGTTGTCAAGAGCAGCATCTTCTCTCTGTGTGTGCCCCGATGACGTCGTGTTCCTGGGACTCCTGGTCCTTTTCCTTCCCTCACCCAGCCTCTGGATGGGATGAATCCAGATGAGATACATCCTTACCCAGGTACCTCAAAGAACAGCAGAGGATGGCTGTGTGATTGGAAGAAGCATAAACACTGGTATCACTGATGGTGATCAATAGAAAAGGCAACTACAGCAAGCATGGCCTTAAGTAGGCATGTTCCGCGTGTTACCTCACCTAACCCTGGCGAAAACCCATAGGAAAGGCGCTGTTCCCATCCCCGATTTTAATGACAGGGAATAGAGGCACAGAGAGGTAGAGTGGCTCATGTCACACAGCTAGTAGGTGGAGGAGTCGGGATTCAAAGCCAGGCTGGAGTCTGTGCCACCAACAGCACCATGCTGGGCATCCAGAGTGTTGAGGCAGGCGCCTGTGGTGGGTCTGGAGTGTGCACGAGGAAAGTGACCGTCACACGGAAGAACTTCCTCAGAGCCCGGTAACTGAGGCGTGGTGACCGTGGGTAGCTCCTCCCAAACCAGGACCGTGGGTCACACCACACCCAGGCGTCCGTTGGCATCTCTTTGGGCGAGTGTAGCTACTGTTCCATGACATTCGAGCGGGCGTTGCCCTTGGCCCCTCCTCCCGGACCCAGGTGGGTGGACAGCTGCGTCTTTCTTCATCCACGCTTTCTCAGCGCCGCCACCAACACCACCTCACACTGGCGATCAGCAGAAGGAACAGATGGCGGAAGCTTTGGTTTAGAGTGATGCATTTATGAACATTCACCAGGCCATTGCTCACTTCTGTGGGCTTGACTCCGCTGTTAAGGGTGTGTGTGTGTGCGTGTGTGTGTGTGGTGTGTGTGTGTGCACGCATGTGTGCATTTGTGTGTGTGTGCACACATGTGGTTAAACAGGACTGTTCCTGTTTCAGCCTTGTTGAGAATCCAGGATGCTTATTCCAGAATCTTAAACCCGGTGGGGCTTGGAGTGGGAACGCCTCTGCGCAGGTGGCTGTCGCTCCAGCTCTTCATGGCAGGATCAGCTCTGAGCATCTGACGGTCCCCACTCTGCCCCTCCCTTCCTCCTTCAGTTTCCCCAGTAAGCCCTTCCTCTCATGGGGCCTCACTCAGAAACCAGGGATCACAGGTCAAAGCCAGCAATAAACAAGTTCTGTTTGACTCACCCTGAGATTTTTTTAAATTTTTTTAAAAAAAGCTCAAAATTAAATCAATGACAAACATTTGAAAATCAGATTTCACATACAAATCTTTATTTTTGACTTCTTTTTTTAAAAATGATGATGTGGCCTTTTTATTTTACCAGTTATTTCCAAATGATAGCAATTGACTCCCTTAAGTAGTAGCTAGATTTAAACCAAGGAATGACCGCTTTATTCCCCACAGTGCACACCACTCTCTGGGGCCTGAAGCTGTATCTATTGGTATTAGTTTTGTGGCTACAAGCCCCAAAAATCAAAGTAAATGTGTCTTAAATTAATTAAAAGGGCTTTCCTGGTAGCTCAGCTGGTAAAGAATCTGCCTGCAATGCAGGAGACCTCCCAGTTTGATCCCTGGGTCAGGAAGATCCCCTGGAGAAGGGATAGGCTACCCACTCCAGTATTCTTGGGCTTCCCTGGTGACTCAGACAATAAAAAGCATGCCTGCAACGCAGGAGACCAGATCCCCTGGGGGAAGGGAACAGCTACCCACTCCAGTATTCTTGCCTGGAGAATTCCATGGACAGAGGAGCCTGGCGGGTGACAGTCCATTGGGTCGCAAAGAGTTGGACGTGACTGAGTGTCTATGACAAATTAGTCAAAAGTTTAGTCTTCTTTCTCCTGAGTCCCATGTAATGTCTCCAGAGCATATAGGATGTTCCATGGTATTAGGGACCCAAGATCCTTCACTTCTGACGCTCTCTTGTGTATGACCTCCTTCTTAAGTTTGCCTCAAAGTCCGAGAAGGCTGTTTTAGCTCCAGCCCTTGGGACTACATTCCAACCAGGAGGAAGGGGGTAGTGAGAGAAGAATGCATCTCCTCCCTTAAGGCCCCTTCAGGAAGTTACACAGAACACCTTCACTTACACCCCACTGGTCAGAATGCAGTCACATGGTCACATCTGCTGCAAGGGTGACTGGGAAATGTAGTCTTTATTTCATGCAGCCATGTGTCCAGCCACCAGGGTTCTATTACTATGAAAAGAGAATAGCTGTTGAATTGCGGAACTTTCTTACACAGTCCACATGTAAGCTTGTGGAGAGGAGACCTTGTCTTTGACTTTGTCTCTGAGGTCCTGTTACTTCACTGGTGACTAGCATACCGTTGTTCATCTCATGGAGTTGCTCTGAGGAATTCACGAGGAGATGGTCACTTTGTTAAGGCCTATCTCCCCCAACTAGATAGAACCCCAGCTCCGTGAAGACAGTGATTTTTGTTTGCATTGGTCACAGCTGTACCTAGGGCAGGTGTGTCTAGCAGCACGTAGGGGAGGCCCTGACACATAGTAGGGACTCAGTGAAAATATACTGAATGAGTGAATGAGTCAACAGATGTGTCTTGAATGTCGTCTGGGTCCGAGGCACTGTGCTGGGTGTGAGACGGAGCAGAGAGCAAGATGCCTTCCAGCATTCACATCCCCATGGCATTGAGCCCACAGCTGAACACACTAAGATAAATACCTATTACCTTGGATGAAATCTCGGTGCCAGCCAGAATCCAGGCGTTTTAATTTTGTTTTGACAAAGAGGCTGATGGGAGAGGCTGGCGTCTCCCAGCTGTGGGCGGCCCCGGGGCGCCCTGGCCTGACCTTCTCCCCCTTCTCAGCCCCCACGTCGTGCAGGACAGTAAAACATAATTTGCTTGCCCTACTTTTTAAGAGAATCCAGATTGAAGAATTGGGTTTTTTGGTGGGCTGACCTGTTTAAGAGCCTTAAGAGGAAGCTGGGAATTTCAATTTTCCACTGCCAAAGCAAGGCTGTTTTTAGCTCAGCTTTGATGAAACAGCGGGAATCGGGTTCGGCCCTGGGTCACCCATCAGCTGACCTGGTTGGGAAAGGCCTCCTGAGGGGCCCTGGGCTCAGCTGCAGGCTTGCAGGGAAACGGGAGGTTTGTTTTCTTCAAACGGAGTAATTGGTCCTGCTTTGAAGCAGCGCCGGGGCCGTCCTGAAGGAGACAGGGAGCCTTAGGCCATGCTCAGATGTTGGGCCCTCTTCACGGGCTCCTGGAGCCAGGCAGACCCAAGTCTCCACCCCAGCGCGCTCAGGCTTTAGCTGTGTGACCTTAGACAAGTTGCTTGCCCCCTCTGGGCCTCAGTTTCCTAGTCTGTTCAGCGAAATCTGTCATTTCTATCTCCCTGGGCAATTGTAGGTATGAATGACAGAAGGTCCGTGAGCTGCCATGTCCGTCGTGGACTCTGAGGCTGCCTCTCCTGACTCTGTCCCTGCAGGAGGCCAGGCTGATTGACAGCCACAGCTGGGGGCATGGGGGGCAGGCTGGCTCCAGCCCCAGCAGGTGAGGCTTCTCCGAATCGCAGTGCTTTGGTGTGCCGTCTGCTTCTCTAAGGGTCAAGAACTATCTTTGAGCCTCTTTTCTGATCCTTCTGTCAGACTGTGGTTGAAGGGGTTGGCCTCTGGGCCACTGCGGTCCCATATTAAAGGGACCCGTGTGAGGGATTCTTGCTGGAGTTTGCTTCCAGGAAAAAGTGGTCCCTGCAGACGAGGCGATCTGACCTTGGTCACCGAAGGTACAGCCGGGCCATGCACCCAGGGACCTATGCTGCTGCCTGCAGCTGGCAGGAGGCCCGGTCAGAAATCATTGCTCTAGAGCCTCACCCCTCTCCAGCCTGGGGGAGTGGGTTTCCATTCTGCCGCTGATTTTCTGCCTGGGGGAGCGACCTTGCAGAAGCCCAGAACCCAGAAAGGTAACAAGCGTGTGCATTCCAGACATCTACTCTGGAGCCTGGCCGCCAGGGTACAAGCCCCAGCTCCGCCATCCTTTGGCTGTGTGACCATCAACAAGGTCTAAACAACAGCCCCGTGCCTCAGTTTCCTCTTCTGTGAGCTGGGCTGATGATACTGGTACCCAGCTCGTGAGGTTGTTGTGAAGGCTGATCTTTACTGATGGGGAAACCCAGGCACGGATGTGAAGTGACTTGTCCCAGATCCCTCGACTACAGCACTTGAAGGCTGGGAGCATCTGACACCCGGGAAGCTCCATTATCGTTACTATCACTTTTCTCATTTCAGAGCTTCTGTGAGGGCTGACAGAGGTCAGGTCCATGCGCCTCCCAGGTGCCCTGCACACAGTGGGTGCTCAGTGAACCATCGCCGTGCAAAGATGAGCGAGGCACACGTTCCTGAGCCTCTCCCTGTCCAGTGGCCTGACTCTGCCTCACACACAGTAGTGGCACAGCCGTGTTCACTGAGCACAGTCAGAGTGATCGCTGACGCCAGGAAGGGCCTGGGTCCCTGGGACAGCCACGGTCCACACCGTCCCCCTCCTGCTGAAGGCAGGCTTGTTTCCAATGGGCTCGGTGTCTTCCTGATGCCAGCTCTCACCCACTGCCAGGTACAGAGGCAAAGACAGATTCTGGTTAAAAAGCAAAGTGCCCCTGGGGCTAGAAGGCAGGCAGCCAGCGTGGCCCCCTGGCCTCAGCCCTTCCGCCTGGCTTCCAGTTGCCTCATCGCCCAGCTTCCCTGGTCCGAGCTCCCTCTTGCCCGTCTCTGGCTTCTAGTTCCCTACCGCCCAGCATCCTTCTCCACAGGGCATACGCCCCACGCCATGTGCTTGCGGGGCCTGGGGTGGCAGCGTGGGGTGGAGACGAGGGGGAAGGACTGTCCTGAACCCTCGGGCCCTCCCGCCCTTGCCCGCCTCCCAGCCCAGACCCTGAGTTGAGTGGGCTGACCGTGAGGGCCTAAATGGATCAATCAGGATGTGGAGGAGAGAGTGGTTTCCATGGCAGCGGCAAGAGGCTAGAGAAGAGAGGCCAGGAGCAGAAGGGGAGGGGAGAGAGCGGGAGGGGTCAGCACGGGAGGAGCGGGGAGGGGGACGCCGCAGGCCAGAGGGGCAGGAATGGGGT
>NW_011495069.1:1153219-1164253 GCF_000754665.1 Bison bison bison
ACGTTGACCCCCACCTTCCATCAACCGGGCGTCAACAAGGCCAGAGCAGCAGGGACCAGTGATTCTAAGTGTCATCATCCTGCATCCCGGTTACTAATTCCTGGGCATCCCAGGCTAGGATCCCTCCATCTAGAAGTTTCCTTGGGAATTCACCTTTGGAAGATTAAATTTGGTTTCCCACGGGCTTTTTCCCACCTTGGAAACAGGTCAGTTCCCATTGGCCTACTGAGAAATGCCAGCTGCCCTCTCTGGAGCACCCCTCTGGGCAGGAATGAGGGAGCTTCCAGAGTGATCTTGTTCCAGCCTCAGAACAAAAGGCTCGCTATGGCGGTGATGCAGAAGCCAAGGACCTGCGAGGCAGGCAGGGGACCGGCCTGAGGACACGCAGCCCGCGGGGGACGAGCTGTGTTTGGATAAGCATCCCGCCGCCCCTGCACCTTCCTGTCCAGCGCACAGGGTCCCTTCTGGGTGAAATGCTAGAACCGAGCAGGGTGTGGCTCAGGGGTGAGCCAGCGGGAGGCAAGCGGAGTCCCTGGGAAAGTCTGCGGAGGGGCAGGGTGGGGTCTCGCGGGTCCTCACCCTCAGCATCGCGAGGGGCTGTCCCTCAGCAGCACTTGGACCCTAATTAATGCTCACAGGAAGGAATTGCTCATCCACAAATCTGGGCCAGGAGCAGGGCCCAAGGTGGGTCTGAGGTCCCTGGATGGGTGGAGGGTGGAGACCAAGGCAGGAAGGGTTGGGAAGGGCGCTTGCCTGTTCTGGAACTTCTCCCCTGGCCCCTCCTCTATCTTCCCTCTCCAACCGCTGGGCCTGCGTTTGATCAGAAGCCACAGAGAGTTTCATCCCCACTGAGAGGTTTTATGACGGAAACCATTTTCAGGTTGGAAAGAGGGATGGAAACCGCGCTAATGGCTTTTTAAAGGTTTGGCGGGGGGAAGAGTTTAGGCAGTTTCTGGAAAGAAGGAGAAAACACACAAAGAAAAAGGGAATAAAGCTCTCAGCGCTGAGGGAGGGGCTTCTGGGGTTTCCTGCCCAGAGGTCCCTCTCCCTCCTCTCCCCCGGTCCCCCTGTTCACCTCTGCCTGGGGCTGCTCAGGTGTCCCCAGGTGAGCCCACCGCTTTCAGACTGGCCAGACCCTCGACTGGCTCCTCGGCCCGAGCGGCAGTCTGGAAGCCGGGTCCCCAGCTGTGGGCTTGCAGCCCCTTCGAGCAGTTCTGACGCGTCCTTCTCCGACCTGGCTCAGGGGTGAAGTTGGGCCCGCGCTCTCCAGCTCTGCGTTGTAGAATAGCACCAGAGTTTTCTGTCTCTCTGAGACCCTGACTCACAGAGCCTCCAGCTTGTGGTGATCACAGCAGTAGTTCAGTGAAAACCCATTCTGTTCCCCCACCCCCACCCTGTGGGGGCTCCGTGAGCCCATCACCGACCTCAGACAGCCCTGCAGGGGCCGTCTGGGTCTGTTTCCCAGGGCCCTGTCTGGGTCAGCTGGCACCGGGCGCCCGCCCTCTCCAGCCGCGACCTGCTGCTCGCTGCTCTCTGGACCGAGTCAAGCCACTCTCTGCAGTGAGCTCATTTGTTACAAGGAAGGTGGCCGACATCCTGATTCCCTGAAGCTGAAGGGTTCCTGGAACATGGGATCTTCAGTGCTAAAACTGAAAAGTCTTAGACAAACCAGAACTTGCTAGCTGGTTAGGACCGAGGCTGGGAACTTCCATACGGTCCAGGGGCTGAGACTCCGTGCTCCCAACGCAGAGGGCCCAGGTTCAACCCCTGGTCAGGGAACGAGCTCCCACGCGCCACAACTAAAGGTTCCGTGTGCTGCTGTGAAGACAGAGGATCCCGTGTGCTTCATCTAAGACCCAGGGCAGCCAAATAAATTAATATTTAAAAAATAGACCAGGCTGGACCAGGAGATCTGGTACTAAGGAGGAAAACTCCCAGGCTCATCCACGTTCAACCTGTCCCCATAGGACAGATCCATTCACTGGGGGGAAAGCTCTGTCCTCCACCAGCCTCTCTGCCTGGCACACTCCCCATGGCTGCACACCCGTCCTGGGGAATGTCTCCCCAGTCTGCTCCTGGAAAGGGCTTACCGGAGGAGAAGATCCAGGATTTGGTCCAAAGGAGGAGAAGGAATGTTTCTGACTCCTCGGGTCACAGGCAGCTTCCCCAAGAGTGCAGTAACCAAGGGAGACTCAGGTCTTAACATTTTGGGTGACTTTAGCCAAGTTCACGCCAAATGGGATGAGACCCTTTGCCCTGGACCCAAATCTAGGCTCTGGGTCCCACCTTCTCGGCTGACCTTGAGGGTAGACTCACCTCCAGGAGGCAGACTGAGATTCAGCGTCAGGTCAGTGTAAAATGAGAGTGTTGGAGGCCACCTGGCCAGCTTCGTGGCAGCCTCTGGTGGTTTCAAGGACCCGTGCAGAGCTGCAAAATCCATCCATCTCAAGCAGATTCCATTCAACCATACCGTCGGTGCCTTCCAGGCTCCAGGTTCTGTCGGTTTGGTGGAGCCAATGAAGGGGGCCTCCCCAGTGTGTCTAGTGGGAGAGGGCAAGTTTAAACAGATGGATGGATGCAAGGCAGAGGGAGGAGGGCTGAGGACCTGAGACCTACCTGGAGCTCTTTAGAAACTCCTAAGGCCCGGCCCAGAAACCTACTCGAATCTTCATTTGAACCATATCCCCAGGGGATTCTCCAGCACATTCAGATTGGAGCCCAGTACCCCAGGACCTTCTCAGGGTCTCCTGTAGAGGATCCCATCCCAAGATAAGACCTAGATGTAGATACACCCTTTCTTTCCTGTCCACAGCTGCTTTCTCAGACCTGCCAGTTGCAACAAATGCTACCCCCAGCAGCCAGTCCGTTTCTGACTGCGTGGGGAGGTGTGTGTGTGTGTGTGGTGGGGTGGTGATTGCAGCCATCCAAGCCCCATGGAGGGAAAGTTAGACGTGATGAGGGCGGCTGGGTGGTGGGGCTGGGGAAGCAGCTGGGGCCGGCACAGCAGGTACATCCTGGGGCCACTGGACCGAACCAACAGATCTGGGCTGTCCGTAGGCTCCCACCCAGGCTCCGTAAACTGCACAGGTGTGCGGGAGGGTCACGTGCCTCGACCCGCACCCCACCCTTTATCGGAGAGCGGTGTCTCGTTAGCAAACAGCCCAGCAGCACCCAAGGCTGCCAGGCCTCGTGGCCGATTCTATTAGCTCTGCCTCAGAGCCCTGCAGAGATGAACGGCATGCTGCAATTGTGCCTCTAGGGTCACAGGGCAGTGACATTTAAACCTGGGGAGGAAGCAGGTGTTGGAAGGAGGGAGAAGCAAGGTCTGGGCCTCAGGGAGTGTGCAGCCAATCGGGAAGCATGGCAGGCGCAGGAACAGTAAAACTTCATTCCTTTCTACTTGAGATCTTTCCAGCAAGCATCATGGACAGCTGGGCAGGCACCCGGCTAATAGCATTGCGGGGGGTGTGTTTAACCTACTTGTGAGAACGAACTATTTCCAGGCTCCTTAGAAGCTCCGTTTCTATGCAAACAATGGTTATACAAATGAAAGGCTCTCTCATCTCTTCATTAAAGCAGAGCCTCAAAGGACCAATCGCTACCTGAATCTTTTCCATTAGCCTGGAACGAGGTACTGTCTACATAAACGAAAACCCCTGTGTGACAGAATGCTTTTGAAGCAGGGTAGACTATCAAAGTTCGGTTCTTACAAGTCTTATTCCGCTGCTGAATTTTGGCAAGAGATGTGAGGCCACATGCCCCTTTCTTCCCTCCACCCCACCCTCCCCTCCTCCTCTCTGGGTTCAGGGCCTGATCAAGGAGGGTCCCACGGTCAGACTGGGTTTGGACCCGATCCTCCAGTGGCTAGAAGCCATGGGGAGGTTTTAAATCGAGAGAGCCAGAGCCTCACTGTGATAAGGCCACTCTGGCAGCAGGGAGGGGACTCGGGCAGGGTGATGGCAAGAATGAGGTTGGAAGTGGAGCGGGTCCAGGCAGAGCAGAATCCGCAGGGTGGAGGGAGGGCGCTGACCGCGGGTCACCTGTCCTGCCAGCGCCCGTCCCCTGAAAGAAGACGGGAAGGAAAGGGAAATGTCACCCACATTGTCCTCATAGGGAAGTCCTGCAGCCTCCCCCTCCTTCCCTGGCCTTTTTATCCATGCGGCCACACCATGCCAATAGGACTTGCTATTTTGGCTTAGAGCAGCATCTTAAAAGTAGAAATAAGGTAATGTGCAAGGAGCTGCTTCTAAAGGAAGCACCCCAGGTAGAGTGTGCAGAGCCAGAAGGCCATAAAAAGCCCAGAGGTCCTCATACCACCTCTGTGTGAATGCAGGCAGGCTGTGCCCTCACGTTAAAACGCGCCCAGCGGCGCCTCCCTGGTGAGAGCCCGGGACAGGTGAGAGCGTGCTCTCACAGAGGCCTGTCCATGGAGGCTCACAGCAGCTGTATTTGTTGTGGCCAGAGAGCGGCCCAAGCATGCATCAGCAGGTCAGCGGATAGATCGGAGGGGGTGTTCCTGCCACGGAGGCTGCTCAGCCTTAAAAAGGGACAGACTAGTGATAAAGGCAGCATGCAGGAATCTCAATAATGACGAGAAAAAGAGACCCAACAGAAAACAGTGCACGCTCTACGGTTCCATTTATACGAATCCCTGGAGAGCGTGAGCCTGGCGCACAGTGGCAGATAGTGGACAGGTGGTCGCCTGGGGTCAGGGGCAGAGCAGGGGCACGAGGAAGCTTTGGGGCGATACGTTTCCTATCTTGACTGTGGCGACGGCTTCAGCGGTGGGTATACATGGTGTGGTGTGCGTGCTCAGTCACTCAGTCGTGTCCAACTCTTTGAGACCCCATGGACTGTAGCCCACCAAACTCCTCTGTCCATGGGATTCTCCAGGCAAGAACACTGCAGTGGGTTGCCATTTCCTTCTCCAGGGGATCTTCCCGACCCAGGGGACCGAACCTGGTCTCCTACACTGCAGGCAGATTCTTGACCATCTGAACCACCAGGGATATTCAATGCTTTATTGTAAGATAGACTTTGTGTTGGATGGTTTTGACCAATGATAGGCTAATGGTAGTGTCCTGAGCACATTTAAGACAAGGCTAAGCTTGAGATCCAGTAGGTTAGGTGTACTAAATGCATTTTTAGCTTGATCTTTCCAACTTTTAATGGGTTGATCAGGATGTGACCTCATTGTAAGTCGAGGAAGATCTCTGTTGCTCTGTCTCCTTCCATGCTATGCACTCCACACTGCAAACACAGAAGATGCTTAAGAGTTTATTTCAAAATTTTAATCCATTAATGGCGTAGGGAAAATCTGACAAGCACCAGGCTCTTCTCTAAGTGCATATGCATTTCATTAATTTAGGTTTCAGGTCTCAGCAAAAGTCACTTACTGGGTCATCTGATTCACCAACAATACGGGAAGAGTAGCTCTAAATTCTGCAGCCTGCTTCCTCCCAGCCCCGCCCTCTGCTCCCAAGTCCATGATCTCCAGTCTGGGAGAATCTAGAACTCTTCCCAGTGGAGAGACAACGTCAGGAAAGGAAGGATGATCGGAAGTTGTAAAGTCACTGAGTGTAGAGAATGTGACTACAAAGGGCTCTGCAATTAAGGGGCCACCGCAAGGTGGGAGAAGGGAATTTAGGAAAATAAAAGACCATCCCATTTCTCCTGGCAGGGAGGAAGCAGATGGCTCTTATTACCTGGAAAGGTAATGAGGCTCAGAACAGAAAATACGCTGAAGAGCAGCGGAGGCAAATTCCAGTCTCTAGGAGCTCAAATTAATTTACTGGGGAAGGAAGATCCGAGAAGCAGTGTGGGGTTGGGACTGGAGCATCCAAAGACCTCTCCTGGGTCTTGGCATCCATCAGACTTGGTTCTGGATCACAGCGCCCACCTGCTCCCTCTGTGACCTCACAGCCCCTCTTCTCTGGATGCCTGTTTCCACATCTGTACAATGGAGATAGTATTATTGCTATATAATACATACCAGAGCTGGTTTTAGACACTGCATTATAATCGGGTGGTGTCAAGGATCCAAGGAGATATGGTATCACAATGCCACTCATTGTAAATCTCTGTAAACATCAGCTCCTCCCAAAGGCTACAATGTCATAAGGCAGGTATTGTAACACTCATTTATGAGCTGGAGAAACCAGAGCTCAAAGAAGCCAAAGAACTTTATCCAACCTCATGCAGCTAGGCAGGTGCAGAGCCCAGACCAGAACCAAGGTGCCCAGCTCCTGGCTCTGGTAGCTTCTGCCACCCTCATTCATACAGAGGATATTCCCAGAGAACCTACCACGTGGCCAGGCTCACCTCTAAGGAGCTTATCTGTTTCCCTGGGAAGGAAGACAAATGGGTACCAATGTAGCAAGATATGGATAGGGTCGGTGCTCCAGACAGACACAAGCCTGGGGAGGTGGAGAGGGACTCTGTCTGCACTGGGTGTGGGCAGTCAGGGCAGCCTGCCTGGCAGAGGCAGCACCTGAATGTGAAGCCTAAGGGCCACTAGTTACCTAGTGATTCTGGTCCATTGGACTCTCAAGCCACATCAGCTCTGAGTTAAGCCCTTGAATTATCCCACATAATCTTCTCAACTGTCTGACGGAGAGGGGTCATGAATGGGGAAAGCAAGACTCGACTGCCAGGCTTTGAAAGAGGGCTAGAGGCTTGTCGTGGGAACAAGAAAGGAAGAGTGGCCCAAGCCAAGGGAATAGGCTGGACAAAGAATCGCAGATGCAGGAAAACGTCCTTGGCATCTCTGTGTGCACCTGCGCAGGCCCCGAGCCCTAAGCTCAGCGCGGGGCACAGTGCACAGCAGGTGTGAATACGTATGCTCAACAGGGATTGCCTACGGCCCTGGCCCTGGCCCTACGGGACCCCCAGTAACCAGGCTGTGCCCGGCCTCGCCTGAGCCACGGGGGCTGTGGGGACAGCCAGTGGGGCCCTGGCTGTCTCTGTGCCCAGCTTTTCAAACACAGAGTTACTCGCCCTTCAGAACCACTGTCAGTGTTAGTAAACTCCAGCTGCTAAAGTGTATTACACTGAACTAGCCAGAAACCTTTGCCGTTATTAATGGTTTATTGATTGCAGCCCATGGCTGATGAGAGTAGGTCTCCTCACCCCCAGGCCCCTCGGGGCCCTGCTATCTGCAGAAGGCCTTCTAGCCGGCATGCAGATCAATGCCACTCAAATCTGGAGAAAAAGGGGGTCTCCCAGCCACTTAATCCACTTTAGAACGATAACAGTGAAGGCACAGGCTCAGATGAGGCGCTGAGAAGAGGCGGATTGGTCCAGATCAAAGCTGAGTGGGAGCTGCTGAATCTGCAGACAGGAACGAGCATCTGCCTTTGTGTGGGGGAGGGGACGGGGGTACGGCATGGTTTGCAGCAGAGAGAGACTCACACCACGGCTTTCTGGAAGGTCTCGCCGTCCACTCATTTTGCAACTCTTGTCTGAGTACCTACCACGATGACAAGCATGGGGCAGGGCCTGGGACACACTGGCAAGCCAGCTAGTCGCAGACCTGGCCTTCATGGATTCTTACTGTGTGTGGTGGGGGAGGAGGATGCCTGTGAGTCACTAATGTAAGCCATTAAGTTACAATGTAGACAAGGACTGCTAAGGAGAAACCTCCAGAGACATGCTGTAAGAGTTAGCTATTGCTACATAACAAGCAGCCCCAAATCCTGATGGTTTAAAGCACCAGCCATGTACTCTTGCTCAGGAGGCTAAGGGTTGGCCAGCTTTATTCCCGAGCGTGGCCTTGCCTGGACCAACTGAGGAAGTGGGACCTCCCTCCGCTTACTCTCAGCCTCCATCAGAGGCTTGTCCTCAGGACAGAGGCAGAGGATGGAGAGAGAGGGGTAGGTGGGGAGGGAGAGACAGAGATCATTCTTTCGAAACTTAAACTTGGAATTTGCACACCATCACTTTCACCACCATTAGCTGAAGCAAGTCATAAGGCCAAGAATGGGGAAATAGATTCCTCTTCTAGGTAGGAGGACTTCCCTGGTGGCTCAGGTCAAGTAAAGAATCTGTTTGCAATGTGGGAGACCTGGGTTCAATCCCTGGGTTGGGAAAATCCCCTGGAGGAGGGCATGGCAACCCACTCCAGTATTCTTGCCTGGAGAATCCCATGGACAGAGGAGCCCGGTGGGCTTCAGTGAAGAAGACTCCACTTCTAGGTGGGAAGAGCTATGAAGGCATTTTGCAAGATACAGGGAGGCTGTTAATCCAGGTTATCACAGGAATCAGTCCTCCACGGCCACCTAGTCCAGGGGGCCACTCTCTAAGTAACTGTGTGACTTGGAGGTTGTGGCCAGAGGAAGAAGATGCACCATTGGCGGGAAAACAGACTGTGCAAGCAAAAGTACTAACTCAGAAAAGAAACCTGGCTCGACACACCGTGAGTGTCACCGATAATGGATCCTGCGTGGGCTTTGAAACGGAAAAGAGACATTAGTGGGAAAACTGGTGCAATTTGGGTAGAGTCTGGAGTTGAATAAATAATGATGCATTAATGCTGGTTCTTAGTCTGACAACTGTACTATGATCGTGTAGGAGTTAACAAAGGGGGACACGTGAGGGGTGTTAGGGAACTCTGTTCTCTGGGCAACTTTTCTGTAAATCTAAAATATTCCAAAATCAAAAGTTTGTTTTTAAAAAGGAGCTTGGCACCTGGGAGGGATGGAAGCAACAGCACTGTCCCTGGAGGAAGGAGGGCTGAGGCGTGGTGGGAACCAACTGTGCTGAGGCTTGCTGGCCCAGATAAGAGTCCTGGTCTTCACCTGAGGGGCAGAAAGAAACCTTGGGAGGGCTTTAGGTAGGGCACCACCATGAATCCCATTTGCATTTGAAAAGATCTGGGTTCTACCTGGAGAAGGATCAAGAAGGAGGTTAGCATGGCAGAGAAGCTGGTTAACTGTTCCTCCTGTATTTCAGGTGAGACAGAGGTTGACTCTGCAGATACAGGGAAGAGGATGCTTTAGGACACGTCTAGGAGGTAGGACCACCTGACCTGCCTCCCGAGAAGCCTGTGTGCAGGTCAGGAAGCAACAGTCAGAACTGGACATGGACCAACAGACTGGTTCCAAATAGGAAAAGGAGTACGTCAAGGCTGTATGTTGTCACCCTGCTTATTTAACTTCTATGCAGAGTACATCATGAGAAACGCTGGGCTGGAAGAAGCGCAAGCAGGGATCAAGATTGCCAGGAGAAATATCAATAACCTCAGATATGCAGATGACACCACCGTTATGGCAGAAAGTGAAGAGGAACTCAAAAGCCTCTTGATGAAAGTGAAAGAGTAGAGTGAAAAAATTGGCTTAAAGCTCAACATTCAGAAAACTAAGATCGTGGCATCTGGTCCCATCACTTCATGGGAAATAGATGGGGAAACAGTGGAAACAGTGTCAGACTTTAATTTTCTAGGCTCCAAAATCACTGCAGATGGTGACTGCAGCCATGAAATTAAAAGATGCTTACTCCTTGGAAGGAAAGTTATGAGCAACCTAGATAGCATATTAAAAAGCAGAGACATTACTTTGCCAACAAAGGTCTGTCTAGTCAAGGCTATGGTTTTTCCTGTGGTCATGTATGGATGTGAGAGTTGGACTGTGAAGAAAGCTGAGCACCGAGGAATTGATGGTTTTGAACTGTGGTGCTGGAGAAGACTCTTGAGAGTCCCTTGGACTGCAAGGAGATCCAACCAGTCCATTCTGAAGGAGATCAGCCCTGGGATTTCTTTGGAAGGAATGATGCTAAAGCTGAAACTCCAATACTTTGGCCACTTCATGTGAAGAGTTACTCATTGGAAAAGACTCTGATGCTGGGAGGGATTGGGGGCAGGAGGAGAAGGGGACGACAGAGGATGAGATGGCTGGATGGCATCACCGACTCGATGGACGTGAGTCTGAGTGAACTCCGGGAGTTGGTGATGGACAGGGAGGCCTGGTGTGCTGCGATTCATGGGGTCGTAAAGAGTCGGACACAACTGAGCGACTGAACTGAACGGAACTGAAGAGGTAGAACATTCAGGACTTGGTCACTGACAGTGTTTAGGGGAGCAGAGAAACAGGAGATACCAAGGATGGCACCTGGAGTATCACTTGGATCCCTGGTGGAAGGCAGGACCCCTCGCAGAGCTAGGGGACTCGGCAGAAGGAGCATCCAAGGAATAGTCCCAGGCAAGCAGCTGCCCAGGCAGACGTCCCCAGCGCGGTCGGCTTTACGACCTGCGTGTGTCACCTGAACACAAGCGCCGTGGCTGCCCAAACACGCCGCCCGTGTCCCTGCCTCAGCAATGCGCCTGCTGCACAGCCCACCTATGGGCCGTTGCCCGTGCGCTTCCACCCATGTGTCAGCCGGGTCCTTATTATTTTCTTACACCGCTTGGGTAGCTGCCAGCTCCATGTGCCCCGAAGCCTGCGTCTTCACAGAGATGTCACCTGCGCAGCGTCACCTACGCCTCAAGTGGCCTCTGTAACAGGCACTGTAAGCGTCACCTGAACACACCACTCTGGGGGTCTGCCACTGCCAGCCCTGCCCGGCAGAGAGGCGCTTTATTTTTTTCCAGGCTAGCTGAGTTACCAACAAAGAAAACAGTTCCCGGAGGAAAACAGTCCCCCGCTGTTTCTGCTGTCACCATGCTCTTTTCCTTCGAGACAGGAGACAGCATCTTCCCCACCAAGCTTCCCTGATGAAAAGCTCCCCATCCTTGAAGTCCTTTCGTGACAAGTCGGTAGACCAGGTTTCAGCCTCCGTGTATTCTGTGGAAATGCAGATGTTTGCTTATGCTAACGTGAGCTGGGCGGTGGGCAGCAAGGAGCCATGGTTAGATGGGTTGGCTTTCTTCCTGAGACCCCTGGATGGGGAGAGGCTGGGAGCCCAGGGGTGTGTGTGTGTGTGTGCGTGTGGGGGGGGCACGGAGGTGTGGGTGGGGGACCGTGAGTCACAGGCCAAGGGGCTGGAAGACAAAGGTGGGGGTGGGGACAGCTGAAGAGAGAGGGGAAAGGCGTGGCCTCGGAA
>NW_011495069.1:1164895-1165290 GCF_000754665.1 Bison bison bison
GTTCTATGAAGTCGCTCCCGCTCCCAGCAGGGTGCGGGTGTGCGCTGGTGGGTCCAGGAGCGTTGCTGAGAGAACGCTGGACGGTGGGGCTTTGGGGGTTGGTCTTCTCGGTGCTGTGACTTCCGGCCCCGGACGACGGGTCTCCATTCTGCTCCTCTGTGCCACCCACAGGCTGCCCGAGGTCCGCGTCTCCGACAACGGCCCCTACGAGTGCCACGTGGGCATCTACGACCGCGCCACCAGGGAGAAGGTGGTCCTGGCGTCAGGCAACATCTTCCTGAACGTCATGGGTGAGTGCGGGGCTGTGGGCCCTGGTGTCGCCGTGTGTGTGCACGTGTGCCTGAGTGCGTGTGTGTACACAGGCACGAGGAGGGGCTGGCCCGGGAACCACCTGC
>NW_011495069.1:1165438-1176780 GCF_000754665.1 Bison bison bison
CTTGAGGGCCCGAGGCCGGCCGTGCCCAGGCGTGACCTGTAGCCTCCCAGGAACCTCTTCTCCTTCCAGCACTGACACCCGGGCCTTAGGGAGGCAGGGCTCAGCCTCATCCCTGGAGCCCCGTGGACTCGCAATTTGGCGGGCAAGAATTTTACCAGGAGACCACCCATGCACCCGGACTCGGTGCTTTGAAGAGGCTCTGATACATTGATTAGGATGAAAGAGGACCCGAAAGGGCTCTGGGACTTCCCGGGGGGCAGCAGCCTGCAGCGGCCTCTGGGCCTCAGTTTCCCCTTCTGTAAGATGGGAGTGAGATGCAGGCCAAGTGGGACATCATGGACCTCCCAGCTCCAGGCTCTGCGACCTGCTGAGGTCACAGGGAGGAGATGCTGAGCTGTGTGGACCCTTTTCCAGGTGGAAGCCAGGAGCCATGTTCCTGGAAACCCTGTGGGCAAAGTGCAATGGGGGGTGGACCCTCCCCAGCGGGGTGAGACTCCGGGAGCCTCTGGGGGGCACGGGAGGGGATTGAGACAGCACCTCAGCGAGGCTGCACACGCACTGCAGAGAGAATGTCCCCTCCGTGTGCTTCCCGAGGCCTTTCCCAGAGCACAGACACGTTGGCGGGCAGGTTAGAGAGCGTGCTAGACTGGACGTCGGCGTTCCTGGGTCTCCACCCTGCGTCTGTGCCTCCATCTCTCCATCTGTAAAATGTGGACAAGCATACCAGCGCCTGTCTCTGGTGGGTGTGGCCCCATACCCCGCCTCAGTTTCCCAGCTTGTAAAACACAGCCTTCTCCCACGTGGTCTCAGAAGCCCCTGCCGGCACTGGCGGTCTCGCCAGGCGCACTCCTGAGTTCTGGGTCAGCCCTGCGGCCAGGATTCTAGGCATGTGGTCTTGACTCCAGACTGTGTGTTCCCTGCTTTCCTCATCCAATGGCATATATCAGGGAAACAAAGCTTGCTGTACTCGGGCCAGCAGTGAAAGCACAGAGGCCCCGTGGAAAGTGACTGCTTCTGGGAAACGGAAAACCTCCAAAGGCCCGACCTCCAGAGGGACGCCGAACCCCGCAGAGTGGCAGACTGTGTACTTTGGCTTCCGGGGGTCGGGCCGTGCTGGGAGGGGCTACGCCAGGGAAGTCTCCCCTTTTGCAGTCACCCACCCACGGAACAGCTCCTGTGTACTTCAATAAGAAATGTTCTCAGCGTCTGGCCCCGAGCTGGTCACATCAAGGAAGCCAGTGAGGAATGAAACTCTTTGTCCGATCGAGGGGCTCCCAGTCTGACGAGGGCCATATTCTCAATTGTTTACTCATCAGATATTTGTTGGGAACCTACTATGTGCCAGGCAGTGGCCACACGCTTTCGGCAGGAAGCATCTTTGTCCTTGGGGAATGTGAATCTGTGCGTGCTGTGGTTTAGTCGCTAAGTCGCTGCATGAGGCAAGTCTAAAACATGAGCGTAGACAGGTAAGTGAGATGACTGTGGGCTCACTCTCAGTCGCTCAGTGTCTGACCCTTTAAACCCCCCTGGACTGTAGCCACCAGGCCCCTCCGTCCGTGGGATTTCCCAGGCTAGAATACCAGAGTGGGTTCTCATCTCCTTCTCCTGAGGAGCTCCCCGACCCAGGGATCAAATGTGCGTCTCCTGCACTGCGGGCGTGTTCTTTACCACTGAGCCACTGGGGCCACTTACGAGACAACTGTCGATAGTGATGAATATTGAGAAGAAAATCACGCAGGGTTATGGGGTCAAGAGTCACTACAAGTGGAGTGGTGGCTGGTTTAGAAAGGGGGCTCCTGGAGGCCATGCACTTAAGTGCTTTCCAGACCTCCCAGTCAACCCGAGGGGAGGAACTCGTTACCCCTGTCTCGCAGACACAGATATGGATAGGCACGAGAGAGCTAGCAACTTGCTTGAAGGCACACAGCGAGGATCACGAAGCCCTCCTGTGACATCAGGCCACTTCGTGCTGGGGTCAGAACCCAGGCCTCTTGACTTCCAGGCCAGCTGGGTTGCACAGATGGAGGCAGCGTAGGCGGTCCGGGTGTGGCCGTGTAGACGGTCCAGCTGAGGCAGTGTAGACGGTCCAGATGGAGGCAGTGTAGACAGATGGAGGCAGTATAGATGGTTCAACTGAGGCAGTGTAGACGGTCCAGGAGGCACATGTTCTCACCAGCTCACCGAAGGATCCTGAGCCGGTTCCTGCCCCCCTGGGCCTGGTGCCCTTCTTTGCACAGTGAGGAAGTGGAGGGAGGTAGCCCTACGCCTCCCCCGCCAGCTCCCACGGAGGCAGAGGTCTCAGGGCCCAGCCCGGGGTGCCCAGCTGGCCCGGCGGTGTGCTCCCAGCAGGCTCTGGGGGCAGAGGCTCTAACCCTCTGGGCCTCTCCCAGGGCGGGTGGCGGTCAAAGCAGGGATGGGCAGACAGCTCGTGAGACCCCAGTTACCGAGCAGGAGGCTGAGCTACCAGGAGGGACCAGAGAGGGGCAGGCAAGAGATGCCACCCTCCCCACCCCAGTGCCCCAGGAAGGCTCTGACCCCTGGACATTCAGGGCATCCCAGGTGGGGCTGCCCTAGAATAGCCGCCTCCCCTATCTCGGTCCATCCTCTGACTGTCCTGCTCAGAGACCACCGTGCTTGTCACCAGTCTCTCCAGCCCTATTACCCCTGATGGGTCAGGCTCGCCGGTGCTCACTGTGCCCACAGGCCTGGATACCCTGTCCCACCCTGGCACGTGCCGATGGTGGGTGACCCTCCTTCTTCATGCACGTTTTCTTACGGAATCCTAGGGACAGCTCTGGGAGCCGGGAGATGTTGTGACCCCTGTTATAAGAGGAGACGGAGGCTTAGGGAGGGAAAATGATTTATCTAGGGTTGTAACAGCCATCTGAGGCCAAAGCCCACAGTCTAAACTAGCGGTTCTCAAACTTGAATGAGCGTCAGAAGCACCTGGCAGGCTTATGAAGATACAGCCCCTGATTCAGCAGATCTGGGCAGGGCCTGGGGATCTGCATTCCTTACAGGTTCCCCGATGATGTCGATGCCAGGACCACATTCTAGAACCGCTGGCCTAAACCTCTAAGTCTTCCAAAAACACTCATTCTGTAATATCTCTGTTGGTATTATTATCTCTACATGTATCAGCAGCTACTCTTATTTATAGGCAAATATATTTCTCCTTCCTCCTCTGACTCTCACCTGCCCCCAGACACGGGAGAATGCCCCATCCCTTCCACATACAAGATAAAAAAGGACATGCGGGTTCGGATCTGAATCCCAGATCCACCAGGTGACCTCGGATTCATTGGCCTCCCTGGGCCTCAGTCTCTCCATCTGTAAAATGGGGGTAAGGATACCTCCTTCCTAGAGTGATTGTGAGGTTTAAATCAGAAAAGGTTTGCAAATACCTAGCCCAGCCTGAGGTGGCCAGGAGGCTCAGTAGGTCTGATTTCACTGTCTTTATGCACACCATCTTGGCGTGCCTGCTCTCAGGCACGGATGTGGCTGCCTGCTCCTGGCCCCTGGTTTTAGCCTTGGCACAGAGAAGTCTCGTCCACTATTTCTTATTCCAAAGAGCCTTAAGCCAGTCTGAGAAGTGAACGCTCACAGCTTTGTACACCGTGCTCCTTGGAAAGGGGGCCCAGGTCCTGGGAGTCAGGGCGGCCCATCCTGTCTCTCCATCCTCCTGTGGGTCTGCCCATCCTGGGAGGAGCCAGGACACTTCCCAACCTTGAAAAGGACAGCCACACCTCACCCTTGACCAGTTTGTCCCAATTCCACGGTACTTCCAGCGGAGACTTTCGCCTGATTCTCACAACAGTCCCTAAGGGGTAGGGTTGCTGGTATCCCCAATTCCCAGATGAGACGACTGAGGCTCAGAGAGGAAAGACCCCACTGGTGGCTGCCCCAGCCCCGGAGTGGCTTGGCTTCTGAGGCTCACCAAGGTCCAGACTGGAGAGGGAAAGGCTGCAAGAGACCGAGGCGCTGAGTGTAGGGAGTGTAGAGCGTATCATCTCCTGTGACCCAGCGGCTGCATCAGACCACGAGTCAGAGCCTGCACTGTGCACGCTGCGTGGACACAGGCGCAGAGAAGCAAGTGGCTTGCTCGGCCAAGACGGCGAGGATTCAATGACATAATCCACAGTATAGAAGGTTCTGAGCCCCGACACAGTCTGAGCATTCCATAAACAGTACCTCTCTGCCAACTACTATACATAAAAGAGACACAGCAGCCCTCCTACTGCAGAGCACAGGGAGCTATGTTCAGCATCTTGCAATAAACCATAATGGGAAAGAGCATGAAACAGAATATGCACATACGCATCCATATATATACGTATGTGTACGTGCGTCCACAGGAGCGGGTGTATGTGTGTGCGTAACTGATGCACTTCGCCGTACCCCAGAAATTAACACAACACAGTGATGTGTAAATCGAATCATTCCTTGGTTCCGTCCAAAGGTTAGGCCTCTGTGCTTTCACTGCAAGGGCCTGGGTTCAGTCCCGAGTTGAGGAACTAAGATCCAGGAGCTGTGCAGTGTGGCCAATAATAATGATGATTTCTTGAAAAACAGTGCGTGTGTGTGTGAGTCACTCAGTCTGTCAGACTGTTTGCAATCCCATGGACTGTAGCCCACCAGGCTCCTCTGTCCGTGAAATTCTCCAGGCAAGAATCCTGGACTGGATTGCCATTTCCTTCTCCGGGGCTCCTGCAGAGGAAATGAGAATTAGACGCCTCAAGTCCGAGGGAGCCTCCCTGGACTCTCTCAGAGTAAATCGACTATACTTCAATATGCGTAAATACATAAATACATAAAAATAGTATCTGTCACCATAAATAGTGTTCATGTCAGTTGAAAATCAGGCACAGTTAGAAAGGTTTAAATTTTGTGTCCCCCTCCTCCCCCACGACTCTCTTCTTTAAACAGGCAGCTTTCAGAAATGAAAGCCGACTCACTGTTTTGACCCGTCCGTGGCACGACGTAGAAAGATCCCATTCTGTCACACGCATGGACACAGTGACCTCCGAGCAAGTGGAGGTCATTGGAAGCTGGGGTCTCCTTTCAGCCACCAGGGACCCTAAGGGCTGTGGCAGCCAACAGCAGGGCAAGACAGCTCCTGCCCCATTTGGGGGACCGTGAGCGGGGCACCGAGGCGCTGAGCAGCATCCACCTCTGCCCGCACGAGCCTCACAAGCCCAGAGTGGGTCCACGGGAGAGGCGGGTGTCCTGGTCTGCCACCACCAAGACGGCATCCGTCTGGAGCATTCTAACGCGCTGTTTCCAGAGGCCTCAGGGTGGAGATCAAAATGCACGCGCAGCTGTAATTTCACGCCTATAACACCCCCGCTCTGTGGAGGGGAAAGACATTTGGGAGCCCCATGGGCAACACCGAGGGTTCGCACTGCACACAGTCATTAAAATGTTTTTATCCGAGCCGCAGATAAATTGTAAGCCAATTTGAAAGTTGCGTGCTGGGCCCGGGGAACACATTATACACAGTCACGGAAGGCTCGCCGAGGCTCTTCTTGGGGGTGTAGGTCATGCAGGGGAGCGTGTTCAGCCTGGGATGTTACAATCAATTAAATGTTGAAGGGCCCAGACACCCCCACCCGCCGAAGCAGAAGAGGCTGTTCTTGTGGTTCTGCCGCAAGACCGAGGCACAGGGCTTCTGGGCCGCCCTCCCCGGGCAGAGCTTCCTCCGTGGGGCCTCGAACCCAGAGCCAGGAATCAAGGCCCCCAGCAGGCAAGCCCTTTGTGCCCATCCCTGTGCCCTGAGTATTGAAGCTACGGTTCATCGCGTGACTCTCACGAGTGCCTCTCAGAGCAGGTGTTGTCATCCCCATTCTACAGATGAGGAAAGGGAGGCTCTGGGAAGTTAACGGGCTCATCCACCTGAGTGCCAGAGCTGAGGCCCCCCGCAGGCCTGCCCAAGACCACAGCTGAGGTTCCTAACAGCTTCTCTGAGCCCCTGACCTTGGCACAAGGACTGTTGGTGATGAAAGTGCCAAGCGAGCACAGGGAGTGAGGGGGCAGGGAGTGCAGAACAAAGAGCGAGTACCCTGCAGAGCCTGCCCCCCAGCTGGGAGCACCTCGCATTCAGAACCCAGTGGGGCTCTCGTTCGTTCAGGGGCCTGCAGGAGTGGGGGGCAGGGAAGAGCACGCCCATCAGTGCCCCCACCCTGCCCACTTCTCCATTCCTGCACCCAAGCCCCTGAAGCCATTCTCCCATCCATGACTACCCAGGGCCCCTCACTACTCAGGCCCTCTGAACAGAGCACTGGACTTGGAGTCCAGCTGACCTGGGTCCAAATCCAGGTCAGTGTCCACGTGTGACATGGACAGTCCAGTACTGAACTTCCTGTCTGGTAAACACATGCCGAATGCCTTCTTTAGTTCAGATATACTCAGTTCAGTTCAGTTCAGTTGCTCAGTCGTGTCCGACTCTTTTCGATCCCACGGACTGCAACACGCCAGGCCTCCCTGTTCATCATCAACTCCCAGAGTTTACCCAAACTCATGTCCATTGAGTCGGTGATGCCATCCAACCATCTCATCCTCTGTCGTCCTCTTCTCCTCCCGCCTTCAATCTTTCCCAGCATCAGGGTCTTTTCTAACGAGTCAGCTCTTTGCATCAGGTGGACAAAGTATTGGAGTTTCAGCTTCAATATCAGTCCTTTCAATGAATATTCAGGACTAATTCCTTTAGGATGGACTGTTTGGATCTCCTTGCAGTCCAAGGGACTCTCAAGAGTCTTCTCCAACACCACAGTTCAAAAGCATCAATTTTTCGGTGCTCAGCTTTCTTCACAGTCCAACTCTCACATCCATACAGGACTACTGGAAAAACCATAGCTTTGATGAGATGGACCTTTGTTGGCAAAGTAATGTCTCTGCTTTTTAATATGCTGTCTAGGTTGGTCATAGCTTTTCTTCTAAGGAGTAAGCATCTTTCAAATTCATAGCTGCAATTACCATCTGCAGTGATTTTGGAGCCCAAGAAAATTAAAGTCTGTTACTGTTTCCACTCTTTCCCCATCTATTTGCCATGAAGTGATGGGACCAGATGCCATGATCTTAGTTTTCTGAATGTTGAGTTTTAAGCCAATCTTTTCACTCTCGTCTTTCTCTTTCATCAAGAGGCCCTTTAGTTCTTCTTCTCTTTCTGCAATAAGGGTGGTGTCATCTGCATATCTGAGGTTATTGATATTTCTCCCAGCAATCTTGATTCCAGCTTGTGCTTCATTCAGCCCAGCGTTTCTCATGATGTACTCTGCATATAAGTTAAATAAGCAGGGTGACAATATACAGCCTTGACATACTCCTTTCCCTATTTGGAACCAGTCTGTTTTTCCATGTCCAGTTCTAACTATTGCTTCCTGACCTGCATATCGGTTTCTCTTTCAAAGATCATCTCTTTCAGAATTTTCCACACTTTGTTGTGATCCACACAGTCAAAGGCTTTGGCATAGTCAACAAAGCAGAAATAGATGTTTTTCTGGAACTCTCTTGCTTTTTCGATGGTCCAATGGATGTTGGCAATATGATCTCTGGTTCCTCTGCCTTTTCTAAATCCAGCTTGAACATCTGGAAGTTCACGGTTCATGTATTGCTGAAGCCTGGCTTGGAGAATTTTGAGCATTACTTTGTTAGCGTGTGAGATGAGTGCAACTGTGTGGTAGTTTGAGCATTCTTTGGCATTGCCTTTCTTTGGGATTGGAATGAAAACTGACCTTTTCCAGTCCTGGTATATTAGAAGGTGATTTGGCTGTCCATACAGACAGACATTTTAAATGTCAATTTTTCATTCATTCATTTATTTACTAAATATTTATTGACACCGGATACATTCCAGGCGTTATCGGATGTATGGGAACTCCGCTTCGGTAGCTGGACAGACAAAATTCCAAGTCCTCCGGGAACAGACAGTGCAGGGAGGAAAGCAGACACGAGCAGTAGACAGCCAGGACTGCAATGTGTGAGAAGGCAGTCAAGCAAAGCAGAGGGAAGCGGGGCTGTTGTAAACAGAGTGAACAGCAAGGTCTCTCTGAGAAGCTGAGGAGATGACCCTCCGAGAAGGTGAGGCCTGAGCCGTGTGGATTTCATGCTTTCATGCGACCAATTCTACAACCACTTGCTTACTCAGCATCTCCCGGGTGCCAAGCATAGTTCTAGGAAATGAAGACACAGCTCATGGAGGGAGGCAGTTCATGGCACAGATGCAGAAGCAATTTGGGGACCTTGCTGAGTCCCCAGGGCTGTGGGTAACATATGATCCTGACCTGGGTGGCTCCAAAGAGCAAAAAATGTATCCTCTCGCAGTTCTGGAGGCTAGAAGTCCAAGATCAAGGTGTAGGCAGGGCTGTGCTCCCTCTGACAGCTCCAGGGAAGAGTCCTCGCTTGCCTCTTCCAGCTGCTGGTGGCTGCTGGCAATTCTCAGCATCCTTAGCTTGTGAACGCTTCGCTCCGGTGTCTGCCTCCATCCTCACCTGGCGTCTTCCCTCTGCACATCTGTGTCTCTGGGTGCCAACTTCCCTCGTCTTATAAGGACACACAGTGTTGTATGAAGAACCACCCTCATCTATCGTGACCTCGTTTTAACTTGGTTACATCTGCAAAGATCCTACTTTGAAATAAGGTCCCGTTCACAAGTCCCGGGCAGTAAGGACTACAGCACCTTTTGTGAAGAGGTGAAAGTGTTAGTTGCTCAGTTGTGTCCAGCTCTTTGTGACCCCATGGAGTAGAGCCTGCCAGGTTCCTCTGTCCATGGAACTCACTAGGCAAAAATACTGGAGTGGGTTGTTCTTTTCTCCAGGGGATCGTCCTGACCCAGGGATCTAACCAGGGTCTCCTGCATTGCAGGAGGACTCTTTACTGTCTGAGTCACCAGGGAAGCCTTATCTTTTTGGGGGGAGACACAGTTAAACCCACAACAGTAGCTGAGCCAGGAGGGGGAAGAACAGCTTCACTTGTCTGATTTCAAAGCCCACACTCTGGGCTCCCAGCCACGTGAGGCACTGTTCACGGTGCGCTTGCTCACCTGCCGGGCACTGTGCTGAGCTTTTCACAAGTTAATTTACTGAACAGTCACGAAAGCTCTGGAAGGCAGGTGCCACCGCTTCCCTTTTGACAGGAGAAGAAGCTGAGAGGTTATACCACTCACCCAGGCTACCCGGCCCAGTAGTGCCAGCGCTGGGGTGAGTGCATCCCAGACTCTTAACCGCTCCACTCTACTGGCAGGCAGAGCATTGATAAGTATTAATAAAATGTTCTCTCTTAGGATCCCTGTGTCTCTTCTAGAGGCTTCCAAGTGCGATTGGCAGATAAAGGTAGAATTCTGCAACCCTAGGCCACAGTGGCACCAAACCACACTAAAAGCTTTTCCAAACCTGGGGCTGGGGGATACGACTTCCACCCCAGAGAAAGGCTGATAATGAACTTTGCACAGCTTGTCTTTTTCATCAGTTATGTTTTACTGAATTTTTATTAAGCAATCTGGTGCTCTTTTCCCCTTGTTTTCTTATTTCAATTGATTTGTATTGTGATAGAATTCACATAATATATAATTCACTCATTTAAAGTACATGAGTCAATGGTTTCCCGGCCAGGCCTCCTGGAAGTAGGCTCAGCCTCTGTCATGCTCCCTGCCCCAACCTGCCGATAGCCCTCTCCAGCCCCAGGTGAATTTATTCTAATGGAATGAAATAATCAGAGTCCAGAAAGAAATCCCCACATCTGTAGTCAATTGATTCTCGACAAGGATGCCAAGACAGTTCTGTGGGGAAGGAAGAGTCCGTTACAAAAAAGGGTGCTGAAACAACCGGAGAGCCGCACGCAAATAGCAAAGGTGGACGCTCCCTCACATCACGTGCAAAAATCAACTCGAAATCCACCATCAGTCTGATGTAGGAGTTGAGACGATGAAACTCTCAGAAGAAACGCACAGAAGACTGTGACTGTGATTCCACTGAGCCGATGTCTGTCTCCAGTGTGATCCTGCTGCCCCTCTGACGTGGACTTGGGGCCACAAGTCCATGAGACGCCTCCCCCGACCCCTGCACCCCGCCCCGTGGCCACTTCCTGCAGTTCTCCCACCAGGAGGCACTCGCCCTGGGGCTGGTGAGCGTTACAGGCCTGCCTGGAGGGTGACAGAGGCTGAGCCCACTTCCACGAGGCCGGGCCAGAACCTGGGGTTTCTGGAGAGATCTGGAACTCTGTTTTCAAACCAGATTCTTTTATTTTTTAACGGTCATACTCCATTTATATTTGTTATAAAAATTTGGCTGTTCCCCCTGTTGTACAATTATCCTTGTAGCTTATTTCTTCTTTTTTTTAAAAAAATTTATTTTCTATTGGAGTGTGGTTGATTTACAATGTTGTGTTAGGTTCAAGTCTACGGCGAAGTGACTCAGTTATACATATCCACATATCTATTCTTTCTCAAAGTATTTTCCCATTTAGGTTATTACAGAATGCTGAGTAGAGCTCCCTGTGCTCTGCACTGGTCCTTGTTCTCCATTTCATATATAGTCGTGTGTATACTGGGCTTCCCGGTGGCTCAGCTGGTAAAGAATCCGCCTGCAATGCAGGGGACCTGGGTTCGATCCCTGGGTTGAGAAGATCCCCAGAGAAGGGAAAGGCTACCCACTCCGGTATTCTGGCCTGGAGAACTCCATGGACTGATAATCCACGGGGTCGTAAAGAGTCGGACACGACTGAGTGACTTTCACTTTCTCTTCTGTAGTGTGTGTGTATTAATCCCAGACTCCCAATTTCTCTCTCCCCAACCCCTTGTACTTGTTTTATACCCAATAATTTGCACCTCTTACTCCCCTACTCTTCTATATTGCCCCTCCCCCTTCCCTCTCCCCAATGGTGAGCATTAGTTTGTCCTCCACAGCTATGAGTCTGCTTCCTTTTGTTATATTCACGCTTGCTATGTTTTTCAGATTCCACATATAAGTTACATCACACAGTATTTGTTTGTATGACTTATTCTAGTATTTAGCATATTTAGCTGTTTAGCATAATACCCTCCACGTCCATCCATGTGGCTGCAGATGGCAAAGTTCCGTTCTTCTTGACGGCCGGGCAGTGCTCCACTGCGAAGCACATCTGCTTTATCCGTTCATCTGTTGATGGACACTGAGGTTGCTGCCATATCTTAGCATTGCTGTGAATAATGCTGCTATAAACATTGGGTTGGAGAAGGCAATGGCACCCCACTCCAGTGCTCTTGCCTAGAAAATCCCATGGACCGAGGAGCCTGGTGGGCTGCAGTCCATGGGGTCACGAAGAGTCGGACATGACTGAGCGACTTCCCTTTCACTTTTCACTTTCATGCA
>NW_011495069.1:1176880-1177336 GCF_000754665.1 Bison bison bison
TGTGAACATAGGGTACATGTATCTTTTTAATTGGTGTTTTCAGATATATGCCCAGGAGTGAAATCGCCGGGTCTTACAGTCACTCTGTTTTAGCTTTGTGTAAATGAGTGCAGCTATTCTTGGAAACAGTAAGGCCAGATTCTGGAACTTGAGTCTGGATTCCCAGACCAGTGCTCCTCTCTAAAAACAGGAGCACCTCCCCAGGGCCAGTCCCTGGAGTGTCGGGAACCTCTCTTGACTTGAACAGGGGGAATGCCTCCAGCTCCAAGTAGGATGGGGGGAAGTGAGGGCCTGGGCAGACCCGGCACCCCTCAGAGACCCACCGCTGCTCCCCAGGCCTGAGCAGAGCAGGAGAAGCGCAGCTCTGCCTCTCTGCAGGCTGCCCGCAGAAAGCGGCTACAGTTGGTAGAATCCAAAGCCTGCCCATGGGGCACGCTGGCTGCGGGGGCCCGGGGG
>NW_011495069.1:1177436-1183741 GCF_000754665.1 Bison bison bison
CCCCAGCTACACACTGGTCTGCAGGCTGGCTGTGGGGCCCCGGTGGCTCTCTGCAGACCAGTGTGTAGCTGGGGCATACGGTGCTCCAGGGGCAGGTCATTCAGCGGAGGGAGGTAGCTGGTCTGAGAATCCCTTGGGGTCCCCAGGCAGGCAAACTGGGAGCCCTCCCTGCAGGCCCCATCGTAGTCCAGGCCGCCTGCTGGGTGAGAAATGATCAGCTCATTCCTCTGTCTTGGAACGGGAGGGGATGAGCCACCTGCTGGGCTTGAACTAATTACAAGAACCAGCCCCAGGCGACTGCAGTGGCCCTGGGCTCCAGAGAGCACAGGCTGCTGTCAGGAGAAGATGGTGGGGGGCGAGTTGGGAATCTGGCCAGAGCTGCAGAGGTGTCCTGGGGTGCGGAGGGGAAGAGAGTGGGAACCCAAACCTCCACCTCTCTCCCCAGATGCCCCCAGGGTCCTGACTCTGGCGCTTCTGGCCGCCAGGCAAACACCTGGGCTCCTCCAAGCCCTCTCCCTGCCCCCCACCCCCCCACGCCCCTGAGTGAATGACAGTAATTGTGTGTGCGTGCACGTGTGTGCTCAGTCATGCCCGGCTGTCTGGGACCTCATGGACTGTAGCCTGCCAGGCCCCTCTGTCCATGGAATCCAGGCCTGAATACTGGAGTGGGTTGACATTTCCTAATCTGGGAAATCTTCCTGACCCAGGGGTTGAACCTGCGTCTCTTGCTCTCCTGCGTTGGCAGGCTGATTCTTTACCAACTGTGCCCAAACTGGGAATAGGAGAAGGCTGGGTAACCCCAGTTGAAGAACTGCTCCTCTGCTCCAGAAGCTGACTAGAAACAGCGTTCACCTCCCAGGAGAGTTGACGGGTGGGCAAGGGTACGGGCCTTGGATTCAGCCGTGAATTTGAAACCCAGCTCTGCAACTATGAGTCATAGGAGCGGGAAGTGTTTATCGAGCATTTACTGCACCCCAGTATTCTTCCCTGGGAGAGCCCACGAACAGCGGAGCCTGGCAGGCTACAGCCTCCAGGGCGCAAAAGAGTCAGACAAGCCTGAGTGACTAAACAGCGGCAGCGAGACACCAGGCGAGGCCCTGCTTTACACCTGCTCGCGCGCTTGTCAGGGCAGCCCTCTCGGGGAGGGTCTTCTATTTTCTCCCCATTTAATACATGTGAAAACGGAGAAGCTAAAAATCGTCCAAGGGCACAGGTCCAGCCAGGCTACAACCTGGACTCAAGCCCAGGCAGGCTGGCTCCAGAAGCAGTGGGTTAGAGACTGCTATCTACGCTGACAGGCTATTTAATCTCCTTGAGCCTCAGTTTTCCTATCTGCTAAATGGGGATGGCAGTAGGGCCTTCCCTGCTGGGCTATGGTATGTAAAGGCTTGTGTCCCAAGCTCATAGTGGTGAGCATTCGTGGAAAGGGTAGTCATTCTTCTCACCCATTTTGCCTTAACCTTCACCCTGGAAATGTCAGTGGGGCCAGGGAACAGGATCAGAGATGTGGGAAGTGACACCAGCCCAGTGGGAGCTCTATAAGCCCGGCAGTGACGACTGTGGCCTGTCACCCTGGGCCCTGGTGAAGGAGATCCGGGAGGGACTGACCCAGCACCTTGAGTCCAGTCCCACCCATTATGCAATCTTGCCATGACTTTTCCTCTCCAAGCCTCAGTTTCCCCATCTGGGAACCGGGGGTGACGAAGATTCCCGTTGGGGAATAATGAAAGTTCCCCTTTCCTAGGGCTGTCGTGGGGCATAAGGATGATGATGCTTAGCCTGATCTGCTGGTAGGTTCTGGAGGTGGGGAGGGCAGTTTGGAGGGAAGATTTGGCAAAAGCCAGCCCAGGGCTCAGGCAGAAGAGGCTAGACATGCCAGGCATCTTTAGACAGAAGCTGCAGGTCATGGAACTGATTGGAAAGCTGGGAGCAGATGCAGAGGACGTGACGAGACCTGGCCTGGGCTGGAGGTGCTCTCCGGAGAAGGTGCCAGTGAAACCGCGCGCCTGCCCTCAGCAGACAGCGGCTGTGGAAAATGGGCCACTGGAGTGGTGGGGACAGGGCTGCTGTCCTCGGGGCCTCTGCAGGCCTTCTCCCCACCAGTCAGAGCTTCTGGACGGGCAGCAGGGAGGCTGAGGCAGCTGGCTGGGCTTGGCTGCCAGAGGGAGGGCGCAGCCCAGAGGACCGAGGCTGGAGCGGCCAGGATCTTCCAGAATGGACACGGAGGCTATTCAGAGACTGAGCACTGCCGTCTTGAGTGCCTGGACCTGGCCGGGGACTGGGAGAGAGGCTGCTCACTCTGCCCACCTGTCCACTCACGGGCCCCCAGCCAGCTGAGGTCACCGGCTGACAGCTCGTTCAGGTAGGGGCTGAACAGATGGGTCTGGGGCTCAGAGGAGCACTTTGGAGCTAACTGGGCTGGGTCATGCGTCAAGGACGGTCACTTCCCAGCCTCAGCCTCGAAGGCCAGAGCCTGCTGACTGATTCTGGGACGGGCTTCCAGAATCCTCTGTCCCTTCCTCTCTGACCACAGCCCTGCTGACCGCAGCCCACTGTGAACTCAGCAGCAGGCCCAGCACAGCCCGTTAGCTCCCCAGTTGTCCCCTAGTCTACCCATCCTCAGATGACCCTATGCTGTCTCAGTGAGGGGGGCAAACTACAGCTGGATCAGAGAGGGCAGGGCACTTGCCTGACATCACACAACTGTGAGTGGGCTGGGATCTGAGCTCAGGTCTACTGAAAGGCAGAACCCCCGATTTTTCCACGACACAGGGCTGCCGGGAAGACGGGGTGACATCGCTCCTCTCTGATGTGGGGCAAGGTGGCAGCCATCCAGGCCTCAGCCAGGTTCCAGGGCTCCTCTCGATAAGACAGCATGCGATACTTGGGCTGCGCTCTCAGCCGCTCCTCCTAGGCATCTGGGAATTCAGCAAGATCAGCGTCTCCATTTTACAGCAGAGAAACCCGAGTCTGCGCATAAAGGGAAGCCTAGAAGCGGAACCTGAAGCTTCTCTGATTAGCACTGTCCCTCCATGGGGATGGGAGGCCCTGAGCTGGGGAGGAGACAAGGCCCTTCGAGGCACGAAGGGACAGCTGCATAACCCCTCTGAGCACGATCACGGCTGGAAGGAGCAAACGGTGTAGTGAAGCAGAAGGAACTGTTTTGTGGGTCTTGTCCCTGGGACCACAGGGCTGACGTCACCAGCCCTTCTGTGAGGGAAACGCACAGGCCATTTGCTCATTCATTCTTCACACTTACAGGTCCTTGATTCAACCAATATTTATAAGCCCCTATTATGTGCCTGCTGTGGAGGAAGGACCACGAGCCATCTTAATACGGGATGGCCAGGACATACGCTGCTGCTAGTCACTCAGTCGTGTCCGACTCTTTGCGACCCCATGGTCGATAGCCCACTAGGCTCCTCTGTCCATGGAATTCTCCAGGCAAGAATACTGGAGTAGGTTACCTTGCCCTCCTCCAGAGGATCTTCCCGACCCAGGGATCAGGCAGATTCTTGACTGTCTGAGCCACCAAGGGAGCCCTGGGACATACAATATTAGTGATGAATTTTGCAGTTTCAAGGAGGCAACTATAGCTTCAAGCACTTTATAAATTGATTTACTCTTCACAGCTCTAGGAGGTAGGTACTTCCAGCACTCTCATTTTAATAAACGAGGCAACTGCAGCCCAGAGAGGTTAAGTAACTCACCCAAGGTCACACAGCAAGTGAGCGGCAGTGCTGGGTTTCCAAACCCAGGCTGCCTGGCTAGGGAGCTTCTTTATAGCCTCACACAGAATAGCCTGTCATGCCCTCCTAAGCTGAGCTAGAGGTTCATCTGCTCCCAGAAATTGTCAAGCAGGTAGCTGCAGTCCCCCAAGGCTCTCACCAGCTCCCCGGACCTTCTGCTTCTCACAGATCTGGCCTCTCTCCACCTACTGTCCACCCAGTTCGAGTCTAGCCTCGCGAGCCCACCAGAGCAGGCCTGCAGGTGTGCCATTAAACCTTGACAAGTGTGAGGCCCACGCGATGCTTCATCCTTTCCACCCCTGGGAGCTGGATTTAGTGTTTCTGGCAGAAGGTAGACCTCCCCTGCCTGGGACAGGCCCCTTAATTACAAGTGATATATGGCCAGCGAAATGGTAGTGCCTCAGGCCCGGTGATTTAAGGAACAATCGCGAGGCTGAAGTTACAGGTGTTAACAGAGCTGTAGCAGGAGCCGGGGGAGCGGGCTGGGGTGGCCTGGGAAGCGGTGAGCCAGCCCTGGACGTGTCCGCTGCCTGTAGAGCTTCCTGGGGCAAGGGAGGCGATCCCACCGCCTCACTTCCAGCCCACGCTGCACGTGCGCTTGGCCTGGGAGTCCGCGCTCCCGCAGTAAGCCCCTGGACTCAGTCTCCCCGTCTGTATACAAGGAGGCAGGGTTACCTCCCTCACTCTCTAGGAGTGAAAATCTTCACAGCAGATCATCGTAGTGGCAAAAGCTAACACGGACGAACAGCTCATTTTGCGCCAGGATTGTGCTAAGTTCCTTATGAGCGTTTTCTTGTTTAATCATCGGGGGTGAGGGAGTGGTTGTGGTTATTCCCATTGTACAGGAGAGGAAACTGAGGCTCAGGGAGATGAAGCAAGTGGGCCAAGACTGCATGACTAGCAAGTGACCACGGAAGAGATTCTCAGCCCTTCCCTCTGACTCCAGAGCCCGACTTCATCTCTAGGCTCTGGGGATAATGAGAAGATGTAAGGCCCAGTGTTTGCTCTGAAGGAGCCCCCGAATGATGGGGGAGACAGAGAAGGTCACAGGTTTCCAAGATTCCAGCAGATGGGGAATAAGAATGATGGGGGAGGGCTAGGTTGCGAGGTGAGGGGTGTGGGAGCCCCCAGGAAGGGGGCGTTCCTCCAGGGGGTGGCATCTGGAAGGCTTCATGGATGAGGAGGGGGTGGAGCTGGGCCTAGTAGCCTGGGGCAGACAGGCCAGGGGGCATCTCTGGCCGCAGGAGCCCTGGAAGCGATGGTGTGGGAGCAGGGACGCCTGGCAAGTATGGAGCACTCCTGTGTGGCTGGACCCCAAGGAAGGAGCCGGGAGTAAGATGCGGTAAAGATGGCCACAGTAACAGCACAGCTGGCATCTACTCAGCGCTCGCCGGCACCAGGCCAGGGTCTAAACTCTTCAAGGCAGCCCCCGTGGCCTGCTAGGATCTGGGCTGCACGCAGGTCAGCAGCACCGAGCAGGCGCAGCTCCATCCGTCTCTACAGCTGCTCCCCACCGCGAGCATGGCCTCCCAAGTCCCGCCCCGGCCAGACCAGTGGTGGCGGTGCCCTCTCACAGGAGCGTGAACCCTACTGTGAGTCGTGACTGTCAGGGACCTAGGGTGCGCGCTCCTTCTGAGAATCACCCTGAAACGATCCTCACCTCCCTGGTCCATGGGAAAACTGGCCCCCGGTGCCGAAAAAGTTGGGGACCACCGCTTCACACACTGCTCACCAGGACTCTGCCAAAGAGACACGGAGAAAAGAGGCACAGAGAGGGTAAGGGACTTGCCAAGGCCACCCCGCTAAGAGGCAGCGGAGCCAGGAACGGAACGCGGGCAGGCTGACTCCCGAGCCCACACGCGGCCAGCTGCTATGCCCGGTCCCTGCAGGAGCAGGGAGAGGAGACGTGAGGGCCTCCTGGGAAAGCCTTCTCGCTTGCCAAGCTGTCGTGGGCCCTGTCTGCCCTCTGTGCCTGGGCTGCGTCTGTGAGGCGAGGGCAGGGCCCTGACTCCAGAGACATCTGTCCAGGGATGCCGGGGCCGCCGGCGCGGGCCTGGGATGCTCCCTGTGGCAGCCACGGGATGTGGGAGCGGGGCTGAGAGTGGAGACAGTCTTCACCGAGGAGCTCCGGCCAGCCGTGCCTCTCAGCTGGGTCTCCCTGGATCCCAGGCCCACGAATGGAGACACCCCACCTCCTGAAGCTCCCTGTCAGGGAGAGCCTGGGCCCTGCCCAGCTGACCCACCCTGCCGTGTGATGGCTGGTCAGGACGGCCTTCCTCCTCTCCAGCTGTGAACCCTCCGGCTGCTCCCTTGGGGCTCCCCACATAGAGCCACAGGCTTTGTGAACTGAAGGAGGCTTTAGGACCCACCTAGGCCAGCCCCTTCACCTGTCCACAGAGGAAACCGAGGCCCTGAGACAGACCCCACAGCACGGGAGAGGCAAGGCTGGGCTGGGGGCTCAAGCCAGACCTGGGTTCAAGCCGTAACCTTGGTCCTTACTGGCTGAGTAGCCATGAACTAGTGCCTCTGAAAATGGAGATCATAATTCCTACTTCT
>NW_011495069.1:1183841-1194382 GCF_000754665.1 Bison bison bison
TTCCTACTTCTGGGTTCTGCGAGGCTCTGATGCGTTAAAGCATTCAGCATGGACCCTGCCTCAGATGAGCCATGATGATGGTCAGGGGCCTCCCACCTGCTGTAACTCAGGACCCCTTGGGCCTGGAATCAGGGCTCAGAAGAGGGTGCTCACTGGGCAAACCTGTGCCCCCCGTCACCCCGGCAAACATCAGCACAGCCCCTGCTCGCTGAGGTTTCCTGGGTGACGCGCACGGGGTCGGCAAAGCCCAGACGCTGGTCCGACCAGAGATGGAGGTCACTGTTCACAAGCCTGGTGGCCAGCGGAGGCAGGGGCTTAGCAGATACCGGGCATCGTGCAAAGCCTGCCGCAACCTAAGCCCTGTGAGACAGGTCCTGTGTGATGCCCATCTCACAAGTGAGAGAACCGAGGCCGGAGCTGACCAGGCCGGAGATGAGCACAGGGAGCTCGGATGCGGGACAGTGGCCCAGGCCGCAAGGGCTGTGAAGGGCCAGGGGAGAGGCTGCGGGGGCTGGAACTCCGGGACGCCCCCACTCCCAGATCAGGCCACCCCGCCCTGGCCAGGAGTTGGAGCCCTGCTAGGAACGAGCTTGGCTCTGCCTCGCCCTGCTCTTGGAAAAGACGCAATCAGATAGATGTGTGATAGAGCCGGTAGAAATAAGTGTTCATTGACAAAGCTGGGTGATGGCCTCGTGAGTGTTCATTGTACAGTCATTTGCGCTTTTTGATAGGCTTGAATATTTTTGTAGTAAAATGTCAAGGAGGAAAAATAAAACACACAATCCTCTTCGCACAAAATGCCCCTTCTGCACAGCCCTTCCCCTCCCCTTCACCCTCGCCTCCCCTGGAAATCGCTTTATGAGACTCAAGCAGCAAGAACGATTTACTTGCCCTCTGACTCAGGAAATCAATCCTAAAATGCTGACGGGACTGGAAAGACTCTGTCTGCAGAGCCCTCTGGGAAATCTCCCGCTGGAAGGGAGGGCTTTGAGCTGGGGATTTGGGGGGCTGGGGGCTCTGCTGGGAGGCTGGTGGCCAAGTGCTTCAGCCCCCACAGGTGCCCTCAGGAAGGTGCTAACGTCACCCTCACCTTATGCGGGAGGCCCAGGAAACCAGCACCTGCCTAAGGGACCCACTGCCTGTAAGCAGAAGACCTGCGACCCGGGGCCAAGTGACCCCACTGCAGGGTGGGGAGGGCCAGGGACGAGCCCTGTTCCAAGTCTCCAAACACTGCGGCTGATGCTCACGGGGACACAGCTCTGTTGGGACAGAGGCCTTCCCAGGCTGGGGAAGAGGACTTGAGACCCACCCAGAATCTCCAGGCTCCAGCCCATTGTTCTCAGAGGCTTGAGGGGTGGTGGTTAATGGAATAGCCTGAACTTGAAGTTGAACTTGAACAGGAAGAACTTGCGCTGAGTGCCACTGCCACAGGCCAGATCTCAAATATGCTTGCCCGCTTGCCAAGGCCTCCCCAAGATTCCGCAGGCTTCCAGAGTCTTCTTTAATAAAACTACAACGATGCAACCTGGTGAAATCGCCCACGTGTGTTAATACATACCTCTGGGATACACTGGAAACATCCCCCACGTAGCCAGCCTTGCTGCTATTTAAAATGGGCTCCTGTCACACCCCATAGACTTCATCTCTGCCCAAATGGCACCTGTCATGGGCCTGAACACATTCAGTCTATTGCCACATAAGCTGCAATGGCGTGGCGGGGTGGGGGCAGTTCTCAAAACACACTTCGAGAATGTCTGGGTTAAAGGCATCGGTACAAAGTAGCACAAGCGTGAAACGCAGATCCAACGGCAAGACCTGTGTCCTGGCCTCCCCGCTACCCTTTTGGGGGTGTGTGTGTGTGTGTGTGCGCGTGCATATATGTGTGTGTTGTCTCTGTGTTATGCATATGTGTGTATGTGTATATGGGGCTTCCCTGGTTGAGCTACTGGTAAAGAACCCGCCTGCAATGTAGGAGACATAAGAGACGCAGGCTTGACCCCTGGGGCAGGAAGATCCCCTGGAGGAGACAATGGCAACCCGCTCCACTATTCTTGCCTGGAGAATCCCATGGACAGAGGAGCCTGGTAGGCTACAGTCCATGGGGTCGAAAAGAGTCGGACACGACTGAGCGACTTAGCACACAGCACATGTGTGCAGATATGTGTGTGTGTGTGTATGTGTTTGTGTGTGTATCTGTGTATTTGCACATGTGTGTGTGTCTGTGTGTGTTTATCTGCGTGTTTTGTGTGTGTTTATGTGCATATATCTGTGTCCGTGTGTGTGCACAGGCACACGTGGGATTTTATTTCTCCATCAGCAGTAGCCCGAGTTGGGCCCCTCTCTGTCCAGCCTCACCGATTCACCGCCTCCCAGGCCGTACCACCCCCTCCCCCAGAGCAGCCAGCCAGAGCCTCCAGTTGGGGTTGTTAATTTCACCTCCCACCACTTGGAAAGCACAACAGCTGGCAGGGGAGGGGCGAGGCAGGTGAGCAGTGCTGGCAGCCGGCTCTCTGCAGAGAGGAAGGCGGGTGGATGGGTTGTGCCCGCGGCCACTGGGGACCCTTATGGCCCTGCTCCACTCAGAAAGGCCCCCATCTCCAGGCAGGGAGGCTCTGGGCGGTGGCCGCCGACCCTGCCAGCAACCCGGGCCCCGGATTCCCAGCGCATCCCGCACGCAGGCCCCCGCCCGCTCCCAGGGTTGGGGGCTGCAACTCGGCTCAGCAGCTGCCACATAAACAGCCCCATTGCAGCTCGAATGAGTACAGACGCTGCGCTCCTCTCTCCTGTCACTGACTGCGGCTCCATTTGGGGGCTTTTTGTCAGTATTTTTTCCCCTTGGCTGCCATTACTACTCAGTTCAATATTTAATTTTCCCATAAACCGAAGAGTTGTGCTGCTTCTCTCTTCTTCTTGCTGGAGTCCCCCTCCTGCTGGTGGCTTCTTGCTTCGTCAGGCTTCTGCTGGGAAACAGGGGCGCGGACGTGGCTGGGATTTCAGTCCTTCTGAATCGGGCGTGGAGGGCGGGACACCTACGTCCCTCCTCCCCGCTCACTCATCTGACAGATGTGTGCCGAGTAAACCCCTGCGTCAGGCCCTGGGGTTGCGGCGCTAGACAATTTCTGTCCTCATGGTGCTTACGTTCTAGTGGGGCGTGTTGGGAAGAGACAAGTGTGTGAACTAATATATGAAATAACTGCGCCTCACGATGCACTCCATGAAGAAATGACAAGTGCTGTGACAGGTAACAGAAGCAGCACCTCACTCGGGCTGGGAGGTGGCATTCGAGCTGAGACTTGAAAGATAAGCAGGACCCAACCTTGCACAAAGCTGAGAGCAAGACTTCAGGCCAAGGCAGCAGCAGAGGCAAAGGCCCTGGGGTTGAAATGTGCTTAGGGTGTTTCTGGACCAAAAAGTCTCAGATGTTTGGAGCATGGTGTTGGGGGGGGGGGAGCAAGACAAAGCTGGGGGTGGGGGCAGGGCCCACGGCATCGCGAGGTCTTGTGGGATTCCTTCCAGGGGCCAAGTGCTTGTTTGTATGGAGAAGCAGATGAAGGAAGAAAGCAAACAGGAGTTGAAACTGAATCCCTGTGTGGCAGGCTTGTATTAGCTCTGAGGTTAAAGCAAAGTTCTAAGCTTCAGAAAGTACACAGTCTAGTGGAGAAACAGACATGGGCCTGGAACAGAATGATAAGCACCCAGGCAGATGTCAAGAACAGGATGCTCCAGGAATTCAGTCTGGCAAAGTCCTGGAAGGCTGCCTGGAGGAGGCAACCTAAGCCCAGACCTGAAGGATGAAGCAGAGTTAACCAGCAGAAGGGCCAGTATGTGCAGGGCACAGGGCAGGTGAGCAGGGCAAGGAACCCTGGGCAGTTCAGTGTGGCTAGAACAGAGAAGGCTTCCTGGAGGAGATGCTCTTTTGAGCACCATCATGAAGAAGCAGAGAGAGACTGCAGAGAGGATGGGAAAGGCAGAGAGAGGTGGGACTAAAAAAAGAAAAGAAAAGCGAAAGAAAGAAAGAAAATAGAAACGAGGAATATTTATATTCATTAGCACTTTTATATTGAGAGAGTGGTTTTCTTTCTTTTTTAAAAAAATATGGTATAAAGACTAGGAACTGATTGAAAAAGAGGGCAGTCAATAGAGCAGGCATGCTGAGAGAAAAAGAATGGATTTTTGCAAATAATATAATTTTGAACTTGTCTTTTCCTCCTCCCACTCCTCCCCAAAATCTAATTGATTACCGCCCCTTGATAAATGACACCCAGAGCAGGAGTGTGTTCAGACCAATTTAGAGTGATACCCAAGGAACAGCAGAGACTCTCCCTTCCTCCAGACCATAGCCAGTCTTGGGAGGGAGAAGAAACTCCCCTACACGTCCCTCCCAGCCCAGGGAGAAGTGAGGGCAATTGAACAGGTGATACAAATGACCCCTTCTGTCGTGTAGCACTTCGCCATTCTTGTAGAAGGTTCCTCTCTGTATTCTCATTTGCTGCTTCTCTCAAAATCTTCGAAGCTGAACGTTTGGCAGGATGTGTTTTATTGAACCCATTTTATAGATGGGAAGACTGATGCCCACGTGGGTCAATTGATTTGCCCAAAGTCCCATGGGATATTGGTAACAGAACATGGGCTGAAACCTTGGCCTGACTCTGTCTGAGCTGGTTCCCTAGGGGGAGTTTAGGGGGAGCTTCATGGTACAGAGAGAATTTAACTTCACTAGATACAGTTGAAGACTCAGGCCTGCTGGGGTTTATATCAGAACAGGTTTGTGTTCCCGAATTGCAAAAGCCACACATGATTTACAGAGCTAAGAGCCATCACATTATCTGCAAAGTGAGTTACGATGACCGAAACAAAGTTCTGCTTTCAAGAGAAAGACAGGCAATATTTCAGAGTTAATTTCATAAAACTGATCACCGACCACTGCCTCACTGTATTGATGTTAACGGTCGAGTCTAAAATGATTTCCACTTCTGCCCCCACTGACGGACTTGAACAGGGCCTACCATGCTGTGTGGCCGCTGCATCCAGAGCTGCTTTGCCTTCCCTGGTGCTGGACAAAATCAGTGGAAGAAACTTCCAGCAGGAACTCTCTCTTCTTAAGGCAAAGTCAAAAATTAACTGGGAAGTCTGGCTTGACTCGGGGGTGGTGGAGTCAGGGGAGCTCTATGGTGGTGTTTGACCACGATGGTGAACTTGTAGAACTGGGGGCCTCTTTCTCACGCACAGGGCCGGGATGACCCAGGTGTCATGGTCTGTCCATGTGGCTTATAAATTCAGACATAAGCTCTGCCTACATCCAGCCTCTTACTGCTACAACCACTGCTGACTACGATTTCTCCCTTGTGTGTGCTTAGTCGTTCAGTCGTGTCCAGCTCTTTCTGACCCCATAGACTGTAGCCCCCTCCCCACCAGACTCCTCTGTCCATAGAATTCTCCAGGCAAGAATACTGGAGTGGGTTGCCATTTCCTTCTCCAGGGGATCTTCATGACCCAGGGATGGAACCCACGTCTCCTGCATTGGCAGGCGGGTTCTTTACCATGGAAGCCACCTGGGAAGCCCGTATTTCTCCCTTGCTCAGGCCACATAGACCTACCTGCTCAGCATCTCTGAGGAGGGCCATTTCAGGTGCATGGTGTCCGCCTTCCCCGACCCAGGAGAGCTTTGCACTAGCACGGACATCCTTGAGGACCCCCTCTCAGAGTCCACAGGAACGGGGCACTTAGAGTGAGCACACAGGCTACTGTTGCAGAGGAGTGCGGAGCCACTGGAGATCCAGGGGTCTTTGCGGAGGACTCTTTGCCGTTATATGCATCCGCATCATAGCCAGGCGGTCTTGCCCTGTCCTGCTCACTCTGCAGCTCAGCTTTGAATTTCGGATCGTTGTTGTCCGGGATACTTATGCCTGGGACTGCCTCTGTTCCTGGGTCCACGGGATCTATTCCAGGCACAGAGCCAGAAGAGGACCACTCACCTTGACCTTGGTCAGAGATTGTAGCAGGGCTGGGGATCGTGAGCAGGGAGAGGAGGCTGGAATTGGAGGAGGGGAGTGATGGAGACAGATATGAGGGAGCGCACAGAGACGGACTGGAGATGGGGGTAGGGGAGAGAAATGGAGCTCGGATGGAAAAGGGAATGGGAGGGGGGTGGAGAAGGAAGAGAGACGGAGCTGGGCTGGGGGTGAGAGTGGGGTTGGAGGAGGAGGTGAAGACAGACACAGAGACGGAGATGGGGGCATGGAAGTGGTCGGGGAAGAGTAAGCGGGAAGGGAGGCTCCAGACTGAGAGCCCAGGGAGCAGCCGTTCCTGAAGGTGAGAGCGCTGAGCACAGTCAAGGGAAGGGAAGAGAAGATGCAGGGAAGAGGGCAACGGCGACACGCGGAGCGAAGCGCCCCAAGGCCGCCAAGGACTCCCAGCAGAAGCTGCCTGCCGACCGCCTGCACTCAGGGCCCGCCAGTGGGCAGCAGCAGGCAAGAGGCAGCGTGATACTCTCCCAGAACATGGCAACAGAGGGACGCTTCGACGGAGACGGTGGGAAGCCTGGGCCTCCACGCTGACGTGAGCAGCTCTGCTGTGCCATCGTCCGCACCACGGAAATCCATTGTCTCAAGAGCTTGATTAACTGTACATGTGGCTAACACCTGCTCAGAAGCATAACAAGACACAGGAACACAGCTCCCAATCAGGGTGTGTGTGGGTGGTGTGCGTGACTTGGGTGCAGATCTGCAGAATGTGTGTGTGTGTGTGTGTGTCTGTGTCTGTGTGTGTGTTGGGGGAGGGGGCGTTCGTGCTGTGCAGAGAATCCTGGACAGGATCTGGAGGGCCTAGCTGCCAGTCCAGGCAGTGCCACCAACTGACGGTGTGCCTACAGGCAAATCTCTCCTGCTGTCTGACCTCAGTTGTGCTCATCTGTAAAATGGAAGGCCAGCGCTCCCCAACAGAAATCTGCCTTTAATTGCAAGTTTTCTCAGGACCACATTAAGAAAAGCCTTGAAAAGTGAAAATGAATTGGCATAGCATATTTATTAAATCCAATATCCCTTGTATTATTTCAGGAAGTAACCAACATAAAAATATTCATGATATACTTAAGGTGCTTTTAAAAAAAAAAATTGTCTTCCAGATTCAGTGTGTATGTTACGCTTACAGCACATAGTATCATGGGAAAGCCACATTCCAAGTGCTTAGTAGCCGCAGAGGCTGGGCGGCCACTGTACTGGGCAGCACAGGTCCAGGGCACTGTCTGGCCGCCTCACTAAACTGTGAACGCCCCCAAAGGCAGAAATTTTATTCTCCCAGACAGTAGCAACGGGCCTCAAAGACAGAACATTAATACATCCTTCTGATAAATGCATCTGACATGCATTTTCAATATGCTTTCAGGCACCACTTTCTTATTTATTTGTTTGGCTGTGTTGGGTCTCAGTTGGCATTTTCATCACTTCACGCAGGATCTTGGTTGCGCACAGACCCTCTAGTTGTGGCCGCCAGAGTTGGTTGCTCCACGGCAGGTGGGATCTTAGTTCCCTGACCAGGGATGGGACCCACATTCCCTACACTGCAAGGTGGATTCTTAACCACCCACCAGGGAAGCCCGAAGGTACTAACTTTACTGAATTATCAGCACTCGATAATTCCATTTTGCAGGTAAGGAAACAAGTTCAGAGAAGCTGAATATCTTGCCCAAGGTCACATAGCTGGAAGTGGTACAGCTGGTCTTTGAACCCTGGGTAGTGTGATCTACGGGCTTCCCAGGTGGCGCTAGTGGTAAAGACCCACCTGCCAATGCAGGAGACACAAGAGACTTGGGTTTGATCCTTGAGTCAGGAAGATCCCCTGGAAGAGGGCATGGCAGCCCACTCCAGTATTCTCGCCTGGAGAACCCCATGGACAGAGGAGCCTGGCGGGCTACGGTCCATAGGGTTGCCCAGAGTCAGACACAACTGAAGCGACTTCGCACACACACACAGTGAGATTCAGGGTCCATACTCTTCACCATCGTCCTATACTCTCTCTTTCATAATCGTGATACAGATGATACCAGTTAAAATTGTTCAAGCGAGCTTACTATGTGCTGGGCACCTGGTAAGCATCATCCCGTTTACTCCCCAAAGCCTCCTATACGGAAGCTTCTAGGTATCTGATTACTGCTTGCTCAGTGAAAAAGAAAGAAGGAATGAGTGACTTTTAAAGGTGCCCCCTGCCTAGCTCTGAGCCTCTAGAATTCTTGGAGGGGATACTTATCCTTACATATTGACCACCATAAGCAGGGCCAGAGACAATCACGCTGGTTGGTTGCTGGTTGGTTAGTCATTCAGTTTTGTCCGACTCTTTCACGGCCCCATGGACTGTAGCCCGCCAGCCTGCTCTGTTCACGGGATTTCCAGGACAAGAACACGAGCAGTATTTCCTTCTCCGGGGGCTCTTCCTGACCCAGGGATCAAATGCATGACTCCTGCCTTGCAGGTGGACTCTTTATCATCTGAGCTATTGGAGAAGCCCCACCAGAGACTTTTGCTAAGCTCTAATTGACATGGTCCCTTGATCTTTGGGGCACCTGAGTTAAACAGAGCCACCCACAGGAGCAGTTCCCCCTGGATCTCGATTAGAGGTCTGCTTGAGAACTGAGCGTGTCAGGTAAACGAGCGTCTGCAACGGCTGAAGTGTGCACTCAGGGCTAAAGGCGCCAACAGGCACAAGCTCTTTCCTTCTTTCCAAAGACGGAGGGGGTGCGGTTTCACACGGCGTTGGGGCCCTGGGGTCCGGGAGTTCCGGTTTCAAATCTAAACTCTGTGAGCCCCAGAAGGTCACTTCACCCCTTAAGCTTCCGCATCGGTAAGACAGGAATAAATAAACCCTTTCTGTAGACTCATGGTGAGGCCTAAATGAGTTAACACACGTTAAGGGCTTAGAACAGCTCCTGGCTCCTAACCTTTGGCCACGGTTGGTTCTTGCCGTGGAATCCAGGCTTGCAGTGAGTTCTAGAAAAGTTAGATTGCAGGCTCTGTGACGTGTGGATAATTGAAACATTCTGGTGTATCTCTCCCCGCTCGGAGTCCCTACCCCACTTCCCATCTGCTTCCTCCCGTCTCACACTTAATTACAGTTCTCCATCTATTGTTCTCCCCGTGTTTCCTGTTTGTTCTGCTTCCCTTGCGACGGCTCGTGGTGGCTGTCTGAGTGAATGAACGGTTCATACCTGGCTTCGTCTCACTAGACCTTAAAATAGAGTTGCCAGGCGCCTGTCGCCCCCGCCAGACTGTGAGCCTCTCGAAGTGCCGTATCCATTTCATCACCAAGCGCCTACGGCAAGCACCTGGCACCGTGCCCAGCACCTAGTAGGTGTCAGGAAACGTTCGTCGGATTTAATTAAACTTAACTGGAGTGAAAACCCCTTGCAGAAAGGAAACACTCACCCCTCTGCATTTTCTCTGCACCCCCCACTGCACCTGACCCAAGGCTACAAGAAGCCAGAACTGACAGCCTTTCCTAAGCAAAGGCCTAAGATTCCGGCTCCTGTCCTGCGGATGACAAGGCGGCTGGAGAAATGAACTGCAGGAATCCTATAACCAGTGAATTCCTAGCATACACTGAGCCCTTTCATAGCGATTTACTGGTTCATCCTTCGAATATGTCTGCCAAGGATTAGTCCCATTTAGCAAATCGGGAAGCTGAGGTTCACGGTTTTGGTAATTTGCCCAAGGATGAAATGGAGGTGGTGGTGACCTCGCTGAAACGCTGGCTCCACATTTGAACTCTCAATGTCGCGTGGTGCCTGGGGGCACCGGCTTTGGCAAACCAGCCCGTGGTGGGCAGTGGGGACAGGGCAGAGAGCTGGCAGGAGGCGGGACCAGCGAAACAAGCCAACTTTAGGGGAAAAGAAGAGGGCAGGCCACTGGCTTTAAATACCTCAGAGTCACCTGCTCTCGCTCCGCGGTCGCCCTCTCGCTCTGCGGTCGCCGTGGTCTAGGCTACCCATCTCTCTCGCTCCGCGGTCGCCCTCTCGCTCTGCGGTCGCCGTGGTCTAGGCTACCCATCTCTCTCGCTCCGCGGTCGCCCTCTCGCTCTGCGGTCGCCATGGTCTAAGCTACCCGTCTCTCTGGCTTAAATAGCACTCTGTGTTTCCAGGCTCAGATCATGTTCTGCTCTTGTTTGAAGCTTTCAATGGCTCCCTACTGCTCTCAGGACAAAGAAAAACTCACAACCAGCGCTGGGCTGGTAAACCTGCTCTGTGGGGGCCCGGGAGGGGGGCAGGGGAAGGAAGAAACAAGGAAGTCCTGGTTTGCAGTGGCGGCTGATTTCCATGGTGTAAGGACGCCCACTGGGCCATCTGTTTCAATCTAGCAGTGGTTTAAGAACTGGTTCACAATTCCCAGGAATGTCACAGTCAGCTCTCAGGAGCTGGCGGGAACTGGGCCCCGCACACCGCTGTGAGCGGTGACCCACTATGGTGCCCTGCAAGTCTCCCGAGCCCCACTAGGTACCTCATCCCCCACCTTGCCCTCCCACCACAGCGTCCTGCCTCTCACTCCCCTCCCCCC
>NW_011495069.1:1194482-1206851 GCF_000754665.1 Bison bison bison
GCTGTTCCTTCCACCTGCCACACTTGTCCTCTGCCTGCTGCTGCTTCCTCAGATCACAGCACAGGGTCACTTCCTCAGGCCTGGGTGGGGCCCTGCACACTTGGCTACACCAGGTATCTGATGCCCTGAGCACAGTGGACCATGGTGGTCTCTCCATTCCCAGTTATCTTCCCCGCCAGGCTGTAAGCCCCAGGTGGCAGGGCCCTCATTTGTATGCCCAGCAGGGACGTCATTCTCATGGCAGTTGATGGCGGGGGCACCCCCTGGAACTGTGCAACATTTGTCCTCTGCCAAAGCACCTATTGGGTTTCCCTGGGGGCTCAGCTGGTAAAGAATCTGCCTGCAATGCGGGAGACCTGGGTTCGATCCCTGAGTTGGGACGATCCCCTGGAGAAGGGAAGGGCTACGCACTCTAGTATTCCTGTCTAGTGAATCGCATGGGCAGAGGAGCCTGGCGGGTTACAGTCCAGGGGGTCACAAAGAGTCGGACGCGACTGAGCGACCTTCCCTTTCACACTTTTCACCACACCTAGCAGAGGACCTGGCCTGGCCTAGGTCATCCCTGAATTCTTTCTGAACCTTCCAGTGAAGCCTCGCTCTCCCTGTGCTTCTCTTTGGGTAGCTCCGCCCACCTCCATCGAGGTGGTGGCCGCTGACACCCCGGCCCCCTTCAGCCGCTACCAAGCCCAGAACTTCACGCTGGTCTGCATTGTGTCGGGAGGGAAACCGGCACCCACGGTGAGTACCGCTGCAGCCGCCCCTGCTGTGTCCCCTCCTGTGTGGCTCATCCAGCGGCCGTGTCAGCACGGAGCTCACCGGCAGAGCGAGGGGCAGAGGCCGCTGTCCGCGAAGGGGCGCTCTGCTCTGTCTGCCTGGTCTGACCCTGCCTACTCATCTGACCCACCCGGATGTCCGTGAGTCTCTCTTGCCTCCTGGTGAGGTGAGGAGGACCCCCACGTCTCCTGGACCCTGAAGTCCCTGAGCTGCAGTGAGGGTGATCTTCAGAAGATTCCAGCTTCAAGCACACCCCTACCCCAGTAACTGAACAGGTGGAGACTGATGAGGCCCCGGGAAGGGAAGCAAAGTGGAGAGAGGCCCCCACTGTGTCCGTGACAGCGCTGGGGCTCAAGGTCGTGCCCTCCAGCTCCAAGTCCAATGAGGAGGGCGGGAAGGAAGGAGCGAGGGAGGGAAGGGAGAGGAAAGGGGGAGAAAGGAAATGGGGACTCTCTGTTTTGGCCAACTCCTTACTAGACCCACCCCACCCACTTGGGGGGTGCTTCCCTGCTGGCTCAGCAGTAAAAAGTCCACCTGCAATGCAGGAGATGGAGCTTCCATCCCTGCATCGGGAATCTGGAGGAGGGCATGGCAACCCACTCCAGTATTCTCGCCTGGAGAATCCCTTGGACAGAGGAGACTGGCGACCCCCGTCCATGGGGTCACAAGAGTCGGGTAAGACTGAGCGAGTAAACGTCACCGCCAACCACTCTGCGGTCTGCTGGTGCAGCTCCTGAGTTATTGTCACAGCAGCTTGAAGTGGGTGGGGGAGGATAGGACCTGAGGGCATCCGGGGAGCTGGCTTCCAGCCCTGACGTCACTTGTACCAAGTGACCCTGAGCAGGAAAGCCCCCCTCTGCTTCTCAGGCTTTTTGAGGAGGTTTAGAGTGTGGACAGTATTACAGCTTTTCAGCTTTTTTAGAAGCAGCAGGACCTGTTTGATCTAAATGAAATATACATGGAAGCCCCGTGTAGAAGATCTTTAAAAGTGAAGGAAGGGCAAGTTGCCCTAATGGGTCCTGAGGCTCGTCTGTGGAACCCTTAGGGCTCCCTGCAAACTCCCCTGGTGGCTCAGCTGCTAAAGAATCCCCTGCAATGCAGAAGTCACAAGGGATGTGGGTTTGATCTGGGTTGGGAAGTTCCCCTGGAGGAGGAGGGCACAGCTACCCACTCCAGTATCCTTGCCTGGAGAATCCCCACGGACAGAAGCGCGGCGGGCTGCAGTCCATAGGGTCACAAAGAGTGGGACACAATTGAGCGACTAAGCACAGCTCACGGGGCTCCCTGAACCGTATCGAGAGCACATGGGGTGCATGCCCCCAAGGCCCCTTCCAGTTTGACCTTGTGAGTTTCACACATCACAGGGATTAGGAGGCATAGAGTGGAGTCAGCAGCTTCCCTGGTAGCTCACGTGGTAAAGAATCCGCCTACAATGCCGAAGACCTGGGTTCAATCCCTGGGTCGGGAAGATCCCCTGGAGGAGGGCACGGCAACCCACTCCAGTATTCTTGCCTGGGAAATCCCATGGACAGAGGAGCCTGGCGGGCTGCAGTCCATGGGGTCACAAAGTGTTGGACATGACTGAGCAGAGTGGAGCCATGGGCAGGGGGAGTTGAGTCCCAGGTGGGGAAGTGGTTCTCCTTCCAGACCCCCGACTGTCTCACAGGTGGGATCCATGGAGGGTGATCCTGGGACCTGGGCCAGTTCACCCCAGGCTGTGGCCCAGGGAGACCCAGCTGCCCAGGACGGGACAGGAGTAAACAGGTGTGAAGCGAACCGATACAGGGCAATAAGCAGGTGCCCAGAGGCATAGCGGGCCGTGGCGGGGAGCAGAGTGCGCCTGTGATAAGGTCCTGCCCCTGACCTTACAGCCCCAAGGACACAGACCAAAAGCAGCCTCAAAGCCAGCAACCAGTGAGGGCAGGACATGGTCCCAAGATTTCCGCCTCGGAACCCATAAGGAGGTCTGGCCTCCCTAAAGTGAGACAAGCTGGTCTTTTTCCCCAAAGAAAAATGCCTTTTCTGCACAGCACACACACAAAAAATTCTGCTCACAGTCCCGAGGCTGCCAGAAGACCTCCCCTACCCCACACCCCTGCTTCAGCCCTCTGGCTCCTGCCATTTAAGACATAGCAATACGAAATTCAAATATACAGGAGATCCTCATCTCCCCGCATTCCAGGCACCTTATGTTTGCCTGGGACGTCAGAACTTGAAAGAATTCTTTGATATAAATTACAAACCTGCTTTTGAAGCACTTTTAAAAAAAAAAAAAGGAAAAGAAAGAAAAACCCCAAAGCTGGCTATTATGTGCATAAGAGATTCTTCGCTGGAGCTATAAACGCTGACAGCCTCTGCGCACCCCACATTTCATGCACTCTCCCACACCCTCCTCCGGGCACCTCCATCTCCCTTTCCCCACCGCCACCAGCGTCCCCAGAGCTGCTTCCTGGCCTCCCCTCTCCCTGCCTCCCACCGATTTATTTATCTCATTTATTGAAAAAAATATATACACCCAATCCCCACAGGCCTCTGGCGTATGTACCAAAATAAAAAGACAGCAAATTAAATTAAATGCCGCCTCTCAAAACTCGAAGTCCCTATTAGCAGAGAAAGCGCGAGGATGCCGGCTTTCGCCCCATCCTGCACCAGTGCCCTCCCACACACACACACCTCTCCTCCTCCTCTGACATCTCATTTACTCTCTGGTGCCCATCTACCCTCTTGCCCTGCTCTCTCCAGGTGGACAGGGACCACCCCCTTGCAGCCTGGGGTTGGGGGAGGGCTGCCAAGGGCTGTGTCCAGGGTCCTGTTTTTGCTCACTGTTTCTGAGCACCCAACAGCCTCAGGAAGTAGGTGTTCGTATTCCCTTTGTGGGCGTGCGTGCTAAAGTCGCTTCAGTCGTGTCCAGCCCTGTGCGACCCCATGTACCGCAGCCCGCCAGGCTCCTCTGTCCATTGGATTCTCCAGGCAAGAATACTGGAGTGGGTTGCCATTTTCTCCTCCAGGAGATCTTCCAGGGCTTGAACCTGCGTCTCCTGTGACTCTTGCCTTGCAGGAGGATTCTCTACCGCTGAGCCACCCGGGGAAGCCCCAGTATTCCCTTTACAACTAAGGACACTGAGGCTCAAAGAAGCTCATTGGCTCAGCCTCTGCCACCAGAGCCCGCGTGTCCCCATTGACGCGAGCTGCCTCAGAGCGCCAGGGGTGCTGGCGGGGGAGGGGCAGAGCGGGGTCCATCCAGAAGGCTACGAGGAGCAGGAGGGGCCTCTGAGAGCCCCTCGGGAGGTCCCGGCCACTGGGGCCAAATCTTCCCCCCACCTTCCTTGTGATTTCAGGTTTATTTCAAGCGAGACGGGGAGCCCATCGACGCAGTGCCCCTGTCGGAGCCGCCGGCGGCCAGCTCTGGTCCCCTCCAGGACAGCAGGCCCTTCCGCAGCCTCCTGCACCGTGACCTGGATGAGACCAAGATGCAGAGGTCCCTGTCCCTGCTGGACGCTGAGACCCGGGGCGGGCGTCCCTCCACGGAGCGCCCCTCCCGCAGCCTGACCCCAGATCCCAGCAGCGTCATCCAGCCGACCACCGAGAGCATCCCGGAGACGGTGGTGAGCCGCGAGTTCCCCCGCTGGGTGCACAGCTCCGAGCCCGTCTACTTCCTGCGGCACAGCCACAGCCCGGGCAGCGACGGCACGGTGGAGGTGCGCGCCCTGCTCACCTGGACGCTCAACCCACAGATCGACAACGAGGCCCTCTTCAGCTGCGAGGTCAAGCACCCAGCTCTGTCGATGCCCATGCAGGCCGAGGTCACGCTGGGTGAGGCCCGCTGGGAGCCCCTCTGCAGCGCCCCCTCCCTGCAGAGCCGGGCGGTGGGGAGCCTTAGAACAGGGCGGTGGGCCGCCGGCCACCCCGGAGACGGGGAGAAGACGGAGCAAGCCGGGGTTCGGGTCGGGCACGGAGGTCAGGGGCAGGCTCTTTGGGAGGTTTGCTGAGCTGGGTTGGAGGACATGGGAGGCTATGGGGGGGTCTGGGGAGTCGGGTCCACCAGGATCAGGAATATGGAAGCCTGGGGAGTTCGCTGTATCAGTGTTAGACACGGGGGCTTTCCAAGGTTGAAGATGGGTGGAAGGTGCCAGTCCCAGGGAAGTTTGCTGCGCGAGTGAAGGATACACAGGAGTTGGGACTCGTAAGATAGGGTTGCTGAGTCAGGTCAGGGAAAGATGAGGACACGGAGGGGACAAGGGGGTTTTCTCGATTGAATAAGAGACTCACGAGCCCAGGGAAGAGTTACCAGGCATGGATCATGAGCGTGGCAAGTCGCAAGCTGGTCGGATCAGGGTCAGGACTGCTAGCGGTTATGGAAGCTTGGCCAGCAGGGGGCGGGGAACGTACCCGCTGTGGGAGGGCACCGCTCTGGCTGGGCACCGTGGAAACCCTGCCACCTGCAGGGATATGGGAAGTGGCTCAACCAGGGAACCGAATGCCCAGGGTCAGCTCAGCCTGAGAATCTAGTCCCCAGCTGGGACCTGCTTCCTCTTCCTGCAGAGCACCAGCTTGGCTGCTCCCCAGAGCAGCTCCCTAAGATCTGACCCATTTCCCCTTATCCATCTCCCAGCTTAGTAGCGGCAGGAGAAGCGACGTGTGGAATCTTCTCTAGAAATATGAGACCCTTCAAGCCAGAGTTTGTATTGACTGGGATGGGGTAGGGCAGGGAGATGGCCTCAATGACCCTGTACTGGTCCCCTCTGCCCACAACACTCTGGACCTGACGTTCAGCACCCAGCAGCTCAACTCCCAGCCCAAGGAGCCTGGGCTTGTCCCTGCAGCTCCCTCAGTGGTGAGAAGTTGCCTGGAAACACCCGCAGCCCCCAGCCCAGACCCCCCACGACAGGGAGAGAGAACAGTGACTGCTGACAGCTGAGACCCCAGCCTGTGCCGGGCGGGCGGTGGTGGCAGGCAGCGGCGGCAGCGTCCAAAGGGCATCTCTGCTTTCAGCTGGCCCACCAGAAAACCCAGCAGCAACTCTGCACCAGGCACCAAGAGAAAGGTGTACATGCACACCTACTATGCGCCAGGAACATATGCCAGGGGCCTCTCGTTTGCCCTTCACAGGCAGTTTACCATGCAGGCCCATTTTACAGGTGAGCAAAACCGAGCCTCACTTTGGTGGGATCCCTTCCTTTGAGCCACAAACTTATAAGCAGCAGAGCTGGAATTTCCAGCCATTCTGTTGGTGCCTTCTCCACTTCCCCCATGCCAGCCACTGAACCTACCAGCCCCAGAGCTGGGCACCCTTGCTGGCTATGGGTTAGTTCTCTGAGGACCCATATAAAAGTCCCTTTGATTCCCAGAGGCCACTTGCCCACACAGAAAATGACCGTAACGGCTAACTAGCATTTACTGAACACCTACCACATACCACAGGCCATCGCTTTCCTCGTACGAACCCAGCGGATACCCGATTGTTAACCCCCGTGGTCACTGAATGAGATTAGGGCTAGCAGTGTCCCATACAGAGGAGGCAACTGAGACCCACAAGGTGAAGTGCGCTGTCCGCGGTGAGTGGGGCGGGGCGGCTCCAGCGTGTTTTGCCCCAGCTGCCACTCGCTGAGCTGCCTCGGGCATCTGCTGTCACAGCACCTGCCCTGTGAGTACAATTTGCTCTTCATGCCAGGAAAACTCGGCGAGCACCCGCTGTGGGCAGGCCCTGTGTCAGGCGCCAGGGTCTCTCCCATGCAGAGCGTGCCCAGACCCCTCTCCCAGCCTCCCCACTTTGCCAGGCGCCCCGCCCCCCTTTTCTCTGGACCCTCCATCCTTCCCAGAGTGCTTTCTTGCATTTGAGCCTCCCTGTCCGCAAGATACAGTCTACTTCCAGGCTGGGAGTCAGAGCAGCCTCAACCTCTTATCAGGAGGCTTTATCCGTGGAGGCCACCCCTGGCCTCTCTCGCCAAAGCCTTGGCTTCCCACGAGAGGGCTCCCTGGCCCACCCCAAGAGAATGAGAAAGTTGAGAGCAGACGAGGCTTCTGAGCAGCTGGCTTCCATCCCCGTGATGGAGCAGTGCTGTGCCCAGTCTTCCTGATGCCCACCCAAGCCACGTTAGAGCACTTGCCTGCCCGGCCCTAGGTTCCAGATGGTTCCTGCCTCCAAGTGGAGCCACCTTGACGTGCACCCCCAATTGTCCTCACCAGAGCAAGAGAAAGGCCCGCTCACAGGCAGTGGACATGACGGACACGGGGTTAGGGGACCCGGCAGGGCCACCCAGGGGAAGGGGCCAAATAAGCTGTGTGAGTGAAGAGACCCTCAGGCTGGCTTCCTGGCTTCCTGTCTCATCTCAACCACTGCCAGTTGGTAGGGTCTCAAGCTTTTTGGGACTCTGAGCCTCGTTTCCTGACCTTCTGAGCGGGAAAAGCTGGTGTATGTGTGGGGTGTACCCTGGAACCGGGCTCTGTTCCAGATGCTTTCCCCACAAGATCTCCTCGCAGGGACCCTACGAGGCGACTGAGCGATGCCATCAATATCCCCATTTTATAAGTGAGGGGACCCGGGCTGAGAGCAGCTCTCCTTGGGTCACCCAGCCAGGTCTGACCCCAGAGCCTATGCTCTTAACCACTGCGCCCTACTGCTCACTGGTGTGGCTGTGGTGAGGAGCCAGGGAGCCAGTGGCTATGGCCAGTGGATGGTGGTGTGAGCCAGAGGGGTCCTGAGTGAGGGTCTGTGTGTCACACGGTCAAGGCATCCTGCACTCTGGCCATGGCGGGGAGAAAGCACGCTGCAGGAGATGACCTCAGGGCACACGTGCCAATCAGCTGCTCAGGACTTTAAAGGTCAGGCCGGCAAGGGCTGGGGTACGCCTCCCTGTGCTTTCCCTTTGTGTGTGTGTGTGTGTGCGTGTGTGTGCACGCACGTGTGTGGGTGTGTGTGCGTGTGTGCGTGTGTGTGCATGCCTGTGAGTGTGCGTGTGTGCGCACCAAGCTGCCTCAATCCTGTCCGACTCTGTGACCCTATGGACTGTAGTATTCCCCCTGCCAGGGATGCCCCTCAGCTCAGACGCCACTGTCCCCAGGAAGACAGAGGCCTGGTGCTCCTAGAGTCCGTGTCAGGAGACGGCAACTACCTTCTTCCCATTGATCAAACCAGAACGCTTGGAGTCACCCACTTCTCCCCACTTTCCTCCTACCCCACAGCCAAGCCATCCTTGAAAGTGAAAGCCACTCAGTCATATCCAACTCTTTGTGACCCCATGGATTATACAGTCCATGAATTCTCCAGGCCAGAACACTGGAGTGGGTAGACTTTCCCTTCTCCAGGGGATCTTCCTGACCCAGGGATCGAACCCAGGTCTCCCATACTGCAGGCAGATTCTTTACCCTTGAGCCACCAAGGAAGCCCAAGAACACTGGAGTGGGTAGCCTCTCCCTTCTCTAGCAGATCTTCCTGACCCAGGAATTGGGTCAGGGGCGCCTGCTCTGCAGGGGGTCCTTTACCCAGCTCCCTGGCAGCTCCCCCTCAGAATCGACCCCACCGCCACCCCGCCTCATGGTTTCCTGTCCAGCCTCCCCATCTAAGCACTGGCAGTTCACGCTGGATCCGTGCAGCAGCCCCAAACTGGCCTTTCTGCTCCCGCTCGGGTCCTTTTCTATCCTCCACCCTGACCGATCTACAATATAAATCCACGTACACACCCACCCAAAACACTGCGATGGTAGACAGATTGATAGAAGAGAAGACAGTCCAGAAACAGACGCACATACAATGGATTTTTGACAAAGGTCCCCCCAGGCTGTTCAGTGGGAAGACAGAACTCTTCTTAACACGTGGGCCTGGAACTACTGGGTACACTTAAGGAAAAGATGAACCGACCCCTACCTTGCACACACACGATTAATCTGAGATGAGTCACAGACCTAAATGTAAAACCCAGCATCGTAAAAACTTCTAGGGCAAAACACAGGAATATATCTTTGTGACACTGGATGTCTTAAAAAGGTCACAAAAAGCACTAAATGCAAATTTGAAAATTGGTGAATTGGACTTAATCAAAATTCAGATCTTGTGCTCCTAAGAAGACACTTTCAAGAAAATGAAATGAGGTGAGATGAAGAAGCAAACTACAAACTGAGAGAAAATACTCTCGACACAGATACACGATGAGGGATTTATATCCTGAATATATAAAGAACCACTACAGATCAATAATGACAAATTTTTAAAGAGAGGATATACAAATGGCCAATCAGCATATAAAAAGGTATATAAATAACATCATTAAGGAAATAAAGACTAAAACCTAAGTAAGATACTGTTCACAATGACTACAATGCCTGCAGTAGAAGGATGGACAGCACCAGATGCTGGCAAGGATGTGGGATAGTAAGAACCTTCACACCGCGCGGGGTGTGTGAGAGCGCTGCCGCTCTGCAAACTGGCAGCTGCTCACAAAGATAAGAAGACTCCTCTCTGGCCTATGACCCAGCAATCTCACTCATAAATACTTGCCCGAGAAAAAGGAAAACATACGCCCACGAAGACCTGGGGCTTCCCCGGTGGTGCTGGTGGTAAAGGACCCACACGCCAGTGCAGGACTCGCAAGAGACGTGGGTTCGATCCCTGGGTTCAGAAGAGCCCACGGAGGATTCAATGGAAGCCCACTCCAGTACTCCTGCCTGGAGAATCCCATGGACAGAGGAGCCTGGCGGGCTGCAGTCCACGGGGTCTCAGAGTCACCCACGACTGAACACCCACAAAGACTTGGGTGTTCACTTCTCATCAACACAGACAAGTAAACTCCTAAGACACCAACAGTGTGGGTGAAGCTCAGAACATTGTGCGGCAGTGTGCACCCCACACGATTCCGTTTGTGTGAGCTGCTAGGACACAGAAGCGACCTCTGAGGACAGGAATCAGAGCAGCGTTTACCTGTGAAGCGACCTCTGAGGACAGGAATCAGAGCAGCGTTTACCTGTGAAGCGACCTCTGAGGACAGGAATCAGAGCAGCGTTTACCTGTGAAGCGACCTCTGAGGACAGGAATCAGAGCAGCGTTTACCTGTGAAGCGACCTCTGAGGACAGGAATCAGAGCAGCGTTTACCTGTGAAGCGACCTCTGAGGACAGGAATCAGAGCAGCGTTTACCTGTGAAGCGACCTCTGAGGACAGGAATCAGAGCAGCGTTTACCTGTGAAGCGACCTCTGAGGACAGGAATCAGAGCAGCGTTTACCTGTGAAGCGACCTCTGAGGACAGGAATCAGAGCAGCGTTTACCTGTGAAGCGACCTCTGAGGACAGGAATCAGAGCAGCGTTTACCTGTGGACGGTGGAAACGGACTGGGAGGAGGTCTCGGGGGACCTCTGGGGGGGATGGGAACGTTCTCGAATTTGACCGGGAGAGTGGTTACACAGGTGTTCACATGGAGTATGGTTTATCAAATTGTGTTCTTAAGAACAGCGCATTTCCCTTCTGCGAGCTTCATCACAATTTAAGAATATATGAAAGTCAAACAAAGCAACCCAAAACAGACTGCATCCTGTGTAAACTTGCACCCCCACGGAGCTCATCTTTCACGCTCTCCTCTGCTCCATCTGCTCCTGCCACAGGGTTCTCCTTATCCTTCCCTGAGCATGCCCAGCTCAGCCCACCGCCATGACTTTGCACTGTCCTTCCTTTCTGCCTGGAATAACCAGATAATCTCAATCCCTCCTTCACTCAGGTCTCTGCTCACATTTTCTACCCAAAGGCTCTTCACTTGAACTCTCTTTCCCGGTCTCGTCTTGGCCCCCCTCGAAATCCTTCCCTTGCTTGTTTTCTGGCATTGCATTTATCTCCATCTGCAAGTGTATGAGAGGCTTCCCAGGTGGCTCAGTGGTAAAAAGAATCCACTTACCAGTGCAAGGAGATGCAAGAGATGAGGGAGGATTGATCCTTGGGCCGAGAAGATCCCCTGGAGGAGGGCATGGCAACCCACTCCACTATTCTTGCCTGGAGAATCCCATGGACAGAGGAGCCTGAGGGGCTACAGTCCATGGGGTTGCAAAGAGACAGACATGACTGAGTATGCACGCATGCAAGTATATGATATGTTTTCTTATTGCCTGGATCTTCCACTGGAATTTAAGCTGAATGTGGATAGGGTCTTATTCACACGGTACAGGGCTCAGTGAAGATTAAACAAGGTGGTGCATCCAAAGTGCTTCCCATAGTGACAGAGTAAGGACTCAGTGAATACAGGCTACTGTTCTTATTCATTATTGTGTCCCCAACATTGCCCTGCATAGTGGTCAATACGGATTAGGTGTCCAGTAAAGAACCAGATACAGCACATGAGTGAATGAGTGGGTGGGTGAGCGGATTAGCAGGTTTATGGGTAGGTATCTGGACAGATGACAGATGGATAAATGGATGCATGGGGGACATGGTGAAGGGATGAATAATATGATGGAGTGATGAGTGGATGGAGGGATGGACAGAATGAATGCTTGGAAGGCTGGAGGGATGGATGGAGGGATGGATGGATGAGTAAGTGGGTGGATGAGTAGGTGGGTGAGTGAGTAGATGACTGTCTTCGTGAAGACCCAGAACTCCCACAGTGAAGGGCCTAGAAGAGCTTTTCCACGAGATTTCACAAGGCTAGTATTGCAGCACAATGCTGAGGGAGTAAAGAGAGCAGTTATAAAACCGGGATCTCGTGCACGCCCCTGAGCAGATGCACACCATTTCACATCTCTGTCTCGTCCCTCCCACTCACTGTCATTTTCAGAACAGTTTCTCAAAGAGTGGGGGAGTGGCCTATTTTCCCCATGTACAGGGGAGAAAACTGAGGCCCAACAAGCTGAACCGACTCATGCAAATCACGTAACCAGGGACTGGAAGACAGGCCTCAGTCCTGGGTCTCCAGACTCCCACTCTTTCCACATGTCCAGGAATTGAGAGGAAGGAGATGTCAGGGACAGAGAACCTTCCTGTGGGTCTTTTCAGCGATGAGCTCTAGGGGCAGGAGAGCGGGCCCAGGACCAGCCTGTCAGGAGCTGCTGAAGGGCGTCAGCATGCAGTGGAAGGGTGTGGGTGGTGGCCGCTGGCCTCCCAGCAGCTCCTGCTGCAGGTCAGAGGGGCTGCCTGCCACCAAGGCTCTCACTGGCTGGCAGCTGCCAGGGTCAGGCCCGGAGGTATGAGGGCAGAGCAGACCCCTCACCTACCCACCCCATGCCCCTCAGGGTTGGCTCCACCCGGGAACGCAGCGCAGCAGGGGAGGGGTCTGGCTGCCCACATGCAAGCAGCTTCCCGGGCTCTGAGCGCCCCTCTAAAGACCGATGCACGCTCGGGTCCTGCTCCGGCCAGGTCTTCGCTGTCTGACCTCCTGGGAGCCAGTTACGTAACCTGCAGAATGAGTTTCATGGCAACTTGCTTCGTAAGCATCAGGATGAGGGCGCGGGCTGGGGACGGTCCTAGAACGGAGTCTAGTGCGTGTCAGGCGCCTGATAAATGTGAGCTCCCTCTCCTGGAGGCCAGGAAGCCCAGGCCGGCCTGAAGCGGGTGGGCGGGGCCTTTAGAAAAGCCGGCAGTTGGGAGTCTGACCCAGGAGCTGTCTGCTCCTTCTGCTCACG
>NW_011495069.1:1206951-1209803 GCF_000754665.1 Bison bison bison
GGGCGGGGCGAGGGGGGGCTCTTCTATGCCCCCTGCTGGCTGCAGCGGGACGGTGCCGCCCATGCGGACAAGAAGGAGAGAGACCATCGCCCGCAAAGCTCCTCACCTGCAAAGGGACCTTGACTGTGCTTGAAGTTCATGAAAAAGGCAAGAAAGTGACTCGGCTCCCCTAAGCCGTCCTTGCCTTATGAGGACAATCTCAAGACGCTGGAGGTTTAAATGAGATCATGCATCCCAAGTTGCTTAACCGAATGCCTGGCACTCAGGATGTGCTGGACACATGCCCTCAAACCCACACCGTCTCCCAGCACTCCTAACAGCCCAGCGTGGTGGGCGGGCAAGGGTGGTCGTGGCTGTTCCCATCCTGCCTTTGGGGAAACTGGGGGAGGGACTGGTCCGGGGCGCACAGGGACTCCTCTCCCCGTGGTGGACGCAGCAGTGGGAACCGCCCCCGTCTCCCCCATCGCTCCGTCCCCTGGCGCGGGCCGGCTCTTCCCCCTGACGCGTCTCTCTTCCCCCCGAGGCCCTTCAGATGTCTTGCTCTTGATTTAATTAACAGTCCTTTGGTGTCATTCTCAGAGAACGAAATTGGCAGTGCCTGGGAGAACACTCGCGTCCGCCAGCTGCTCTGAGTTCTCCTCTGAGAGCTCTGAGTGGGAAAGAGAGGTTTCGGGAGCTGGTGGGGCCGATGAGGAAATCCCGGGGCAGCCCCAGAGCCTGGTGACAAAGCTCTTCTCCTGCTGCCACCCCTGGAAGGTGCTCGCAGAGAGAGACACACGAGCAAGGCAGTCTGATCTAAAGCCTACCTCTTTCCCTGGCCCAGAAATCTGCAGGGTCTGGCCCAGCCCACACCCCCATTACCCCCGACCTTCAACCTCAGTGCCACGACCTGGCTATTCCCTCCACCTGGAACACTTTCTGGGAGCTTCCTCTCAGCTGACATAGCAGCTCAGAGGAGGAGATACTCAGACCCTGACTCCCCACTGGTCCGAGTCTCCACGATGCTATGGCTCTCTGATAAGCTCTTGTTCACCTACTTACTTTGTGTCGAATGTCTCCCCTACCAAAGTGTGAGCTCCGTGTCAGCAGGCACACGCCTCCATCACCACCGTGTCCCCAGCCCTGCCGAGCAGCTGGCTCAGTAATTCCTTGCTGGATGAACGAGTGAGTGATGGAAGGATCTGGCAGACAGAAGCTTGGTGTGAAAGCCACGGGAGGAGAAACTGGCTCCGTGGGTGACCTTGGATAAACCCCTTCGTTACCCGTGGGCTATGGTTTTTCCAGTAGTCATGTATGGATGTGAGAGTTGGACTATAAAGAAAGCTGAGCACTGAAGAATTGATGCTTTTGAACTGTGGTGTTGGAGAAGACTCTTGAGAGTCCTTTGGACTGCAAGGAGATGCAACCAGTCCTCCTAAAGAAGATCAGTCCTGAGTGTTCATTGAAAGGACTGATGTTGAAGTGGAAACTCCAATCCTTTGGCCACCTGATGTGAAGAACTGACTCAATGAAAAGATCCTGATGCTGGGAAAGATTGAGGAGGGCAGGAGGAGAAGGGGATGACAGAAGATGAAATAGTTGGATGGCATCACTGACTCAATGGACATGGGTTTGGGTAAACTCTGGGAGTTGGTGATGGACAGGGAGGCCTGGCATCCTGCAGTTCATGGGGTTGCAGAGAGTCAGACACGACTGAGCGACTGGACTGCACTGAACCCCTGGGCTTTGGTTTCCCGACCTGAGACCTGGGAGGAAGAACCCGGTGATCTCCGTGGCTCTTCCTCCCCTGATAGTCTCTAGGCCCGCCTTGGGCGCCGTGTCTCCCAAGTTCAGAGACGTTAAGGGGCTTGAAAGAAGTGATGCCAGATGGGGAAGAGAATCAGGACACAGACCAGGCCCAAGGAAGGAGACGGCTCCCCTCAAATTTTGGTACCTTGCCCTCACCTCCAATCCAGAGATTCCAGAAAAAAAAAAAAAATCGTGGGTCAGACTAACCTGGAAGGAAGTGCTCTGGGGCAGGAATGACGCGCCCCGACGTTTGGCCCTGGTGCTTGCTCATGGTGTGACCTTTGGCAAATTGCTTCCCCTGCGCCTCAGTTAACTCAGCTGTACAATGGGGACGACACGGCAAGACCCCCCTCACAAGCGTTGAGTGCTCATAGGAGTTTGAGTTTCTAGCAGTACTGGCTGCTGGAGCAGGCTCCTCCCTGTTTGCTGCTGAGTCATCTCCAGGTGGCACCTCCCTGGGGCATCCCCGACTCCCCGTCCCCCGGGCGTCTCTGATCTGACGCCGTGTCACACCGGCTGGTGCTCGTCTTCTGCCCGCACCGAGAGTGAACCCCACCAGGGCAGGGGGTGTGTTCTGGGTGCGATTAAGTCCCCAGTTCTCAGCCGGGGCTCGGGAACTGTGTGTGAGTGAGCGCACTGGATGGGAGCCTTATCTTCCATTCCTCCGCCCCTCCTTTCCTTGCCGAGTCCCCTCTCCCCCGCGCAAACACACAGCCCTCTGACCCGGCCTTTTCCTCCTTTACAGTTGCCCCCAAAGGACCCAAAATCATGATGACGCCTAGCAGAGCCCGGGTCGGGGACACCGTGAGGATCCTGGTCCACGGGTTTCAGGTCAGCCTGGCTCTGATCTGCTGGGAGGGGGCGGGAGGGGGCGGGAGGTGGGCGGGGCCCCAGCTTCCCTCCCCTTGACTTCCAGCACTGCCAGCCGGCCCCAGTTTCCGAATCTGCCTGACGGCAGAGTCGGCTTTGCCCGCCCACCTGCAGCTCCGAGCACGCGCGGCACGTGGTCTCGACCTTCTTTTCAGCCCTAGAATCCTCTTCTTCCCAAGGTTGCGGGCAGCCGA
>NW_011495069.1:1209903-1221756 GCF_000754665.1 Bison bison bison
CCCAACCCGTCGATGAGAATGTGTTCCCCGCGCCCCACCAGGCCCTACCTCTGGCCCCCTTCCCGCTCTGGCAGGAAGGGTCCTCCTGTGACTCCGCCCTCCCCTGCTCTGGCCAACAGAACGAGGTCTTCCCGGAGCCCATGTTCACGTGGACGCGGGTGGGGAGCCGCCTGCTGGACGGCAGCGCCGAGTTTGACGGGAAGGAGCTGGTGCTGGAACGCGTGCCCGCCGAGCTCAACGGCTCCATGTACCGCTGCATGGCCCAGAACCCGCTGGGCTCCACCGACACGCACACCCGGCTCATCGTGTTTGGTATGCTGCGCCAGACCAGGGGATCGGGAGGGCTACCCAGGGATGGGTGGGGTTGTCCCAACGAGGTGGGCGCATCAGGGGCCTGAGTTCCCCAAATTTGACCCGAGGAGGCGCCCGCAGTGAGGCACTGGAGCGCTGCGGGGGAGACAAAAGCAGCTTTGGAGCTCGGGAGCCCTGGGCTCCAATCTCAGATTTCCCACTCGGTGACGGGGCAACCCTGGGCAAGCGGCTTCCCCTCCCTCAGTCTCTCCATCTGTAGAATGGGCCAGTACCTCCCAGCCCGCAGACGCCGTGTGCCTGTCCTGAGCGGCGTGGTGACGGGCGCTCAGCAGGTGCTGGATAAGGGGCCTCCTTTGCCAAGTTCTGAATGCTGTCCGTGCTCTACTTCTCTTTCTGTTCTTCCCGACAGAAAACCCGAATATCCCAAGAGGAACAGAAGACTCCAATGGTAAGTCTTGCCCCTCCCTCAGGCCTTAGGCGCGTGATTGTCCTCTAGTTGGGCAGAGTCTGGGTCAAAGGTCAGGAGTGGGCACTAAAGCCGTTAAGGGGGACCCAGTACCCCTAAGCAGCCAGCAGGGATCTCCAGGGACCAGGTCTTTCTGGGACCAGCTTCCATGACCCCAAGAGGATGTGTTCAACCCTGACCCTGGGGTTGTGGTCTGGGGCCCTTGGCCACTTCGCAGGATGCTGGGCACACAGACCAATGCGTCAGCAGGGTCCTTAATGCTGCCCCTGTCTCCAGGCTGGCCCTGACCTGGAGACCAGCCCGTGGGGCCCGGATACCCTTCCCAGGCCTGCAGCCCTCCCCTCCCCGCACTGAGCTGACCCCACATTTCATGATGCATCCCCCCCATATTCCTGGTCCGCACTGCAGGGTCCTGGGGGCCCCCAGGGAGCCCGGCCTCAGCCCAGCAGGCCTGGGACAGGGAAGGGATCACAAACAGTCAGCTGGGACCGACAGCAGGGCCGGGGCTGGAATCCAGCGGACCCCAGCGCTGAAGTGCAGACTCTCATCCGGGGCCCTCCGGAGCTCCGTGGTCCCCAGGGCCCACACCCACCCACACCCCAGAGAGAGGCGGCGCGGGGCCCCTGCCCTGACGCCGCCCCCTGCACAGGTTCCGCGTCTGGCCCCGCTGGCGTCCGGCTCACCCTGGTGCTCGCCCTGACAGTGGTCCTGGAGCTGACGTGAAGGCGCGGCCTCCACTCCATCTGGCACTGGCATCTCTGCGACCGGTTTTCCTTTCTTTTTTAAACTATTTCCAGTCTTGTTCTTAGTCTCTTTCTGTCCGTGTCTTGGCTCCTTCGGTCAATTTAATTAATATAGAACACTTTTCCCCACCTCCGTCTGTGGCTCTGTATTCTTCATGTTCTATAGCAGCAACAGGGCGCCTCCCAGAACGCAGCCTTGGGTCAGGCAGTGACAGGGTGACAGACGGCATGCTCTTTCCCAGAGGTGGGGTGCAAGGGCAGCACCTTGTCTCATCCAAATCCAGGCGTGGGAGGTTGCCAGAGACTCAGGAAATCTAAGCTCCCTCAAGGCCAGGTGTAATAGTCAGTTTTTGCCACAATGACCCTACATAACAAAGCAACCCAAATCACAGAGGCATGAAATAACAGGCATTAATAATTATGTTCTCAAGGCAAGAATACTGGTTCGCCATTCCCTTCTCCAGTGGAAACAGTGTCAGAATTTGTTTTGGGGGGGCTCCAAAATCACTGCAGATGGTGATTGCAGCCATGAAATTAAAAGACGCTTACTCCTTGGAAGGAAAGTTATAACCAACCTAGATAGCATATTCAAAAGCAGAGACATTACTTTGCCAACAAAGGTCTGTCTAGTCAAGGCTATGGTTTTTCCAGTAGTCATGTATGGATGTGAGAGTTGGACTATAAAGAAAGCTGAGCGCCGAAGAATGGATGATTTTGAACTGTGGTGTTGGAGAAGACTCTTGAGAGTCCCTTGACTGACTGCAAGGAGATCCAACCAGTCCATTCTGAAGGAGATCAGTCCTCAGTGTCTTTGGAAGGAATGATGCTAAAGCTGAAACTCCAGTACTTTGGCCACCTCATGCAAAGAGTTGACTCATTGGAAAAGACTCTGATGCTGGGAGGGATTGGGGGCAGGAGGAGAAGGGGACAATAGAGGATGAGATGGCTGTATGGCATTACCGACTCGACAGACGTGAGTTTGGGTGAACTCCGGGAGTTGGTGATGGACAGGGAGGCCTAGCGTACTACAATTCATGGGGTCGAAAAGAGTCGGACACAACTGAGTGACTGAACTGAACTGAACAATTATGTTCATGTTCAGGATGAAGTGGTTCAGCTGATCTGGTCTGATTCTGGAGGAGGAAATGGCAACCCACAGCAGTATTCTTGCCTGGAAAATTCCATGGACAGAGGAGCCTGGTGGGCTACAGTCCATGGGGTCACAAAGAGTCAGACAGGACTGAGCACAGCACAGCAGTCTGCACTCAGCTGGGCAGCCCTGCTTCAGGAAAGAGGCTATCTGGGCTGGATTCCAGGCTTGGGGTTGGACTTGGGTCTCCTCCTTGGGTGTTTGCTCTGGGGCTCAGGCTAGGGAGGTGGTGGCTGATCCTCTTATGGTGGATCATCAAAGCTCATGAAAAAAAATGCAAGCCAGGCAAGTACAGTCATGGCATCTGCCTATCGTGTCCACTCTCTTCAGCCAGAGTAAGTCACATGGCCAAGGCCAGCATCAATCAGGGTCACAGGTAAGTCAGTGGTAGAGGCTCCAGAACTTCTTACTCCGCTACTAGACGGTTTGCCAAGCCATTCAGCTGTTGGAGGGAAGGACCGAGAGTGTCTGGGGGAGGGTGGCCTCTCTGAGCCATGGACCAGACCTGAGAGTCACCAAGGAGAGACCTGGAAGCGTGTGTTATTTGGCCAGGAGAAGCTGGGCTGCAGTAACACACTGACCCCAGAATCTTACTTGATTAACACAATAAAAATTTATTTGGGGCTCATGAAAAGCCCAGGGCAGTCTGGGCAGTCCTCTGCAACATGCGGCTTCTGGAATCTGCACGGCAGAGGAGAGGGCTGGAGGATGAGAGCGGCGCACAGAGTGATACCCTGCAAGGACGTTCATGCTCTTTTTAAAGTTTTTTATAAACTTTTCATTTTGTCTTGGGGTATAGCTGATTAACAGCGCTATGACAGTTTCAGGTGAACACCAAAGGGACTCAGACATACCTATACATGTATCCACACACCCCCAGTGCTCCTGCCTGGAAAATTCCGTGGGCGGAGGAGCCTGGTGGGCTGCAGTCCAGGGGGTCACTAAGGGTCGGACACAACTGAGGTACTTCACTTTCACTTTTCACTTTCATACGTTGGAGAAGGAAATGGCAACCCACTCCAATGTTCTTGCCTGGAGAATCCCAGGGACGGGGAAGCCTGATGGGCTGTCATCTATGGGGTCGCACAGAGTCGGACACGACTGAAGCGACTTAGCAGCAGCAGCACGCACCCCCAGAGCTCCTCCCATCCACGCTGCCACATGACGTGTGCTGTACCATAGGTCCTTGTTGGTTATCCATTTTAAAGACAGCAGTGTGTCCACGTCCATCCCAAACCCCCTAACCATCCCGTTCCCCACCCCCCGCCCCGGCAACCATAAGTTCGTTTTCTAAGTCTGTGAGCCTCCTAAGATGCTCACATTCTAACCCCAAGGACCTGTGAATATGTTACCTTATGTGACAAAAGGGATTTTGGCCAATGTGATTAACTGAGGGATCTTAGGATTAACTGGGAAGATTGTCCTGGATTATCCAAGTGGGTCCAATCACAAGGGGTTCCTTATAAGAGGGAGACAAGAAAGCACCAAGTAGGGGAGCTGTGATGACAGAAGCAAGAAGTCGTCATGATGCCGGGAAGGGGCCATGAGCCAAGGAATCCAGGCAGCCTCGAGGCTGGAACAGGCGAGGAAACACTCCCCCTTGAGCCTCCAGAAGGAACCAGCCCGCCAACAGTTTCCCTCTGTCCAGCTCATCTCAGACTTCCCACGTCCAGGACTCTCTTAAGAGGATAAATTTGCCTTGTTTTGAGCCTCCAAGTTGGTGGATAGGAAACTGGCACAGCCACCCAGGATGTTTTCCAGGCTCAGGCCTCGCTCGCAGTGGCATGGTGGTAGGGTTTAGTTGCTCAGCCGTGTCTGACTCTTGCGACTGCATGGACTGTAGCCCACCAGGCTCCTCTGCCCGTGGGATTTCCCAGGCAGGACTACTGGAGTGGGCTGCCGTGTCCTTCTCCAGGGGATCTGCCCGACCCAGGGATGGAACCTGCATCTCCTGCACTGCAGGCAGACTCTTCACCGACTGAGCCACAGGTGAAGCCCACGGGGGCAGAGACCACACCTATCACATCCCACTGACCTGGGGGATGTGCCCTCTGCCATTTCCACTGCATTGTTTTTTGGGATTTTTTGGCCAACATGAGCTATAAGGCCAGCCTGGATTTAAGGGATGGTGTAATCGATTCCACTTTTGGGTGAGAACTGCAGAACCATCTGGCATAGTGTGTGCATACAGGTCAGGAGGCAGAAGCAGGGCTGTGTTCACAATCGACCCCAGCCCCACACTCTGAACCTGACATTCTAGAATCTTGGTTTCCCATCCACCACGTCACATACTCTCATTTCAACGGGGAAGCCCAAATGTCTCCTCACGGCAATTTCTCTTTTAAAAGTGTGACAACTAAATGATCCATTCACACAATACATATTTGCCTGCCTGCATCTTGCCAGCAACAGCAAAGAAGTTGATTGTCGAGTGTTGAAAGGTCTCTCAGATCCATCAGTGTCAACACCCAGGCCAGCTCGGCAGCGACCACCGCACAGCACCACCTGCCCCTCAGCCTTCTTCCTTCTTCCCCAAAGCCCCGCTCTGTCTCACACGAGCCGCCTGCTGCCACCCCTGCTGCCTGCCGGCAATCCTACCTAAGCCAGTGCTGCACAATGCCTTTGCCTGTTTTCTGGAAGGAATAAAACAAGATTTGTTTCTTCTTTTTACCTTAATAGAGGGAAGCCCATGTAGGCATGAAATTGGAATCACTTTGCCCTATTAACAGCTCTGGCGCTGGGTTCCACGGCCCTTAAAATGCATCAGCATCTCAGCAGCAAGTGAACGAGCCACGTAAAGTGGGAGGGGACACGCCCAGAGAGAGTCATCCGGGAGGCCAACCGTCTGCAGGGACGGGGCGGCCATCTGCTCTGGCCTCTGAGTTTGAGGACACCGAGCCCTGAGCAGGCTGGAAAGGGTGATTTGTCCGACCCAGGACTGCAAGGATGCAAGGTAGGATGGGTGACGTCAAGCCCAGCCTGACAGGGAGACAGATCCTTCCTTTTTTTGTCTACCTGGCTACTCACTCATTTGACAGACTCTGACACCCCTCCGGTCTGGCTGCACGCCAGGCAGGGGAAACCCCAAGACAAGCTGGGCAGATCCTGCCATAAAGAGCACCGAGTCCCTGCGGAACGACAGACTCTAGGAAAAGAGGAACTGAGATGCCACGTGACAAGTGTTAGAACAAAAACATCAGAGTTTAAGAGGGTCACAGAAGGGGTGCAAGGCTGTCCCCCCGGTAGGTCCGGGGGCGCTTCCAGGAGGCGGTGACCTGGCGGCCAGGCCTTGAGGGAGAGGAAGGAGCATCAGAGTCAATTCTGCCACCTTCCCAGTTTGGCTCCAGGTCAGTGGGTCCAGCTGTCGGTTGGTGCAGAGACCCCTGCTGGGCCTTGAGGGGGCCAGCGCCCTTCCTAGCGCATCAGCCAGGGGGTCAGTCCTCCTCCTCCCATCAGCCTAGCGCTCGAGTCAGGCTCATCAACAAGAACGTGGAAGCTGGGGTTCCCCATCACTAGGTCACAGGAAGTGGGGGGTGGCACATGACACTTTGCCGGAGCTGCCCCTTCCGGGGAGGAGGTTCCGGGGAGGTGGTACTGATGCCTGCGAGAGGAGTCAGGTCTGGAGTCAGCATCTTCTCAGCCTTGGGGTACCTCGGGGCCCACAGCACCCCCAAGGGGAGTCACACTGCTCCTCTGCCCTGCCCCGCCTCGTGGTGCCAGAGACCATCCTTCCTGATTCTACCCTGGCCAAGCAGGAGCGTATCTGGGGACCTGCCCACCCCATGGGCTACTGTGATGCGAGCGACCACCTCCAACCCGAGGTCAAGGCCACCCTGTCTGAAGGGAGACCCGGAGCCATGAGCCATGGCTCCTACATGAGGACCCTGGTTCAGAGTTGTCGTCCTGATTCCAGACAGGCTGCAGGTTTGATAAAATGCTCACGTGAACACAGAGCAGAGAAAACAAAACCCAAAACAAGGGTCTCTGCGCTCTGCCCCTGAAGGAGAGCTGACCGCCCCGGTGACCCCTAAAGCTGGATGCTCACCCGTATGTTTCTGGGATGGAGGCAGAGACGGGAAGGCTGGTGTGGAGGCCGACTTCCCCAGGAGCCCTGATGCTGCTAGTGGAAAGGAAAGGGAGACAGGGATGGTCCTGAGTGATAAGAAGGTGGGTGGAGGGAGAGAAGGGTGGGGGGAGTCTAGAAAGAGCAGAGAGAGGAGCCAAGGATGCGCTGGCTTGGAGAGGGGAGGAAGGGGAAAGAGAGCGGAAAGGGGGGAACCAGCCAAAGAGCTGTTCAGGGTCCGGGGCGTCAGGCCCACCCTGGGATCGGACATCCTAGAGAGACAGGAGGGTCCAGGAGGAATTTGTGGATGGGGGTGGTGGGACAGAGAATAGGGTCCCTGCAGGGAGTGATTCTGAAAAAAGGAACTCTCCAGTCCAACTGGGCTCCTGTGAAACAGAGATCAAGAACCGGACGGAACGAGCTTAAGTGCTGAATGAGGGAGAAGTAGATAGAAATGAAACAAGAGACAGAAGAGAGTCAGAGAGAAAGAGAGAGACAGGCAGAGCAAAAGAGACAGCCCTGACGCCCAGCGGGGGCGGCTGAGCCGCAGACCAGCCCAGAGCTGGGGAGTTTTCCAAAAGCACTTAAGCTATTATGTCAGCTATTACGCCCTTGGTCTCCTCCAGGGAAGACTGTCCTGAGTGATGTGTGGAAGGAAATGGATGTGCAAAATACACGCATTTTTTCCAAACGGCCCGATCGCCAACGACAGGCCTGAATGTCAGCACACACAGCTGCACCTGGCCCTGGGGCTGAGCTTTGTGGAGGCCGCCTCCCCCACCTCTCTTTTGCTCCCGCCGCCCCCTCTCCTCTGCCCCAGGTGGGCTGTCCCCACCCCAGGCTCCCATTCCCTCCTGTCCCCTTCCTCCATGGATCTGGAACCCCAGGGCCACAGACAAACACCTTTTTGGAAGAGCCCTTCCCTAATCGCGCATCCCTACCCTCACCTTCTCAAACAACCTCCCCCAGAGACCCTCCTTCTCTGACCACAGGGACTGTCCTTCCCCTGTGACAGCCAGGGTTTTGAAAGGCTTTGGAGTTGAAAGTCTCTGAGGACTCGGACAGCAGCTCAAACACATTCCCACTGCAGCATCTTCAGCAAGTGGCTGAAGCCATCTGAACTCAGCTCTTCAACTATAAAATGGGGATAATTATGCCCCGTAAAGGTGACGCTAGATGCAAAGAACCCTCCTATCAATGCAGGAGACGTAAGAGACGCGGGTTCAATCCTTGGGTTGGGAAGATCCCCTGGAGGAGAGCACGACAACCCACTCCAGTATTCCTGCCTGGGAAATCACAGGGACAGAGGCGCCTGGCAGGCTACAGTCCACAGGGTCGAAAAGAGTCAGACACGACTGAGGCAACTCAGCTCACATGCACACACATGGATGTGTGCAACAGATTAAACAGCAACAGTTCCACACGTAAGAATCTGCATAAATATCAACATCCTACATTTAGGCATTTACCACGTACCGGGTCTTCTCTACCAGCTAAAGGCTGTGCCAAGCACTTTGCACGTATCGTCTCGTTTGATCTTCACGACAAGCTTGAGGTACAGGAAGCATTAGAATCATTTTCCAAGCAAGGAAACAGGCGAGTGGCTACGTGACCGCTGAAGGTCACACAGGGAAATAAAGGCCTGGAGTGAGATCTAGACCTAGGATAGGTGCACCCAGCACTGTGCTTGTAGATGAGAAGCCCAGCAGAGTCAGGTGGAGACCAGAAGCTCAGGGATTTCGTTCTTCCTTCCTTCTCCCTGGACACTCCTCCAAGGCAGGTGGCTCTTCTAAAGATTCTAAGGATCTCATGGTGGTCAGTCCAGGGCAGGACCCTGTGGCAGGTGTTTAAAGAGGTGAGCTCTAAAGCCAAACTCTCCCGGACTCAAATTTTGTCTTGAAAAGCTGTTGACTAGCTGGGTGGCCTCAGGCTATTTTACAAAAAACGTCTTTGTGATTGGGTGGCCTGTCTCTAAATGAGACTCATAACCTACTCAGCTCTTGGGGCTGAATGAGACGGCGCATATAAAGTACTTAGGGAAAAAAAGTCTGGCATATAGTACGTGCTCAATAAATATCACCTGTCATTACCACTCACTTGGCACAAGATGCTAACATTAATCTCCATCCTTTAGTAATAGATAAAAGATATCATGTGGTCCTTCCCCCCAAGGTCACCCTGTGCCTTTAAATCATGCCAGCCAAAGGAGAGGGGAGTGAAGAAGAAAGATGGGAACAAAGGGAGAGGAACCTACAGTCATGGAACTCAGATTCTTACAAGGCTGTGTCAATCGGTGCACACCACAGCCTTCCAAGACAGGCGCTCCATACTCGTTTCATAAACAGAGCAAGGCGGAGCCTCGGGGCGGGAGGGGGCCGGGCCCAGAAGCACGCAGCTATGGGTAAGCAGGGACTGGGCTGGAAATTCCATCCTCTTCATGCACATCTCCCTCCCCTCACACGGAGTGGGAGGATACAGCCTCCCCCCTCTGGGGATCCTCTGGGGATGCCAGCAGAGAACCACCGTCTCCCATGGCCAGGGCAGCCTCGGGGACAGAAGCAACCTAACAGAAAAGGTTAGGAGGAAGGAGGGGGCAGGCACGCCCTCCAGAGTCGCTGGGTGCCACGTAAGGCCCATCCCTTACCCCCTCCAAAGGAACGACCACCCCCTTCCAGCTAAAACAGACGTGTGTGCATGTCTTCGGACGGTACGCAAGCATGCAAGTCACGACCCCATGGACCACAGCCCGCCAGGCTTCTCTGTTCATGGGGCTCTCCAGGCAAGAATACTGGAGTGGGTTGCCATGCCCTCCTCCAGGGGAATTTCCCAACCCAGGGATCGTACCTGCATCTCTTACGCCTCCTGCATTGGCAGGCATGTTCTTGATCACTAGCGCCACCTGGGAAGCCTTCAGAAAGGTATGCTGGGTCTCAAACGTCAACCCATACTACAGCTGGGAGACAGAGGCCCTGAGCAGCTCGCCCTGGGGTCACAGAAGCTTAGTGGCAACGTGAGGACCAGAAGCTGGGTTGACTCACCCTCACCCTTTTTACTGGAATGACACGCGGTGATCTGCCTGGTAAAGTAAATATCAACGCACCCACTGGGTGCCTCTTTCACCTCTCTGGGGACCTAGGAATCTGTACCAGGAGAGAGTTCCAGCACTGACCAGTCTCACAGGAAGGGAGGAAAGCTTCTGCAGCCAGAGTGGGCCTCCCCAAGGGCTGGGGACTGTGCCAAGCAGGCTGAGGTCCCAGCCTGGTGGGCCCCCTGCTGCCTCCTCCCAGGATGAGAGCCGTCTACCCTGGGGGACCTAGACGGGGACCCACCCTCAAAGGCAATGACCTTGATCCTGCTCAGAACCCTCCTAGGCTCAGGATACGGATTCGGGTTCTAACAACCCTGAGGGCTTTTGTGAGAGGTTCCGGGGAGAGATCCTGCAGGAATCCAGGTCTGAAATAACAACTTTGCTTCACTGGGCACCTGCTTCCGTCTTGTCCTTTTTGTCCCTCAATTTCTCCTAAAATATATATATACGAGTGTCTGTGTGTGTGTGAGTGTGCGCGCACACACGCTTTGAGGTTGTTCCTGGGGGACTATTAACTAAGAATAATTTATCCAAGAAATTTGTTATGTTAGAATTACCAATTAGATATGATTATAACTTGCCATGGCTAACACGGCACTACGGTTGGAAATCTGAATCCCATTAAAATCTAATTAGCATATATTAAGTCGAAGGCGGTTTTACTGCAGTGCGCCAGCAGGTTTGAGCAGTGCTGGGCCCGACAGGAGGACTCACTGCCCACTTCGGCACGCGGGCCACGTTGCCCACGGCGCCCAGGGGACGCCAGGAGGGCTCTAGGCAACTGTTCCTAAACTGGGGAGCAGATGGTCCACGCGACAGACGGGGCAGCTCAGAGAGTGGACTTGCATTCCAGGCTCTGACCCTGGATGAGTGGCCAGAATCCAGGGAAAAGTATCTTTGACTGGACAAGACCCTGATGCTGGGAAAGATTGAAGGCGGGAGGAGAAGGGGATGACAGAGGATGAGATGGTTGGATGGCATCACCGACTCAATGGACATGAGTTTGAGTAAACTCCAGGAGTTGGTGATAGACAGGGAGGCCTGGTATGCTGCAGTCCATGGCGTCGCAAAGAGTCGGACACGACTGAGTGACTAAACTGAACTGAACTAACACAGGGTGCTCTGGGGTCACAGCTCCGGGCTAAGGCGGGGGTGATTTTGGTAGCCCCTGGGGGCAAGTTATCTTTGGGGCTGAATGTTAGCCTCAGAGATGGATCCTTCCCTGGCTTATGGGCATGGTGGTCCTGGATGTGTAGGACTTAGCTGCTATCTCCTTGGACCTAGAAAGCCCCTGGCTCAGGAATAAGGAACACTTGCTGGGCTCCTACAGTGGGGCTTACTTTCTTATTCTCACTTAATCTTCATAATCAAGAAAAGACCCTGATGCTTGGAAGGATTGAAGGCAAAAGGAGAAGGGGGCAACAGAGGATGAGATGATTGGGTAGCATCACTGGCTAAATGGATGTGAATTTGAGCAAACTCTGGGAGATAGTGAAGGACAGGGAAGCTGGCACGCAGCAGTTCTTGGGGTTGCAAAGAGTTGGACTCTAATTAGTAACTGAACAACAACAACAAATCCTCTTAAGAAATCCAAGAGAAAGTTCTAGTATATGCCCATTTTACACACAGGAAACCTGAGGGTTAAAGGGGTTAAGGAACGTTCTCAAGATCATGTAGCCACTAAGTGGCAGAATCAGCGTTTGAACACAGGTGACTCTTTTTTAAAAGCTCTCTCTCTCCTAACATCTTGTTGCTGGAATAAACGACGTCCACAGCAGATGGTGACTGCAGCCATGAAATTAAAAGACGCTTACTCATTGGAAGGAAAGTTATGACCAACCTAGACAGCATATTAAAAAGCAGAGACATTACTTTGCCAACAAAGGTCCATCTAGTCAAAGCTATGGTTTTTCCAGTAGTCATGTATGGATGAGAGAGTTGGACTATAAAGAAAGCTGAGCGCCGAAGAATTGATGCTTTTGAACTGCAATGTTGGAGAAGACTCTTGAGAGTCCCGTGGACTGCAAGGAG
>NW_011495069.1:1221920-1239601 GCF_000754665.1 Bison bison bison
GAAAAGTATCTTTGACTGGACAAGACCCTGATGCTGGGAAAGATTGAAGGCGGGAGGAGAAGGGGATGACAGAGGATGAAATGGTTAGATGGCATCACCGACTCAATGGACATGAGTTTGAGTAAGCTCCGGGAGTTGGTGATGGACAAGGAGGCCTGGCGTGCCGCAGTCCATGGGGTCGCACAGAGTCAGACACGACTGAGCGACTGAACTGAACAGAACTGGTCAGGTCAGGCTTGATCAATGCCCTCTGCTGCCAGGAGGGGGAGACAGTGAGACACAAGGGAACAGGGCGGACCGGATGTGTTAATGGTGTGTTAACGAGTGTGTTAATGGTGTGCTGACGACAGCTACAGGGTCACCAGGGGACGTTCCAAGTGCAGAATAAGATCCCCAAACGATGGTGCTCCATGAAGATTGCAACCATCCAACCACAGGTTTTTGAGGGTTAAGGGGGAAAAAAATCCTTCTTTTGTGCACAAACTTATAGAACCAGATTAGATTATTACTAGCAGATACTGTCTCGCTCCCTCCCACCTCCAGGATGATGAATGCTTCACCTCTGCCCTTCCTTCTGCCTCCCCCACCCTGCTGATGTTGGGCATGGCCACGTGGCTTTCTCTGGTGCAGTGTTCGTGGGTGCTCCAGGAGCAGGGACTTTGGATCTGCTTGACTGTTAGGACTTCTCCCTGGCATGTCTGTCTCACCAGGAGAACACGCCTTGGGCACCCAGGGTTCAAAGACGATGAGGATGAGAGATGCACAGAGCGGATCTGGTCTCAAGCCTTAGCTTGAGGCCAAGTCCAGCAAGGCCAGTCTAGATCAGCTGTAGCCCAGGGGGCCACGAGGCAGAACCAATGCTTCTTGCTAAATGCCACTGAGGTTTGGTGGTTTGTTATACAGCAAGAGCTGACTGACACACCCAAGCTGAATAAAGACAAAAAGCAAGCTCTGCTGATCAAGCGAAGGAGACGGGACAGAGCCCTGCTCTCGCCCCAGAGGCCCCTCCCCGTCCACCATCACCAGCCTGACATCTAACCTCGTCACCAAATGCTTTGCTTCAGCTGGTTTAGCCTCCCAGCCCCGGACCACACATCATTGCTGGACTTTCTCCCAGCGTCTGTCCTCGTTCCCCCTCCCCCCCCCCACTCTGCCTACCTCAAAGCACACTCAAACTCAGCAGGGGCCTGAGTTACTCCCCAGACTGCTCCTCTCTGCAAGCTCTGGCCTCAGCCCTGTCCCATTCCGAGGCTCCTTCACCCTTAGCCGGCTGGCAAGGGGGTGAAACGTGGAAGGAGGTTTCCGGAAGCTGCCTGTCCTAGTCTGCATCCCACACTCCGACTGCCACCCGAGGCCTAGTCACACCTGTGTCCCCAGACGCCTTCCACATCTTCCCCCAAGAGCTGGGCTGACTCCCTGCCCCAGCCCCGAGCCCGCAGGAGGGACCCGAAGCCCAGTGACCCACAGAGCCACACCGAAAGCCCAAGCTGCACATCTTCCCAGTGGCCTGGAGCAACCCGCTACTTAGTGGGACTGAATTATGCTCGGGAAGAGGGACATGCCCTGGGGGTTGGGGCCAGGCCTGGACAGGTGTCACCAGGAGACACAGGAGGAGCGAGATGCAGAGGAGACGGCCCCCCAAGGAGGTCTGAACAGGCCGGCCCTGCCCCTCTGTGGGGTCCTGGGAGCATGTGAGCAATTCCCGCTCCTTCAGCCTCTGTGTCGAGCTGAACCTTCCAATGAAAGGACTGCCTACACCTCCGCTGGGATCAGCTGGTATGAGGACCGGGGCCAGCAGAGGGGCCACAGGCTGGGAGCAGGCAGCCCCACGTCCCAGTCTTTTGGGGGTTACACATCGAGAGGAGACGTCCGCACGGTGCAGAGGCTGCCATAGGAAGGCATCACAGACCGAGGCGCTTAAAGCAGAGACGCGCGTCCTCCCCTCTGGAAGAGGGAAGACCAGGGCTGGCTCCTCCCCGGGCCTCCGTCCTGGGCTTGGAGGTGGCCAACTTCTCCCCGTGTTTCTCTGGTGGAACTCTACCCGCACAGCAATGGAAAGAAGCCCGCGACAGCTGCAGGGCCCAGAGTGGACGGAGGCCGGGGCGTGCCGGTGAGGAGAGGGCGCAGGCGCAGAGGAACGCGCGCTGTGCACGTGCCGCCACGCACCCGAAGACCCGCAAAGCGAGCCTCGGCTCTCGGAGGTCAGGCACGCCGCAGTTACCCTGGAGGCGGGAGGCGACTGCAGGGGCCCGGGGGGCCCTTCCGGGGTGCCGACCGCGTCCTGGTTCTTGGTCCGGGCGCTGCTTTCAGGGCCGCCTTCAGCTGGTGAGAGCCACTGAGCTGTCCTCTGCAGGCTCACGCACTCTTGACTTTGGGGAACAGCATCGTGCCAGCGTCAGCTTCCTGGTTTGACGCTGTTCTGTGGTTATGTAAGATGTCATTGGGAAAAGCTGAATAAAGCGTGGGAACCTGGCGCTATTTTCGCTACTTCTTGTGAGTCTCGAGTACTTCAAAAATAATTTTTTTATAGTGTTCTAAATAAAAACGATAAAAGCAAGACGTTTTAGGTTTGTTTCAGGGTTTAGTAACACGTCCAGCCCCAGGGGAGCTGAAATAAATTTTAGATTAAAAAACAAACAAAGAAGAATTATGAACTTCTCCGTGCATGTTGCAGTTCAATTAAAAGTTAAAAAACAAAACAAAACTGCTGCCAGTTTCTGAGCTTTTCCAAAAGGAGAAAAGTTGCATTCACAGAGTACATATGATGTGCTAGAGATTTCTAGGCACTTAAGCCAAGGTAACCCATTCGTCACTCTGGTGTGAGGGAAGTCACAATTGTGTCCATTTACAGATGGGAACACTGAGGCTGGAGGGAAAGCAAGCTGCTCAGTGACACACAGCTCAGTCAGGGGTCAGCTGAGGTTCACACCGACACTGGCTGCCTTCAGAGCCCGCCCTTGTCCATGCCCGAGCTTGGCTCGCTCAGAAGGATGCCTCTCCCTGCTCCATGGCCCTGGACCACCCTGCTCAGCCTTACCACGAGGCAACCCCCCAGACACATGCTCCCCACTCCCACCCGCCAAGATACCAATGTAGGGTTTTCCAAGGGATGCCCGCCCCACCTGCCAAGCTCTTTGGCTGGCACTGACCCTCGGACCGTTACCATCACCATTTTTTGCAGTGCTGAGCATACAGCTCTCCTTCCTCAGATCCCCAAAGACCCTGAAGCCCATTCCACACTGGAACTCCTCCCACCCACACGTATGCCCACCCCCAGCACCAAAGTCCCCAAGACACTTGGAGCTTGGACAAAATTAACTCATTTCTCCAGCCAGCCCAGTAGGGAGGATTCCGCCTGCTCGTGGCTATGGGCCCGAAAGTTAACCTGGGTTAGCCTGTCCTCTGAGTTGGGGCTTGAGCAGCACTTTGAGGGACATTCGGGCATCTGGGGACAAAAAAAATACAGCTGGAGGAAGGGGAGTTGATGATGATAATTTCTTCCTCAAAGACCATCTCTCCAGGTGGACTGAGGTCAAGGGTGAAGACAGGCTGTTGCTGACCTGGGGAGTCGGTGACTCTGGGTTTGGGGCACGTAACTAAGATGCAGTTTGTCTGGGTCCTCCTGGCCTGGTGACCACAAGAATGCCATGGACTACTGCAAGATGCTGACAGGTGTTCCGTCAAGGGAGCCTGTGCGCATTCAGGCTGGAGACATTTTATCACTGAAAGTCTTCTCAAAGCCTGTATAGTGCTAACGGGCCCCGGAGTCTCTGAGACAGCCCCATCTGCTCTTTTGGACAGTGTCTCAGAGAAATGCTGGTCCCAAGCCTTCAGCACAGATGTATCAGGGGCAGTTCTGGAACAAGATGAGAAAGGAAAGAACTTGCCGTGGTGGTAAGGTGATAGGCACAAGTATTGCTGTTCCCATTTCGCAGATGGGGAAAACTGAGGCCCAGAGAGGGAGAGAGACTTGCCAGGTCAGCAGGTAAGTTCATGCCAGAGCCCACCCTCAATCTCAACAAAGTGCTCTTCTCTCTGCCGAGGGCTGAGGTCAGGGGGGGGTGGAAATCTGCTCAGAGAAGGTTTTTCCGGGTTCCATGGTGAGAAAGATGCAGTGTCCAAGCTGCCCACCAGGCCTGGGGGGAGGAACCAGCTAAGCCACATCATTTATAACTCTCCTGGAACATTTCCAAAGCTCTTTGAAAACTATTCATTATCTTTTCTTTAACAAAATGACATCATTATCCTCTTTAATCTTTACAAACTTTCTTTATGTCTCGGACATTAAAGCCTCAGCAAGACCATGTGATTTGTCCAGGGTCCCAGGTTCCACTGATGCCTGAGCAGGGTGGTCCCTCCTGGGGTCCCAAGATCCTGACCCGTGGACCAGCTCTCCGTCGACCCCCCGCCCCCAGGGCAAGACCTGGGTCTTGTTCAATTAGACGGCCCCACCACCCCCACCCCAGGGGCCGTGTTGTCTGGAGGGAAGCCCAGGCTCCCGGTGTAGCACCCCACAGAGGCTCTCACTGAAGGGATGACTTGGGGCTCCAATCTCCGTGTGTCCCAGGAACTGCTGCTCCAAGCTGCATCTCTCCTCCCCTTAGTATGGCATCAGTTCAGTTCAGTTCAGTTCAGTCACTCAGTCGTGTCTGACTCTTTACTACCCCATGAATCGCAGCACGCCAGACCTCCCTGTCCATCACCAACTCCCGGAGTTCACTCAGACTCATGTCCATCGGGTCAGTGATGCCATCCAACCATCTCATCCTCTGTCGTCCCCTTTTCCTCCTGCCCCCAATCCCTCCCAGCATCAGGGTCTTTTCCAATGAGTCAGTTCTTCGCATAGCCAAGGTCAAATGCTGGGCCAGCAGCCTGGGGGTCTGGCTGCTGCTGCTGCTGCTGCTAAGTCACTTCAGTCGTGTCCGACTCTGTGCGACCCCATAGATGGCAGCCCACCAGGCTCCCGCGTCCCTGGGATTCTCCAGGCAAGACCACTAGAGTGGGTTGCCATTTCCTTCTCCAATGCATGAAAGTGAAAAGTGAAAGTGAAGTCGCTCAGTCGTGTCCTACCCTCAGCAATCCCATGGACTGCAGCCCACCAGGCTCCTCCGTCCATGGGATTTTCCAGGCAAGAGTGCTGGAGTGGGGTGCCATTGCCTTCTCCAGGACTCCTTAAAAGAGGGGACACCTTCTTTCTGTTTAGCGAAGGAGGAGGTCACCTGGGATCTGGATTCCACTTCCTTGGGAAGACACACATCCTCTCTTCTAAATCAAGAAGGCAAGTCACACGATAACCAGAGATGCAGTTGATCAACCCAGCTTCATCCGTCAGATCAGTGGGTCTCACACTTTACCGTGCCCAGGAGTCCTCTGGAAGCAAGTGGGTGGTGCAGACGAGCATTCACAGAGCAGGCTTGAGGCTGCTGTCAGTTGCCAGCCTGCTTGCAGATCGGCCCTTGGCTGGCCTCTGGGCACTCGGATCTGGGGAAGGTTCTCGCCCATAAGAGCCCTCACGTTGCCTGACCCATTTGGTGCAGACTGTGTGCTCGACGCTGCACCTGCTTTTCTTCTGAGAGTCTGGAGTTTTGGAACACGCCAGGCAGAATGTGCCTGACTCACCAGCTCCCAGTTCAGTCCCTGGGCTCCCAGCTTCTGAGGATTCCCCCGCTGGAAGACAGCACTTCACGTGTGTTCTCACAACTCAGTGCTAGGGCGTTAGCCTGCCTTGTGGGGCTCCACGGGCGTCCCAAGTGGCGCTAGTTGTAAAGAACCTGCCTGCAATGCAGGAGATGTAAGAAATACAGGTTCGATCCCTGGGTCGGGAAGATTCCCCTGGAAGAGGGCATGGCAACCTACCCCAGTATTCTTGCCTGGAGAATTCCCATGGACAGAGGAGCCTGGCAGGCTACAGTCCATAGCATCGCAAAGAGTCGGCATGACTGAAGTGACTTGGCATGCACTGAGCCCGTCAGTCAGGCTGGCACGCTCGTGGGACTCCAGGGAGAGGCTCTTGAACGCTTGCGTCTCATTTCCTCTGGACACCCTTCCCCAAGCTGCTTTCCCTTTGCTGAGATCGCCGTTTCCTTCACTGTAATAAAACATAGCCGGCATGCGGAGCCCTGGGGGTCCACCCGGGGACCATCGCAGCTGGAGGGGTCCACCCAGGGACCATTGTGCCTGGAGGTGGTCCTGCCCGGACCCACGGCCATAGGGGGCTGTTCTAATGCAGATTCCAGGTCATCCATGGGGCCTGGGGCAGAGGCCTGGAAATCCGCACACAGTCTGGGTTATTCTGAGACCAAGAGTCTGCGACCCTCACTTGGAGAAACACCACTTCCTGGTTCTACGGCAGCAGTTTCATTCAGGAAAGGGTTATCTGGGGAGCCATCTTCTCCGAAAACTTCTCTGCAGTTCTCTGGGGAAGGAAGACCATGGGACTGGGGAAAACTTGGGAGTTCTCTCCGAGAATCCACGTCACCCATTTGTTGCCTCCCTGCCCTTCTGAAGGAGAGCGCAGAGCGTGTGCCTGCAGCCGTTTTCACGCAGCTGCCTGGGCGTCCTGGCTGTACTTCACCACGCCGGGGGAAGAGTGCCTTCCCCAGCCACGCCCTGGAAACTGTCAGATGAAGAGGCTCAGAGGGGCGTGGGGGGAGAGGAAAGAGGGGCCCAACTGCTGCCACGGAAATGGGACTGGACTCCAAGATGCTACTGCCTTTTCAAGCTTCCTTTCTGGTGGCCAGAGGGGCAGCCCTCTCTGCCCAGGCCAGAGGGGCTGGGGCGATCAAAGGTCATTTCTGGCAGAATAGACATCATTCTCAAGGTGCTAATGACGCTGATAGAAACGTCCAGTCGTCCTGACTCAGCCGTGTCACCCATCGCTTGACTGTCAAACTGGATGCCAGTTAGGACCTCTGTGCTGCCCAGATCCCTCCCGATTCTCCGGTTTCATAAGCCTGAGTTGTCTTCAGTGTGCCTCAGGCTAGTGGGCTCCAGCATCAATACCCCAGAACCACAGTGATCCATTGAATCGATTCAGAGTCACGTTGACACAGTGAACACTCACGGAGCACCTACTCCATGCCAGGCTCTGTTCTAGACCCGGGAGGCACAGCCATCAGAGGAACGGGCAGAGACCTCCTGTGGACCTGACAGCCTAGCGTGGGAGGCAGACAATAAACAAGAAAACCAAGTAAAATGTACTTTAGAAAATACATTCTAAAGGTCCGTCTAGTCAAGGCTATGGCTTTTCCACTGGTCACGTATGGATGTGAGAGTTGGACTACAAAGAAAGCTGAGTGCCGAAGAATGGACGCTTTTAAACTGTGGTGTTAGAGAAGACTCTTGAGAGTCCCTTGGAATGCAAGGAGACCCAACCAGTCTATCCTAAAGGAGATCAGTCCTGGGTGTTCATTGGAAGGACTGATGCTGAAGCTGAAACTCCAATAGTTTGGCCACCTGATGGGAAGAACTGACCCATTTGAAAAGACTCTGATGCTGGGAAAGATTGAAGGCAGGAGGAGAAGGGGACGACAGAGGATGAGATGGTTGGATGGCCTCAGTGACTCAATGGACATGAGTCTGAGTGAACTCTGGGAGTTGGTGATGGACAGGCAGGCCTGGCGTGCTGCGGTCCATGGGGTCCCTATGAGTTGAACACGACTGCACAACTGAACTGATCTGAACTGAACTGAGAGAAGGATAAAGCCCAGAAAGAGAACATGGCTTACCATTGCAAGCGGGTGATGGGTGAGGACTCCACCACCTCTAATCATGAGAGGAGAACACAGCCGCTCATGTCCCAGGGCTGGCCTAGTAATCAAACCAAGGAAGACAGAGGACCTGGAACCTGGCTCTGCAGGAGAAGCTGAGAAGCCAGAGGTGACTACGCCGAGAGATAAATTGAAGCCAGGCTTGTAAAGAGCTCAGCAAGTTAGAAGGGACAGTGACAACATAACCATGGCCCTTTGCCCCTGTCCTGCCCGTTGCGGAAAGTGCAGGAGCACGGCCCATGCGGAGGCTGATGACGCAACGGAGGGAAGTGGCTGATTACCTGTCCCCCGTGAGCATGAAGGGTGTTGTGGTTCAGTCGCTCAGTCATGTCTGACTCTTTGTGACCCCATGGACTGCAGCACACCAGGCTTCCTTGTCCTTCACCATCTCCCGGAGTTGCTCAAACTCACATCCATTGAATCGGTGATGCCATCCAACCATCTCATCCTCTGCCGCCCCCTTCTCTTTGCACCTTCCATCTTTCCCAGCATCAGGGTCTTTTCCAATGAGTCAGCTCTTCGCATGGATTATCTGGAAGCCATCAAACCTTCAGCAAAGCCCTTTGGTGAACCAGGAAGGTGGGCGGGGTGATGCACTTGGCGGAGCAGCTGGCTCCGTAGTCATGGTGCCCCCGACCCTGAGCTGGCCAGAGCAGGAGCCTGAGTGGACCAGCCCAGGGGAGGGGCAGAGAGGGGGGACCCCTCTTCTCCAGTTGCCGAGTGCTCCCAGGGGCTTGGTGCGTCATTCTGCATTTGACAGGGGCAGCGTGGAAGGTAGATTCTCCCCCTTCTTCATCTCAGGTTTGGAAACCGAGGCAGGGCGGCCCTTCTCAAGATCCTGGGCTGCTTCCCGACAGGCAGGGCTGGAACTTAGGGTGCTGAGCATCACGAGGTGTCCTACCAGCTGTCCACTGACCCAGCTGGGGGTGTCCTGAGGCTGAGCGCGTCAGACCCTGAAGGCTTCTCGGAACAGTCCTTGCTTTGGAGGCCCCTCCTCCGAGCCCCCGCCAAAGAGGAAGGTAACATTAACAGAAGCAAAGGGGCCCTGGGGTTCAGGTTCCCAGGCCTGTCTGAGACCTTTTCAGGGGCTCACCTGAGCCTCATCAGCCCCATCTCACAGATGGGAAACGAGCACATGCCTCCTCGGGCTTCTGTGAGTGCGGAGCGCACTCAGGGATAAAACGCACTTAACAAAGCGGCGAGGAAAGGCGTGTTCCGTAATTACAACCCATTTTATGATGATGATACGTGAGTGCAGACTCCAGGTCTCTCACAAGATTCCAGATCAGCATTTCTAACTCCTCACCACTGTAATCAATTGACGAATCTGGCGGACCACCCATCCTGGGTACGGGTGCTTCAGGGCTGCAAAACAGTACCACTCTCCCAGCTGCCCATGAGGATCCACGGGCTGGTTACAGACAAGAGGCTCAGAGGACACAGATGGGGCCACATCCGGGCCAACCTCGGGGATGACGACAAGGGGTCATGAGAGGTCAGTTCAGTTCAGATCACTCGCTCCCCGGTGTCCGACTCTTTGCGACCCCATGGACCACAGCACGCCAGGCCTCCCTGTCCATCACCAACTCCTGGAGTTCACCCAAACCTGGTCTTCTCAAATGGGTCAGCTCTTCACATCAGGTGGCCAAAGAATTGCAGTTTCAGCTTCAGCATCAGTCCTTCCAGTGTCAGAGGAGGGAGGAAGGGCTGACATCGAGAGAACAGGGAGGCTCTGGCCAGGCAGAGGCTTTGTTGCTGCTGTTCTGTTCTTGATTTTTTGGCTGCTCTGGGTCTTCCTCGCAGCGCACGGGCTCTGTTGCCGCACGTGGGCTCTCTCTAGTGTGGAAGCAGGCACTGCTCTAGTTGCGATGCACGGCCTTCTCTCGTGGTGGAGCGCAGGCTCTTCGCTCCCAGGCTTCGGTAGGTGTGGTGCACGGGCTTAGCTACCCCGCGGCACATGCGATCTTAGTTCCTGGACCAGGGATGGAACCCAGGTCCCCTGCGTATGCAGGCAGATTCTTAACCACTGGACCACGAGGGAAGTCCCTAGGCAGAAGTTTTTAAATTGGAGGGAGCATCAGATTCACCCTCAGCTGGTAAAGAATCCGCCACAATGCGGGAGACCTGGGGTGGATCCCTGGATTGGGAAGATCCCTTGGAGAAGGGAAAGGCTGCCCACTCCAGTATTCTGGCCTGGAGAATTCCACAGACTCTATAGTCCATGAGGTCGCAAAGTCACGACTGAGTGACTTTCACTTTCAGATTCATCCAAGGGGGAGACTAACCAGGGCTGCAGCTGCCTGGTCTCCACCCCAGGCCGTCCTGGACAGGAGCCCAGGAAGCTGCCTTTTGACAAGTCCCCCAGGGTTTGGCCACAGGTGGCTCTTCCACCCCCCACCCCCGTTTGGTCTTACACCTCCGGGCCTTTGTGTTTGTGGAGCACGCCTGCCTCAGGGCCCTTTCTTCCCTGCCTGGCTCTCTCCTGCGCATCTATCGGGAGCGGCCTCGGAAAAGCCCATCGCATCCTTCCTGCCACCTCCACCCAGGCACACCTCGACCGCATTCGTCCCCAGAGCAGCATCCTGCCCCGAAGTCAGGCCGACTCCAGCTGGAGGCCCTGCTCCCCCACTGATGCATTGCTTTGGCAAAGAAGTCATCTTCTCTGAGCTCCAGGGTCTTCAGCTGTAACACGAGTATAACATATTCCCCTAGAAGTATTGTGTCAGTTGCAGGAAGCAATGTATATACACATTGCTTCATACAGGAAATGCTCAACAAACAGTAGCTAATAGATCAGGAGCATTAATAATTAGAGTGAGGGCAATGACATCTGTTGGCGTGTGTCTCCTCCCTGGACTGGAGGTTCTAAGGGGACTGTGTCATACCCCTGTCTTACTCCTGGCTTCCACCACGGGGCTTGACATGCAGTAGGCGTTCACAGTTGACCCTTGAACAACATGGCTGTTGGGGGTGTTGACTGCCTCCTGCCCAAAGCAGTTGAAAATTCACGTTTCACTTTATAGTTAACCCTCTGCATTCATGGTTCTGCACCTGAAGATTTGATCAACCTTGGATCATGTACTACTGTAGCATTTATAGAAAAAAATCTGCACGTTAGACGCCCCTCGCAGTTCAAACCTATCTTGTTTGTGGTAGTGAATTCCAAGCATTAATGACTGTAAGGAATTTGGGGGAAGTCAGGGAAGGCTTCCAAGGGGAGGTAAATACTGGTTCAAGTTGGACACGATTTGGAGGATTTAGGTGGGGTGTCAGTTAACTGTGGCCTCAATTATGCTGCGGAATAAGCAAGCCCCAGAGCTCAGTGGTGCAGACAGAGAGACCAGCCTCACTGACGCTTGCCTGGAGCTCTGCAATCAGCTGGGCTGCGCTGAGGGCCTCAGCCAGGGCTCTGCTCCCCGAGCCTGTCATCCTTCTCCTGGGGCCAGCGGGCTAGCTCAGGAGTGTTCTTGCTGAGACTGTGGCAGAGGACCAGGGGGGCAAGCGGAACCATGTGAACTCTCCCAAGACCCGAGCTGACTACTCGCAACAGCCAAGACACGGAAGCACTCTAAATGTGCGTTGACAGATGAACGGATAAAGCACCTGCGGTACATACACACGACGGAATACTACGCAGCCATAAAAAGAATGAAATGATGCCATTCCCAACAACATGAATGGGCCTAGAGACTGTCATGCTAAGGAAAGTAAGTCAGAAGAAGACAAGTACCACATGACATCACCTACGTGTGGAATCTAAATGAACTACGACACAAACGAACGCATCTACAAAGCAGACGCACAGACGGAGGGAACAGACTTGTGACTGTCAGAGAGGAGGAGCGGGGAGAGGATGGAGTGGAGTTTTAGCGGATATAAGCCGTTACATAAATAAACAAGGTCCTACACATAGCACAGGGAATCATTGGGTTGGCCAAAAGTTCATTCAGGCTTTTGTACCTCCCATGGAAAACATCCAAACCAATGGTTTGGCCAAGCCAATACATCTGGTGATAACTTCTAGTGGGAAAGACTATGAAAAAGAAAGTATACGTATGTATGTATGTACAAATGAATCACTTGGCTGCACAGAAGAAATTAACACAACTTGTAAGTCAACTCTGCTGTTGTGGTTGCTGTTCGGTCTCTAAGTCACGTCTGACTTTGCGACCCCACGGACTGCAGCACACCAGGCTCCCCTGTCCTTCACTGTCTTCCAGAATTTGCTCAAATTCGTGTCCACTGAGTCAGTGATGTTATCCAACCATCTCATCCTCTGTCGCCCCCTTCTCCTCCCACCTTCAGTCTTTCCCAGCATCCGGTCCTTTTCCAGGGAGTTGACTCTTCACATCAGGTGGCCAAAGTATTGGAGCTTCAGCTTCAGCATCAGTCCTTCCAATGAACACCCAGGACTGATCTCCTTTAGGATGGACTGGTTGGGTCTCCTTGCAGTCCAGGGGACTCTCAAGAGTCTTCTCCCGCACCGCAATTTGAAAGCATCAGTTCTTTGGCACTCAGCCTTCTTTATGGTCCAAGTATAAATCAGTTATACTTCAATAACATAAACTTAAAAAAAGAGACTCATACTGAGAACTGGACTCACTATTACACCCATCTCTTTTTATTAGCCAAAGTAAGTTCTCTCCCCCAACTCAAAGTCAGAGGGTGGGAAATATCTTCTAGCTTTTAATGGGAGAAACTGTCGAGTCACATGGCAAAGCGTGCGGCTCCAGGGAGGGTGGAGGCAGTGGGATTAAACCACAGCCGCGTGTCAGTGGGCGCAGGGGAGGGAGGAGGGTGCTCTGTGGGACGGGAGGACAGAGGAAGAGCAGAGACGCCAGCCCAGGACGCCCACCGCGGGGCTGGAAGGTCCCGCAGGGATGGGCCGTGGAGGTCGCTCGTGCCCCAGGACTGTTAGAGCATTGCTCCTTCATCCCTTCATTCATCTGTCCATTGAACGACTTTCATGGTGGGCCCGCTGTCTGCCAGACTTTCTTCTCAGCACTGTGGATATCATGTCAGCAAAATGAATCAAGGTCCCAACCCTCCAGAGGAAGAGGCTCCCCTTCTTTTTCTGGCTCCTCCACCAACTTGCTCTGTGACCTTGGGAAAATCGCTGTCCCTCTCGGGGCACCCCAGCCACCACTCATAATACCTTACGTTTGTAGAACACTTTTAACTTGATCAAATCATCCTCTCCTAACATTCTCTGTGAAGCATCGGAGACCAGTTTTATTACATCCCTGATTTGACAAGTGAAACTCTAATGGCTATAAAATGCACAGCTCCTTGGAAGAGCTCTCCAGAGAGAACTCGGGGGGTGAACCCCTCATAACAAGCCCAAGGATTCTCTCTACAACAAAGCTGGTCCCTGGATAATGGCAGACAGTTGTGATTTCAAACAACGTTTGGGGTCACACAATTCCTGTGTGACCCAAGGACTGGGACGGCTTCCTTTATCTTCCCTTTTATTAAAAAAAAAAAAAAAAGCCACGGCTCTGAACATTTCAAAGATTCCTGCAGAACTTTTCCAATTTAATTAAAAAAAGAAAAAAAAAAAACTGCCTCTCCCTAACCGGCTTCACAAATGACAGACTTGAAAATGGGGCGTAAGCCAGGCTGCAGAGAATAGCCTGATCACGCGAGCTCCTTATTTAACAAGGAGACACTCCACCACCTTGGAAAACCGGGCTGCGCGTTTTACAAGAGGAAAGAGGCAGAAGGCCCACTTCCTCCCTATCCCATCAGATCTGCCTCTCAGCTTAGGACTGGGGTCAGGTCTAAAGCTGGCTTCTCTGCCTGGGAATCTACATATGGCAATGCCCTCTCCTTATGCAGCTTCTATCAGGGGCGTATAGCGCCTCACAGATGAGGAAACTGAGTCTCAGCCAGACAGCAAGTCACTGCTCGTAACAGCAGCTGAGCTGGATCCCAGTTCAGACCCATCTGAAGCCATACACTGTGCTCTTTGCCTTTTCTCACAACACCTCTCTCTTGTATGGGCTAGGGGGACGTTTAATACGGCAGCGCAGCTGGAGGCCAGGTTCAGTGCCTGCAGAAGGAAGAAAGGGAAGGCCTTTTTTACCATATCGTGTGGTGTAGATGTGGAACTGAATTCTAAAGGGGCACCTTCCTGAATCTGCAGGGCAGCACCCCGGGTCCTTTTCAGAGCTGGGAGCTGTAGCAGATGCCATGGGTGCTCTGCCCCATCGTCTTGGCCACCCAGAAGTAGCTCAGGTGGGCGGTCCCCTACACCACAAGGCTGTCCTGCCTCCAACAGGACATCTCTCTGGCTGCAGGCTCTCTCTGGCCACAGCAATCTGTGTCAGGGCCAGCTAGGAGTGTCAGGGAGTTAGTACCCCCACCCCCTCAACCCTCAACACCGATGGATGTATCTGTTATCTACTGCTGTGTAATAGACAACCCCAACTTCAACGACTTAACGACCATTTATCTGCTGGTGATTCTGCAGCAGGGCTGGGCTCCGCTGGAAGGGTCTCACAGGCTCACTCCTGAGTTCCAGTCATTTGGCGGCTGTCCTGGACTAGCCAGCCCAGGATGCCTGGCGGTTAGGGGCAGCTGTGGGCTGGGTGCCTCAGCCTTCTGTTAGGAGAGTCCGGGCTGTGTGTATGATGGCAGCCGCGTTCCCAGAAAACCAGCCCCTGAGTACAAGCGCTCATCAAGGCTCTGTTCACATCACAAGTGCTCAGAGCCCGTTGGTCAGAGCAAGTCACATGGCCCAGCCCAGTGCCATGGGCGGGGCTCTCTGCCAGGACGTGGACTCAGAGACATGAGGTTCCCAGGAAGCTGTTAATGAGCAATCTCCCCCAGTGGGTGAGGACGCCAGCTCCCTCATCTCCAGTATGACAGTTCTTAGGTGTGTTCTTTTCATTCTCTTGACGTCCCCAGAAGGCCTGAGCCCAGGTGTCCACAGCTGCAGCCCACTCACAGCCAGTTTTAAAGACTTCCTCTCTTCCCCGGCTCACTCTACCTCTGGCTCACCGAGCCTCCCAAAATCCCTTCCCCAGTAACCCCACCTGCACTCAAGTCCCTGTGTCAAGGTTGGCTTTGGGGAGCCCTAAATGGGGACCGTAAGCACAGCCAGGAGTCAGAATCCCAAGCCTGTGTTTGATCCTGTCAAACTGGCCCCTGGGAGGGCCGGATGGAGAGAGGACATGCTGGATGGATGAGAACATGGCTTTCAGGGTCCTGGGCGGGGCCTGAGAGCCGTATGCAAAGGGGGGCATGATCAGCAGACAACTCCTGCCCTCCAAGCCTTGGCCGGGCTCCCAGGGATGGACCAGCCTGGCTCAGGGGCGGAGACCTGCCCTGCCCTGCCCAATAAGGGACGGAAAGACAAGACCCTGCAAAGGCGTCTCCACATTAGGGAGGACCCTGCTCCCCACCAGACCTCCTTGGTCCAGCCGGGTCCCTAGAGCTGGGCTCACACTTTGCTGGCCTGAAACAAGCGCGCTTTTCCTGAGCTCTGTTTTCTCTGATTATGCAAATCTCCCATCCCAGGGTAAGCAAAGCAGGCTGGAAGTGGGGCAGCTTGACGGGATAAGACGGCAAAACGACAGATTACAGCCACCCACTCTGGTAAACACAGGTTTAATTGCTTTTTCAGAGAGGAGAGAGGGAGGGGGCAGGCTCAGAGATAAAACAAATTCCCAATCAGTTGTGTCAGGGCTGCGGAGCGGATGGTGAGAGCTCAGAGCTGGGAGCAGGGGGCTCTCACCTGGGGGAGGAGGTGCCCCGAAGACTTGGAGGAACCCCCTGGGGAAGGCAGCGACAAGGGCGGGCGCTCTGCCTTCAGGTCAGTGCGGGTCAAGGGCAGGGGAGAAGCCAAGTGTCGGCATTCTCGCCTGGATCTTTAACAACAACAACGAGAATAATAGTTCCTCACACACATACACACACACAACATTATCTCACACCTATTGTGAGCTTACTGTGTGCCAGACTCTGGACTAAGTGCTGCACATGAATTAGTTACTTAATCCTCATAATAGTCCTGTGATGTTATTACCATCTACTTCTTAGAGATGATAAAAAATGAGGGAACTGAGTTGAGAGACATTAAGAAAAACTATTGCAAGGTCATATAATGAATAAAGAGGAAGTCTGGGATCCAGACTCAGGCCTGTCTGACGCCAGTGACTATACCTTTAACCGCTAAGCTAGCAACGTCCCTAAATACTAGTGCACGGGTCCAAGCAGCAACTCCAGTTTGTCATCACTTGCTCTAACATCCCTAAATACTATTGCACACACCCAAGTAGTGACTCCTGTTTGACGTCACTTACTCTGTACTAGTCCCCCAAACCTACATGCCAGGCTAGGAATGAGGGATGGTTCCTGCCCTGGAGAAGCCCGTGATCTGATGAGGAAGGGAAATGTACACATGGAACATTACAGTGACAAGGCCTTGGGAAGGGAACAGGATGGGGTGAAGCAGTGCCCAGAGTGCCTGCAGAGGTTATGACAGGCTTTGCAGAGGAGGCCGCCTCTGAGTTGAGGCTTAAAGGATGAATCGGATTTCACTGGACAGGCCAGGAAAGGGAAGATGGAGCAGCATGTAGAAGGTCCTCTGGTGAGCCAGTAGCTAGCAGGCTCTGGATCAGCCAACAGCCAGGACACAGGGGGCCCGTCGTGGAGGACGAGGAGACCAGAGTGAGAAGAAGGCAAGATCATGCTGTGACGGCCTCAGCAACCAGGGGAAGGTTGCTCCTAATCCCCAGGGCTAGCCTTCCTCCAAGCACCATCTGCTTTGACAAGATGCTCCCAGAACAAGGAGGTTCCGTGGCCAAGAAAGTTTCGGAAGCACTGTACTCTTGCGTCCCTTCTGGGAGCTGCACAGGTTTCTGAGAAACCTCGTAGTAAAGAGAGCTGCCACACGACTGTCGACAAAACAGACAAAACACCAGGACCTCCTGCGGAGCACAGGTAGCTGTATCAGTGTCTCGTAGTGACCTGTAATGGAGAAGAGTCTGAGAGAATACATATCCTTACATACAGGTATAAGGACAGGTACCTAAACGTGTGTGCATAACCGAGTCACTCTGCGGTACACCTGAGATGAACGCAATGCTAGAAACCAACTCTCAGATCAGATCAGATCAGTCGCTCAGTCATGTCCGACTCTTTGCGACCCCATGAATCGCAGCACGCCAGGCCTCCCTGTCCATCACCAACTCCCGGAGTTCACTCAGACTCACGTCCATCGAGTCAGTGATGCCATCCAGCCATCTCATCCTCTGTCGTCCCCTTCTCCTCCTGCCCCCAATCCCTCCCAGCATCAGAGTCTTTTCCAATGAGTCAACTCTTCACATGAGGTGGCCAAAGTACTGGAGTTTCAGCTTTAGCATCATTCCTTCCAAAGAAATCCCAGGGCTGACCTCCTTCAGAATGGACTGGTTGGACCTCCTTGCAGTCCAAGGGACTCTCAAGAGTCTTCTCCAACACCACAGTTCAAAACCATCAATTCTTCGGTGCTCAGCCTTCTTCACAGTCCAACTCTCACATCCATACATGACCACAGGAAAAACCATAGCCTTGACTAGACGGACCTTTGTTGGCAAAGTAATGTCTCTGCTTTTTAATATGCTATCTACGTTGGTCATAACTTTCCTTCCAAGGAGTAAGCGTCTTTATATTTCATGGCTGCAATCACCATCTGCAGTGATTTTGGAGCCCCCAAAAATAAAGTCTGACACTGTTTCCACTGTTTCCCCATCTATTTCCCATGAAGTGGTGGGACCGGATGCTATGATCTTCGTTTTCTGAATGTTGAGCTTTAAGCCAACTTTTTCACTCTCCACTTTCACTTTCATCAAGAGGCTTTTGAGTTCCTCTTCACTTTCTGCCATAAGGGTGGTGTCATCTGCATATCTGAGGTTATTGATATTTCTC
>NW_011495069.1:1239701-1240164 GCF_000754665.1 Bison bison bison
CATACAAATTTCTCAAGAGGCAGATCAGCTGGTCTGGTATTCCCATCTCTTTCAGAATTTTCCACAGTTTCTTGTGATCCACACAGTCAAAGGCTTTGGCATAGTCAATAAAGCAGAAATAGATGTTTTTCTGGACTCTCTTGTCTTTTTCCATGATCCAGTGGATGTTGGCAATTTGATCTCTGGTTCCTCTGCCTTTTCTAAAACCAGCTTGAACATCAGGAAGTTCACGGTTCACATATTGCTGAAGCCTGGCTTGGAGAATTTTGAGCATTACTTTACTGGCGTGTGAAATGAGTGTAATTGTGTGATAGTTTGAGCATTCTTTGGCATTGCCTTTCTTTGGGGTTGGAATGAAAACTGACCTTTTCCAGTCCTGTGGCCACTGCTGAGTTTTCCAAATTTGCTGGCATATTGAGTGCAGCACTTTCACAGCATCATCTTTCAGGATTTGGAATAGTTC
>NW_011495069.1:1240626-1241716 GCF_000754665.1 Bison bison bison
TGTGCAGTTCTGTGTATTCTTGCCACCTCTTCTTAATATCTTCTGCTTCTGTTAGGTCTATACCATTTCTGTCCTTTATCGAGCCCATCTTTGCGTGAAATGTAAAGATGGGCTCGGTTTACTTATTTTCAGTAGAAAATAAGTAAATAAAAAGAGAGCTATTTATCTCTGCTGCAGCTGTGTTGTTTTTATTGTTTAGTCCCTAAACACTCTCCAATTCTTTGCTAAGTTGTGTCTGACTCTTCTGCGGCCCCATGGACTGTAGCCCGTCAGGCTCCTCTGTCCAGGAGATTTTCTAGGCAACTATACTGGAGTGGGTGGCCATTTCCTTCTCCAGCGGATCTTCCAGACCCAGGGATCGAACCCGTGGCTCCTGCCACATTTCCAGCACTGCAGGCAGATTCTTTACCACTGAGCCACTGGGTACTGCTGAGCCTAGTCACCCCCAAGCCCCTCTGACCCCAGAACCTCCCCTGACCCCTGAATAACACCCTAGGATCAATATTCCAGGGACAAACACTTTAGGAAACATCTCTTTGAGTGCCAAAACCAGGGCAGTGGCAGGGAAAGGTCGTGGGCCCGTCGCTCCTTCCCGTACCTTCAGGCCCTGAGAGGCCTTCACCCAGAGGACGGCAGTGATAATAGTAACTAACGTTAGCTGAGCTCTTGCCACGCCCTGACCTGGGCCGGGGCTGAGCGCTCTGTGCACATCTCACCAAATCACCATACCGTCACGATTCCCATGTTACAGGCGGGGAAACGGAGGCGCAGAGAAGCGGGGACTTGTCCATGGTCTCTCACTTACGGGGAGCCAGGGTTTAACCCTAGCCCACCAAACCCTGAGGTCCTAGGACCGCCTCTTTGCTGTAGCTGCAGGCTGCAGGGAAGACCCAAACCTACATCAGGAAGAGACGAGACAGGACTTTTTCTCATTTAGGAAAAATTACCCAGGGGCTAGCTCCTCCACCCTTTGTGGAGCCAGCATCATTTCTAAACTAACGAAGTCGAGTCAACCCAACACCGCAAACAATTCCAGGCTCTCATTTTGCCTGGGGGGGTCTGGGGTGGGGTGAGGGGACAGTCAGTCCCT
>NW_011495069.1:1241816-1243804 GCF_000754665.1 Bison bison bison
TCAGCCCCGGGCTGCCAGGAAACCCACTCCACCTGGAGACTCGGATCCCAGAATTCCTGAGCAGAAGGGACTTTGGAACTCGGCTTGAAAGAAAAGCCAAATAATAAGACAGCACTACACACACATTAGCAAGGCCAACATCAGGAACACGGACACCACCCAACGCCGGCGAGGGTGTGGAGCGGCAGGACCTCACAGGCATTGCTGGTGGGAATGCAAACTGTCGAAGACAGCTTGACGGCGTCTTACACAACTAATCGTGCTCTCACCATGTGACCCAGCAATCATGCTCCTTGGCATTTAATAAAGGAGCTGAAAACTTACGTCTGCACAAAACCTGCACGTGGGTGTTTCCTGCAGCTTCATTCATAACCGCCAAGACTTGCAGCAAGCGAGACGGCCTTCAGTGGGTAAGTGGATGAAGACACCGTGTCACATCCAGACCGTGGGACTCCACTCAGCACTAAGAAGAAATGAGCTACAGTGAGAGACTTTATTTTCTTGGGCTCCAAAATCACTGCAGATGGTGACTGCAGTCATGAAATTAAAAGACACTTACTCCTTGGAAGGAAAGTTATGACCAACCTAGATAGCATGTTAAAAAGCAGAGACATTACTTTGCCGACAAAGGGCCATCTAGTCAAAGCTATGATTTTTCCAGTAGTCATGTATGGATGTGAGAGTTGGACTATAAAGAAAGCTGAGCACCGAAGAACTGATGTTTTTGAACTGCAATGTTGGAGAAGACTCTTGAGAGTCCCTTGGACTGCAAGGAGATCCAGCCAGTCCATTCTAAAGGAGATCAGTCCTGGGTGTTCATTGGAAGGACCGGTGCTGAAGCTGAAACTGCAATACTTTGGCCACCTGACGTGAAGAGCTGACTCATTGGAAAAGACCCTGAAGCTGGGAAAGATTGAGGGCAAGAGGATAAGGGGATGATAGAGGATGAGATGGCTGGATGGCATCACCAACTGGATGGACGTGAGTTTGAGCAGGCTCCGGGAGTTGGTGATGGACAGGGAGGCCTGGCGTGCTGCAGTCCATGGGGTCACAAAGAGTTAGACATGACTGAGCGACTGAACTGAACTGAACTGATCAAGCCATGGAAAGACATGGAGGAAACTAAAATGCTTATTACTAAGTGAAAGAAGCTAACCTGAAAAGTGGCGTGATCCTGACTAGACGACAGTCTGGAACAGGCGAGACTATGGAGACAGTGAAGAAGATCAGTGGCCGCCAAGGGTTTGGGAGCGAGGGGTGAATCGGCACAGAGGACTTTTAGGGCAGTGAGACTAATCTGTCTGATGCCACAGACGGCTTCCCTGGTGACTCAGACGATAAGGAATCCATCTGCCGTGAAGGAGACCCGGGTTCCCTCCCCGGGTGGGGAAGATCCCCTGGAGAAGGGAACTGCTACCCGGTCTGGCCTGCCTGCCTGGAGAACTCCATGGACAGAGGAGCCTGGTGGGTTACAGTCCACGGTCGACAGGAGCCGGACACGACTGAGCGACTGGCAGGTTCACTTCTTAACAAGTGGATACGGGTCACTTGACGTTTGTCAGAGCTCACAGAATGTTCTATGAGTGACCAAGGGTGAATCCGAACGTACACTCCGGACTCTGGCTGACTATGACGTCAGTTCAGTTCAGTTCAGTTCAGTTCAGTTCAGTTGCTCAGTCGTGTTCTTTGCGACCCCACGGACTGCAGCACGCCAGGCCTCCCTGTCCATCAGCAACTCCCGGAGTCCACCCGAACTCATGTCCATTGAGTTGGTGATGCCATCCAGCCATCTCATCCTCTGTCGACCCCTTCTCCTCCCGCCCTCAATCTTTCCCAGCATCAGGGTCTTGACTGTGATGTAGGGGTTCACAAATTATAACAAATGCAACACTCTGGTGGGGAGGCTGTGTGTGTGGAGGCCAGGAGAGGACGGAACTCTGTGTACCTTCCCTTCAGTTTTACTGTGAACTGAAAACTGTCCTTAAAAA
>NW_011495069.1:1243904-1251804 GCF_000754665.1 Bison bison bison
ATTAAAAAAAATAAAGGCAAGAAAAGCTGAAGTCGGATTCCCAAATTTAGACCTGGGGGTGGGAGCCCTGAAGTTCACTTGCAGAACCTTCCCTCCAGGATCCCCAGGTAGGAGAAATGGGAACAAATAAAGCACTTTGAAATCACAGAAGGAATGACTTTTGGCTGGAAAGGCCCCTGCGGAGACGGGCGGGACCTGAGCCGGAAAATCGGAGAAGGTCTGAGGTCACAGGGTTCCTGGTGTGCTTAACGAGGCAGCTTCTGGGAGGTGTGGGGTGGAAGCGATTTGAAGAAAAGGACAAAAGCCCCATGCTCACTCACACCCAGGCCCCCCCAGCACCCTCCTCCAGCCCTTCCTGGGCTGCAAGGACCAGGCAGGTGGCCAGACCCCAGGGGCCAGGCCTGGCTGCTTTCTGTGGCCAGCACTTGAATATCTTCTCTGAAACTGGAGAACTTCCTCCTGCCTGACCTGGTTGTTGCTGGCAGACCCGGCCTGAATTCAGGGGAACAAGGAAAGCTGGAAATGCCACCGTGAAAAGGTCACCTGCCCCGAAGCCTGTGATCCAGCCAAGTCAGAAATGCACCTGGCCCTTGGCGCAGCCTCCAAACACAGACCAGGAAATGCTCTGTCTAGCGCCTTCGAGAGGTGGCATGGGACACAGTGCCCCTGGATGGAGGTTGGGGGGAAAAGCCATCATGGCCTGCACTCTGCTTCCGAAGCTGTGTGACCTCGAGAAAGCAGCTCTCCCTCTCTGAGCCTGGATCTCCATCCACAACGAGGGGATAGTGACGTATGCATGGTGAGTTTCTCCGGAGACGGTGGTCGTGGCCCTGTCCTGTTAACAGTGCAGGGTCAGGGACCACGGAAGCGAAACCGTAGGTACCACCGGAATTCACGGTCGCACAGGAGGGTCAGTCACTGCAGCAGGTGCCCGCGGCAAAGACAGGGAAAGATGCTGAGTGGCCAAATGCAGGTCCTTCGTTCTTACCCTCTTTCGCGAAACTCCTAGGGTTTGAATCAGAACACAGTGGGGACAGCATTTTAGACAAGCACCCCCACCCCAATATTTCACCATGAAGCCAGAGGATTGTAGCATGAAGCAGAGCCCCAAGGGCCAGTCCTGCCTCAAGCTTAAGGATCATTTGGAGGTATATTAACTATGATGTGAAAACCCCTACTATGTGTCACCTACTTCTCAGAAATGATTTGCAAGTATAAGCCCTTCATCCTTGCCTGCTCGGTCGTTAAGTCGTGTCCACCTCTTTTTCGACCCCATGGACTGTAGTCCACCAGTCTCCTCTGTCCATAGGATTTTCCAGGCAAGAACACTGGAGTGGGTAGCCTATCCCATTCTCCAGGGGATCTTTCCAACCCAGGAATTAAACCTGGGTCTCCTGCATTGCAGGCAGATTCTTTACCACTGAGCCACCCAGGAAGCCCATCTGCCCTTCGGGTTCTATCTGTGAATGGGGACGCCCAGAACAGTTGAGTGGTCAGCTCTTGTTCACAGTAAATCAGAGGCAGGTCAGGCTGCCAGTTCGGGTCTCTCTGAAGCCCAGTCTCTGCCACTGCTTCTCGGCTTTGCAGTGTAGAGGGAAGACTGAAGGAGTTTTTGAGTGACGGCCGCTTCTGAGCAATCCCAGAGGCCTTCCTGGAAGGGGTGGGGGTTCCGGGAGAGACCCAAACAGTGCACCAGCCTCCCAGGCAGCGCTGGCCCAGCCACGGGGCAGAGAGAGAAGAGCCTTCTGCCTGCGTGGGCCTCATTTGATCTTAGTCTCTGCCGCCTGGATTTAAGACGCACCAACCCCCGGTGCTCCGGGGGGTTCATCTAAACACGATTAAACAACCATTAGGCCTCCGCGGTGGGGAAATGGAGATTTACAGACTTCCAAACCTCCATTTAAATGCAAATGCAGCATCTCGCCCGGAACCACGGATCCGAGCAGCGTTAAAGTCACCACGTCCCTTAGCTCCCACTAGGCTGGGCCGCCTCAGGCCCCTCCCACCCTTTAATCCGAGGGGCGCTGTGAGCACCTGCCTTCCCTCACCCTCTGCTGCCTTTCCTGGGAGGTGGGGTATGCAGATGTTAACCTCCAGTCCAAGCCGGGATGACCTTGTCAAGGTCACCCACACAGCTGGGAAACCCAGGAACCAGGACTCAATCCCTGACCTGCTGGCTCTGGAGCCTCGGGAAGGCCCGGCTCTGTGTCAAGTCACATCCCCTGGGCCCTTGGAGCAAGGGGCCCAGGAAATAGTCATTGAAGTGAAAGCAAATAAAAACCTACCCATCTTGTTCAGCTCAGAGTGACAGGGGCCATTTACTTGAGCACCTACTATGCGCCCTGGTGGCGCTAATGGTAAAGAACCCGCCTGCCAACGCAGAAGCGAGAGACGTGGGTTCAGTCCCGGGGTCAGGAAGATCCTCCGAAGGAGGGCACGGCAGCCCACTCCAGTGTTCTCCCCTGGAGATTCCCATGGAGAGAGGAGCCTGGCGGGCTGCGTCCACGGCGTCGCAGAGTCAGACGCCACTGAAGCGACTGAGAATGCGTGCTACTGTGTGCCAGCAGAGAAGGAGTCATTCCGTCCTCCCAGGACCTCATGTGGCCGGCTTTAGGATCTTCATTTTTTTTTTTTTTTTCTTATTCTGGATAGGATCTTCATTTTTAAAGGGGGAGATTCAGAGAGACTCAGGTGCGGAGCCTGCCGAGCCTCCCAGTGCTGCCGACTCCCAATCTAACCACTTCTCCCAGCTCTGCAGTTCAGTTCCTGTGTGACCTTTGGCAAGTGACTTGACCCCTCTGAGCTTATGCTTCTGGATCTAACACGGGGATAATAATGCTATTCACCTCATAGGATCTTGGATCTGGGGATTAATGGACTTGGTCTGAGTCAAAGAACTAGGAACATTGTCTGGTTAACAAATATTAGCAACACTTTCTACACTCAGAAAGTTCTGGGTGCCCTAAGAGGGGTCTAGACATCATGGGGGGTGGGGAGGGTTCAAGAGGACTTGGATTTCATGCCCTGGGGGTAAAATCAGGGAGAGCCTCTTGCAAGAGGCATGTAATAGGTCTCGAGGGTGGACAGGGGAGGGAACAGCTGAAGGGCGCAGGGGTCAGGGAATGGGCAGTTGTCCAGTGAGACCGACCCTGGGTGGCACCTACAGGACACAGGGGCAGGAGGGTGCAAAGGTCAGCAGGGGGCAGGCTGGGCAGGCCTTACACTCCAAGCTGGGAAATGAGGACTGTGTTCTGCAGGCAGGACTGCGTTAGATGGGCCACAGATAATGCGGTGGGCAGGGAGGGGAGGGCACTGGGGAGTGTTGTCAGGAGAGTGACCGTGGCCGTGTGCCCGCTGATGCTGGCATCAGGCCGAGTCAGCGTCACACACGACCTCATTCTCTCCTCAAAGCAGTCCTGTTGGGATTTGCCTATCACTCATGTTTCAGGACCACACCCAAGGTCACCAGGCCAGGGAGGTGGAGCTGGCCTGCAGACCCAGGCGGGTACTGGTCCCGCCCAGCCCCAGCCCAAGCCCTGCTCCTCTCTGATACCCAAATTTCCTGTCTCAGTGCCTGGAATAAAGAGATGCGTGGGTAACCAACTCATCCTGGTTTGCTCGGGACTCTCTGGCTTGAAAATAAAGTCCCTGGAAATTCTCTTGTCTTGAGCCAAGCAGGCTGATTGGTCACCCCAGAGACGACCCAGAAATGGGACAAAGGACTAGGGCAGTGGGAGGGGGCTGAGAGAGTGACGGATAAAGTCGTTTGATGTGTTGAGTTCATCCCCAGGGAGCAGGTCCGGTCACTGCTTTGACACAAGGTCAGGCCAGAGGCCAGATCTGGGCTCACCCGCAGAAACTAGGGAGCCCCCGGAACCGACTCAGCCACCCGGGCCAAGCCATGAGAGAGCGAGGGGTCCATCTTGAGGAAAGGTCCTCCTTCCGAGGCTCAGATGGCTCAGAAAGAGCACAAGGCTCTCGGTCCTGCCTTCCAGCCAGCCTGCCAGGCAGGGCCCAGAAGACCTTTCTGGAACCTGGATGGCTCCTCAGCTGTGGGCCTTTATGGGGCATCTACTCAAGGCTTAGTCGCAAGAACTCGCATGCGCGCTGGGATGTTTTCCAGCCGCAGGCCTCCCTTGGTTTCTGGGATCTGTCCAATTGGCCAGCAGGGAGGAAGGAAAAAGCAGCTCTATTTGCTCCTGTGTCTGTCCCCTAGGCACCTCCTGCCGGCCACTCCATCCCTAGACACGGCTCGCTTCTGACCCTTGGCCTCAGAGAAGATGACAGAAGGTGATGGGAGTCGGGTCAGCTGTGCCCCCAGGCCAGCATGCCCCCTGGGAGAGGCCTGAGCTAGGGTTGATGGGAAGAAAGCAACAGCTTTCTCATTTGGCATCGAAGTGTAGACACATCCCTCGGGCAGGGACAGGTGGCCCATCCACTCCCTTGGCCTGAGGTCTGGGGTCAAGGGAGCACAGAAGACCCCAAACAGTAGGTCTGCTGTGGACAGCCGCCAACTCACGCTGCGACCCTGAGCACGTGGCTTCCTTTCTTTGGCCCTCAGTTTGCTCACCTGTCAAACGGGTCCCGTAGCACCTGCCCCCAGGATGTTGGCTGCGGGGTCCAAGGGCAGAGCCTGACCGAAAGACCGTGTGAGGGGGTGTCAGAGAAAGCAGGAAAGGGGCGCGAGGCGGAGGGCTGAGAAGGGGGACGGGGCACTGATGCGGTGTTCCGAGGAGGGGCCCAGCTGGGTGGATGAGAAAAATGATGAGACAGGTGAGAGCGTGCTGGAAGGGGAGCCGGAGGTGGGCTCCTCAGTCAGCTTCTGTGTCCCTGGCCGTCCCCTCCAGGCCTCCCCGCCCCTCCCAGCTCCCGTGAATAATCGCAGAGGACCCGGCCCCCAGGGCTTCTTTGTTTGAAGCCCTCCCTGTGAATTATGCAGGAGGCTGTGGGAGACGCAGTGCTGGGATCGCTTCATTATTGATGAGAGATGACGGGTCCTCTGCTGACAGCCTGCCTAAGAGATATGATTAACTTGTAAAAAATTAATCACCGTTCTTGGGGAGGACACAGATTCAAACCCCGAGGAGCGGTGTTATCGATGTTCCCTAATTTCAGGGGACTTTGAAAAGGTTTTAGCGCAACTTGGAGGAGACAATTAAATTCAATTAGCATCACACGGGCTGAAATGTCACTCCCTCCTGGGAGGCAGGCACGGGGTGGTCCAGGAGGGAGGGGCTCCAGGTGGATGTGGGGGGTGTCTTGGGGACCCCGGCCTGACTCTTTACCCCCCGGGAGGCTCCTTCCGCTCTGTCCCCTCTCCAGGTGATCTCATGCTCACCTATGGCATCAATTACTGCCTAGACTCCGATGACTCACACATTGATGGCTCTGGCCTGGACCTCTCCCCAGAGCTCCCCATTCGTGCACTCAGCTGCTTTCTCACCACCTTCTCTGGGATATCTCAAGGGCGCCTCCAACTCCAAGTGGCCTCCCACCCACCCCCCGTCCTCCTGCCTCCCCTCCTCCTGGTTCTCCTTCTTAATGAAGGGCACCCTCAACCGACCCCACACCAGCACCCCTTGCTTTCACTCCTGAACAGTTCCGGAGTCCCTCCCCCGCCACCCTAGCCCGTGCGCCTTCCCTCTCTCACCTGGATGGTGTCGGTAGCCTCTCCCCATGTATCAGACCCTCCTGGCCTCTCGCCTCATCCTCAGGGCCTCTCTGATTTCACCCGAGGCTGGAGCAGACAGCCCCTGTGGGGTCTGATTCCCTGCCCTCTGGCATGGCCTGGTCTCAGCATGCCCCATGACTGTTGGCCCCGGGAGGGGACTCCTCTGATGTTGCTGGGGGTGAGGAGGGAGAAGGTACTGGGCTCATGCCCAGCTCAGAAGTGTGGGAACATCAGAACCCCGGAAGGATGACGCCCCAACCTCCCATTTGAGATGGGTGGGCTCTTCTGGGAGCCCAGGGGCCGACAGCAGAGTCCCAACAAAGCCTGTCTCAGGCCTGGTTCATCCACCACTCCTGTCTGCAGAGATGCTCCTGCAGACTCCCTGCCCCTAGTTGGGCTCTGCCTTCGAGGGGTCCTGGGCTAAGACACCCTGCTTTCGCTCTGGTCCCCTCCCTCCTGTTCTCCCCACCACATTCATTATCTTCACAAACACATCCGATCACATCATCCTCCTCCTTAAAGCCTCCAAGATTTCCCGGTACTCTCAGGACAAAAGGAGACCCCCACACATGGCCCCCCAAGAGCCCTCCCACCCCGTACCCATTCATGTACCCCGCCCTCGGCCCGCATGTTCCCTATGGCCGTGGCCTTCCCACCGCAGAGCCTCTGCCCAGGCTGTGCCCGCCGCCAGAGGTCAGTGGCCTGGCCTCCTCCGCTCTGCAGCTCACTCACCCTCCAGCCCTCGCCCAGCAGGGGTGTCTGCCAGGGGTCCCCTTGACCCCCTTGACGAGGTCAGACCTCTTCTCTCATCAGTTCTCGTGGCCCTGGACCCCTCTCCACTTATTGCTAATCAGCGCTGCAATTTCACAGACTTCACTTTATCCCTGAGGGATGATTTGATTAAGGTCTGCCTCCCCCATTAGGAGGGGGCGTTGTGAAGGCACGCTGTGCCTGGCAACTTCGGGGCCAGCGCAGTGACAAGTTAAGAAAGGATGGGCAGACGGAGGGAGGGAATCTACCTCCAGCTGATTACAAAGCCTCCTCTACGTCAAACCACTTCCCAGTGCAAGCAGAGAAATCAAAGCCACCTAGCGAGGCCGCCCCTAAACCCCAACGTTATTCCCTTTACCCCCCGTACACCTCTGGGCTCCAGCCAATCCCAGCTGTTTGCACAGCTCCATTTGGTTTTCCTTCGGGAGGGCCCGTTTGAATGTGAGCTCTGAGAGCCACAGCGGCTCGGGCACACAGCAAGTTTCCCGGAAAGTTTGTTGACGGAGTGAAGGGCCTTCCACGCTGCCCAACCCCCGGCCCACGCCCCTACCCCTCCCTGCTCTGCCTGTCTTGCTCCTGAAAACTGTCTCCTACATGTCAGGTGCTCTGTGGGTCTGTTCTGGGCACTCCCCACAGACGGTCCCATTTTACAGATGAGGCAAATTGGGGCTCAGACGTAAGCCATTTGCCGAAGTCACAGAGCCTGAGAGGAGCAGAATGTGGATATCAACCAGGCCTTCACCGGGCCCCCTGCTCAGGGTCCTGCCTCCCCTCACCTCCGGTGTCCAGTCTCCCTTTTCCTGAGGGCCCAGTTCAAAGGCCCCCTCTTCCCGGAAGCCTTCTATGATCACCCTGTCACTGGCCCTAAGAAGTGCTTCCCACCCTGAAAGGCCACCAGAGCCTGAGTCAGTTGGTTTCGACTTCGATTTTCTTTTAAGAGCTTTATTGAGGTATAATTTACATGCCATCAGATTCACCCGCTTTAAGTGAATGACTTAACGATCAAGCCTGTTTTTATCTCCGGACCTGACGTGTATTGATTTCTGGCTGTGGTCATTATGCACACACAACCCCCAGCTCCCTGCTGAGGGCGGAGCCAGGGCACCCACATCTCTGGGCGCCCCCTCTAGCAGGGCCTGTACCCTGAAGGCTCTGAGCAAGGTGAGCATGCCCACCCCTCTACGGGATGGGGACCTGGAAGGAGGACAACGCCTGACGTTTCACAACGGCTGCTGGAGACCAGCCCTGAACGAAATATTCCATGTGTGAGAGCCAGACAAGCGCAGAGGTCCCCACGGGGTGGGGCGCACGGCCCCCGTCTCACAGACAGGGACAGGGACTCACACAAAAGGTGAATAACGTTCAAGGGGGCATCCCTGATGATCCAGGGCAGGGGCCCAGGTCAGATCGGGGTGCAGGGGGCTGGGTCAGACCCTCGGTTAGGAGACTAGACCCCAC
>NW_011495069.1:1251904-1261250 GCF_000754665.1 Bison bison bison
TAGGGAGACAAGCCCCCAAAAGCCGCCACTAAGAGTTCACACGCTGCAACCGAGAGACCTGGCAAGCCACGAAGATCGAAGGTCCCGTGAGCCGCGGCCAAATAAACACGTAATTAATTTTTTTTAATCACATAGCAAGTAGCAGCGCTGGGATTCCAACCCAGGGGTCTGTCCCCAGAGCCTGGCTTTTACCCACAGGACTCTGGTGTTAGGACAGCCAGGTGGCTGTCCTGCCTGCTCAGGGCACAGGACATTCTATTGCAAAACTGGGACAGTCCCAGGCAAACCGGGCCACGAGGGTCACCCTCCGTGACGTTTACGCTTCTCGTTCCAGTCGAGTCCGCTCTGAGCTCGTGAGGGGCTCTTTGGATGGCTGGGGCCCCGCTGTTCACTGGCCTCTGGGGCCACGGTCCAGGGCTCCTGGGAGACCACTCATGGGTCTCCTGGACCCCACCTGCCAGGTAAGGATTCCTGGGGGTGCTGGGTGTCAGGCTCCTGGGGTGGAGCCAGGACAGCCGGACTTGGAGCTGGGGCCCCATCCTGCCACCAGGGGCTTCCAGGGGCCTGGAGTTCAGGACAAAGGAGAGAGGAGGAGCAGCGTGGGCACTTGAGGAGAGGCTATTCTTTGGCTGTTCTCAGTGTGCTGAGAGGCCTTGCCACAAAACCCCTCACCTTGCCCTTCTGTTCAGTGAGTAGAGCCCTGCTATGCAACCTCATCCTAAGGGCTTGACAGTTTGCTAAGTGGGTTCATATTCATAGTCCGATGGGGCCCACAACAGCTGGAAGACCAGGAATGACAATCCCATTTGATCGTTAACAAGACGAAGGCTCAGAGAGGCAAAGTAACTTGCCTGAGGTCACGTAGCTTAAGAAGTAGCAGACCTGGGTCACACCAAAGCCAGCGCGCTCCAAATCGTCACCAACTTGCTCTATGACAAGGGGAGGGCGGGCAGCAGAGGCCTGGGCCGGGCCTCCAGTCCAGACTGGGGCAGGCATGGGCATCCTGTGGAGGAGTGAGGTTTACTTCAGATTTAAGATGAAGGAATTCCTTTGAGGTCAGCCATATGGCTGCACGAATCAGGTGAGGTCCCAAGGAAAGAGGCAGCCTACTAAGCAGCCGCCGAGAGTCGAGTTCTCAAGTGAAATCAACCTAGATTTATAGGAAAAGAGGCACATCTTCCTGTGGGCTCCCGTCTCCTAAGTTTCCAGGCTTGGCCAGCCTCATCGCACCTTCATCTAGATCTTAGTCCCCCTCCTTTTCCCCAGGCCACCACCCACCAGAAAGTCCCCTTCCTTCCGGGAGTCCCCCCGGTTGCCCCTTCGTGACAGGTGCAGATACAGCTAACATGTATGGAGCATTACTGTGTACCTAGCACTGGGCGATGAACGTCTGTATATCTATTTTTGTAGTTCTCACAACAGCCCCAGGGTAGGTACTGATCTATATGCACCCCGGCACACAGGCGAGCCTGAGGCTTAGGGAGCCGATCATTGGCCCGCCCTCTCTCTCACTGCTGAGCTTCTTTCCCCATCCTTAGGACAAGAGGAGCCAACACAGCTGGTCCAAGGTGGGAACCAGGAATGTACAGTTTTAGCAAGCACCCCAAGCAAGTTCTGTGCTCTCCTATTCACAGCTGGGGGAAGCTGAGCCTCAGGGGAGGTGAGAACCCATCCAGGGTCACCCAGCTCAGACACTGTAGAGCTGAGACATGGATGCAAAGCCCAGGCTCCCTCGTAACTGAAAAGCAGGATACGTGCTCCCTGCTGCCCGACACAGAAACCTGGGGTGTCGGGCTCGGAGGCTTAGGGCGGGAACGGGTGCCGACCAGATCCCAGCGCAGGCTCAGTCCAGGGTCCCTGCACTCTGGTCTCCCAGAGGCTAGGGAGTCGGCAGCCAACGACCGAGGTCCACCTCCACCTGCAGCCCCCAGAAGACAGAGATGCACTGACTGGAACCGGAGCGGCTCCATTCACCTGCTTGAGGAGCTGCAACCACTGGCTGAGTTTTAGTGACGCTGAATTAGCAGCTAAGATGCTGCCGATCTGAGCGCGTGCCTGGAATTGACTGCATTAGCCTGTAACGGTTCCCAGAGTGTCTTTGCCTCAGGGCTGGGGAAGAGAGAGTCAAGGGAGGAAGGCAGAAAAGACACCAAGTGTGGGTACAAATGGGAGCATCTGAAAGGAATCACTGGGTCCTAAGACTTTCAGGCTAAAGGAAACCACGACAGGTTCCCCGCTGAGCACTTGACTGTGAGCCCACCTCCTCCCCCACGTGGACTAGGTGTATCTAACAGTCACAGCAAGGGTAATTATCACCATGGCTGGCATTTTCAGAGCACTTAACAGATTCGTTTTTCAGTCTCTAAGTTGTGTCTGACTCTTTGAGGCCTCATGGACTGCAGCACGCCAGCTTCTCTGTCCTTCACCATCTCCCAGAGTCTGCTCAAATCCGTGTCCACTGAGTCTGTGATGCTATCTAGCCACCTTATCCTCTGCCACTCCCTTCTCCTTTTGCCTTCAGTCTTTCCCAGCATCAGGGTCTTTTCCAATGAGTCAGCTCTTCGAATCAGGTGACCAAAGTACTGGAGTTTCAGCTTCAGCATCAGTCCTTCCAATGAGTATTCAGGACTGATTTCCTTTAGGATGGACTGGTTGGATCTCCTTGCAGACCAAGGGGCTCTCAAGAGTCTTCTCCAGCCCCACAGTTCAGAAGCATCACTTCTTCAGTGCTCAGCCTTATTTACAGTCCAACTCTCACATCCTTACCTGACTACTGGAAAAACAATAGATGCCAGAATCTAAGTGCTTTTCAGGTATTAACTAATCAATCGAATCCTCACAACAACTCTACATGGTAAGTACTTGCGGTTGTTGTAATATACAATCACAAATTCCTTGCCATTCAGCCCATCAAGAGGCATGGTCTGTGTTCCCTGCCCCCTTGACTCTGGTGGGCCTGGTACTACTTCATCTAATAGAACGTAGTCGAAAGTAAGGCCGTGTGACTTTAAGAGCTAGATCAGCAGAGGCCAAGCAGCCTCTGCCTTGCTGGTGGAGATGCTCGTCTTGGAACCCTGAGTGTCCACACGGGGAGTCCGACTGCTCTGAGGCGGCCATGCTGTGAGGGAGCTCAAGCTCCAGGCACAGGCCGCACGGTGCTCCGGTCAGCAGCCCGAGAGGGGTCCACCCCCACCAATCATCCGAGAACGCAGACGCAAGCCAGTTCCTCTCTGCCCGTCTTAATTCCCGACCTCAGACACCATGGACGTACTAAAGTGGCGGGCACTGCTCGGTGTGGACTTGGGTGGTTTGTGACGTGGCAGGAGACAGTCAAAAGAGTGCTGTCGTCATCTGTGTTTTCTAGTTGCGGAAACGGATGCACCACAGGTGATGAGAAATTAAGATTCAGCACATAGCAGTCTGGTCCCAGTGCCCATGTGCTTAAAAACCCTCAATGGGAGCTGTTATAATTACTGTGGTCATTATCCCTGTTACTCGTCCGGCCCGATTTCTAAGCCACATTGACTCCCAAAACTCACTTTAGCAGGCAGAGATAATTAAAAGTAATTGCATTCTTTACAGAACTCTTTCAAAGTATATTCAAGGTGATCCCCAAATTCAGTTCCCAACCTTGTTAAGAACCCTTCTGTTAAGCTCCCTCCTGGCCCACTTGGCTGGAATGTGCTTCTCCTCAAATCTCTTCCCCACCACGGACCCAAGTCCTCCACTCCAGCCCTCCACATTGTATTTCCCAGCGAGGGCAGAACTCCTCCTCTTTAGGAACGGGGCCCAGGGGCCCAGGCTGGCAGGTGTGGGGTTCTCCTCCGAGAGCAGCGTACACGTGAACTCTCTGGTAATGTTCCAGCCTCCCACCAGGGTCATTTTCGTCCTGCCCCGTGGTGGAAAGCCCCCAGCCCTTCCTGATCATTTCAAAAGGTTTCATAATACCACAGTTTTCCCAGAACTTCCCGGTGGGTTGAAGAAACCCCAATATTCCAAAAGGCAGTAGCTTTGCCAAGAGCCCTCCTCTCCACCTGGATGTCCCCCATAGGCACATCTAGTTCAAGGCCCAGCAGTGATGCTCCTTCTACCTCCCACCAGAGAGCTCTGGGTCCAAATCCCTGCCCAGTGCTGTCTGGCTGTGTCATCGTGGGCCCTAGCTTTCTTATCTGTAAAATAGGGATAATAATAGCACCTACTACCACTGACCAGTGCCTTCCATGTGTCCAACACTCAGTAAACGACACCTTTAAAATGGCATGTAATTGACCCATAAGTAAACGCCCAATAACTCTTGGTCATTAAACAAAGTCAACAAGGATTTCTTATTTTTTAGCTCCCAGAGTTGGGCCGGGTCAGGGGGTGGCAATTAACCTTGTCTAGCTCCGGCAAGACTTGGGGGAAAGCGGTGTCCTCTCTGTTTGTAGATTTGTAAATCGGCGCCAACTTTCTGGAGAACAGATTTGACGAGGTATGGCAGACGCTGTGCTGACTGTGCTTGTTGTCTGTTATCTCTGCTGCCTTGGCCTTCTCCAGTGCCTGCGTGGTGCTAGGCATGCCACAGGGCTCAGGATGTCTCGAATAAATGAACGAATGAATAGGCAAAAATAACCCAGTATCGTTGACCTACAATGTTGTGTTAGTTTCCCATACAGCAATGATGCAGTTATACATATAAATATATATATATATACTTTTCCAGATCCTTTTCCATTACAGGCTGTTACAGGATATTGAATGTAGCTCCCTGTGCTGCACAGTTGGGTCCTTGTTTTTTATCTGTTTTATATAGAATAGCATGTATCTGTTAAAGCCAAATTTCTAATTTATCCCTATTAGGTGAGCCTAATACACGATTGCTACTAAGAATCAATGCCATACTTGTTAGCAAAATTGTTTGTGCAAAATATTTAATGAGTATTGTTTATAGTGGTTAAAAAAAAAAAAACAGAAACAGCATCGCATGTATTGATCAAAGAAGGTGAAGTAAATGACAATGCCGCCAAGAAGCACTGCCATCCTAAAGGATAGTGTGGGGTGTACCCACTGGTTCTGAGCAAGAGAAGCAAACGGCGACACAGCAAGTTTAATTTGATTTAATTTGTGGAAAACTGTTGGGGGGGACAAAGGAGAAAGTCTAGAACGGTGGTCACCTTTTCTGGGAAGTGTGAGTCCAGGGGTTGTTTTTCTCTCTGAATTGTTTGGATTTTTAGAGGGAAGATGGCAAAACCCTCTGGTGACCAACACTGTGGATGACTGAGGGAGGGAGACCACTTTATTATTGCTACAGCAACAATATAAGGATTATATATTATATATAATGCAAGGATGATAACAATCACATTAGTTACCATGCATTAAGTGCTCCCTCTGTGCCTGGTCAAATGTGCTACATTTAATTACCACCAGAACCCCTATCAGGCGGTATAACCAGGAATACCAATTCAATTGATAGGTATTTGCATGATCAATAATGATGACCACCAAAATATGTGTGTGTGTACTCTAGGTTTTATAGCCCATATGTATATAAAATACCTTGTGTGTGTTACTGTATGTGATCATTATGACGACCTATGAGACGGCTGGCTATCACTATCCCCATTTTACAGATGAGGAAACAGGCACAGAGAGGTATAGTAGCTTGCTCAAGCTCATCATGCCAATCAGCAGCAAAGATAAAAATTGAGCCCAGGTGTTCTGGAGATCCATGAAGCTGGCCTGAATCCCAGGTGTAGGAAGCAGACGCTGATAGGCAGGGTCACACCGCGAGTTGGGGCAAGGCCACACCTGGCCAGACCGGCATCCTTGGAGCCTCTTGCTGTCTCTGCTCCCCTGGCTGCCTCTGCGGCTTCTGCTCCCTCTCCCCGGCAGCGCCCAGCCTAATGAATGCCTCGGAACTGCTAAGTGCCTTGTTTGACAGGTGTTTCTAGATCACAAACATTTTTTCCTCTTTCCTTCTCAAACTCTCCAAGGAGCAAGTACTTCCCAGGCGAGAAACTATATTAACTCAATTTTATTACTGTAATTATAAAATATATTTATGTTAACTATATTTTATTACATTCTCCAGAAGAACTATACAAAAAAGATCTTCACGACCCAGATAATCACGATGGTGTGATCACTCACCTACACCCAGACATCCTGGAATGGGAAGTCAAGTGGGCCTTAGAAAGCCTCACTACGAACAAAGCTAGTGGAGGTGATGGAATTCCAGTTGAGCTATTTCAAATCCTGAAAGATGATGCTGTGAAAGTGCTGCACTCAATATGTCAGCAAATTTGGAAAACTCAGCAGTGGCCACAGGACTGGAAAACGTGAGTTTTCATTCCAATCCCAAAGAAAGGCAATGCCAAAGAATGCTTAAACTACAGCACAATTGCACTCATCTCACAGGCTAGCAAAGTAATGCTCAAAATTGTCCAAGCCAGGCTTCAGCAATACATGAATCATGAACTTCCAGATGTTCAAGATGGTTTTAGCAAAGGCAGAGGAACCAGAGATCAAATTGCCAACATCCACTGGATCATTGAAAAAGCAAGCAAGTTCCAGAAAAACATCTGCTTTATTGACTACACCAAAGCCTTTGACTGTGTGGATCACAATAAACTGTGGGAAATTCTGAAAGAAATGGAAATATCACCCCACCTTACTTGCCTCTTTAGAAATCTGTATTCAGGTCAAGAAGCAACAGTTAGAACTGGACATGGAACAACAGACTGGTTCCAAATAGGAAAAGGAGTACATCAAGGCTGTATATTGTCACCCTGCTTATTTAACTTATATGCAGAGTATATCATGAGAAACCCTGGGCTGGAGGAAGCACAAGCTGGAATCAAGATTGCGGGGAGAAATCTCAATAACCTCAGATATACAGATGACACCACCCTTACGGCAGAAAGTGAAGAAGAACTAAAGAGCCTCTTGATGAAAGTGAAAGAGGAGAGTGAAAAGATTGGCCTAAAGCTCAACATTCAGAAAACGAAGATCATGGCATCTGGTCCCATCACTTCATGGGAAATAGATGGGGAAACAGTAGAAACAGTGGCTGACTTTCTTTTTGGGGGCGCCAAAATCACTGCAGATGGTGACTGTAGCCATGAAATTAAAAGCCGCTTACTCCTTGGAAGAAAAGTTATGACCAACCTAGATAGCAAATTAAAAAACAGAGACATTACTTTGTCAACAAAGGTCCATCTAGTCAAAGCTATGGTTTTTCCAGTAATCCTGAATGGATGTGAGAGTTGGACTATAAAGAAAGCTGAGTGCCGAAGAATTGATGCTTTTGAACTGTGGTGTTGGAGAAGACTCCTGAAAGTCCCTTGGACTGCAAGGAGAGCCAACCAGTCTCTCCTAAAGGAGATCAGTCCAGGGTGTTCATTGGAAGGACTGATGTTGAAGCCGAAACTCCAGTACTTTGGCCACCTGATGCGAAGGGCTGACTCATTTGAAAAGACCCTGATGCTGGGAAAGATTGAAGGCAGGAGAAGGAGACTACAGAGGATGAGATGGTTGGATGGCATCATCGACTCAATGGACATGAGTTTGAGTGAACTCCAGGAGTTGGTGATGGACAGGGAGGCCTGGCGTGCTGCGATTCATGGGGTCGCAAAGAGTCAGACACAACTGAGCAACTGGACTGAGCTGAGTTTTATTATTTTCTTGATGCTCTAACATCTTGGGGTCCTTGCCAGCCAGGAAGAGCCAGATCCTCCCAGGGCAGGCTGATTCTTAGAGACAGAAAACAATCCCCTTCTACAAGTGAGCCTTTCATAGGCAAATCAACCCATTGGAGCCCACTGCCCAGACTCACCCCCACTGCCCTCCGATGTCACTCCATGCCCTGATCACCTGGGGGCAGGTACCGGCCAAGCAAGGATGTTCCCCGCAGCCCAGAGTCCCCTGAAGTTACTCAAACTGGCCAGTCCTACACCCGCTCAGCCTGCCACACCCGCTCCTTCCCGTGAAGACCAGAGCAGAGGCTGCTGTGCACGCCTGCCCCGGCCTCTGCCTCCTGACTGTCCCGGTGCTTCCCCGTGTGACCCAGCAGGGCTTCTCCCTTCCTCCAGGGAGCTATGAGGAACTGCACTCTTTTCAATGGCAGTCATCTCCCTGTCTGTTGGCCTCACTGCTTCTGAATAAGAATAAAACCTCCATTTAAAACAAAATACCCCAGCCTGCCCTGGGTGAGCGACGCCCCACCCAGGGAGGCACCTGCAATGCCATGCGTCTCTTGCTCCCTCCGTCTCCAAAGCCCCTTGGGCTCGTCGTAACTCAGGCTCCATTCTCTTTATCCCCGCCTCAGCCAGAGAAGTTTCACCTGCTAGTGGCTAAGGGTATGAGTTCAAGACCCAGCTGTGCCATGTCCAGGCTGCGTACCCCAGGTCAGCTAATTCAGCTTTCTGAGCCTCAGTTTCTCCATCGGCAAAATAGGAAAAGAATTTCTTCATCACTGCCTGGCACCTCCAAGAAAGGTCAAAGGGAACCAGGACTGGTCAGTGCCTGTTCCGAGGACCCTGTGAGGTAGGCGTCAGGACCCGTTCTGCTGAGGGAAAAACTAAGGTTCTGAGAGACATGTCTTCCCCCAGGTCAGGTGGAGAAAACCCAGCGGAGCCCCAGGAGAAGCCCATCTCGCTGACCTCTCCACTCCCATCAGCAGGGCTGGGATGAGCTGGGGCAAGCCAGATGGCCAGGATGCGAAACAGGCAGGCAGCTGCTCCCAGGTTTGTGCGGTCAAGAGTGGGTGCTGGCTTCCATTGTAAACCCCAGAGGCCTCACTTGCCTCAGCCTAACCCCAGCCAGGCTCCTCAAATGCACAGCCCAAGCCTGCCTTCCTCTCCCAACACTACCCCAAGTGCTGGTCTGGGGTCCTCGTCTTCTATGATCAACCTACAGGGAAGCAAACGGCCTCCTGGTGACAACCTCTTCATATACACGAAAAGCTGAGGCTGGGTTTGCTCTGTGTGTGTGTGTGCACGTGTGTGTGCTTTAGAGGGTGGGTTCTTGATATTTCCTGGGCCCAGGGGCTGGAGGAATCAGGGTGATACAGGACAGGATGGATACCCACCAGAGTCGTCAGCCCAGAACCCTGCCCACGACCCAGGATGCTGTGCTGTGCTCAGTCACTCAGTCATGTCTGACTCTTTACAGCCCCATGGACTGTAGCCCGCCAGACTCCTCTGTCCATGGGATCCTCCAGGCAAGACTACTGGAGTGGGTTGACATGCCCTCCTCCAGGGGATCTTCCCCACCCAGGGATCGAACCCACCTCTCTTATGTCTCCTGCATTGGCAGGCGGGCTCTTCACCACTAGAGCCACCTGGGAAGCCCCACCTAGCACAAT
>NW_011495069.1:1261350-1263315 GCF_000754665.1 Bison bison bison
GAGGGCAGGTTCCAAGGGAGATGTTCTGTGCTTCTCCCCGTCTCAGGGTTCGGAAGAGTCCCTGTTAATGTCAACCCTTGCTGCTGGCTTCTGTTTGCAACCCTAATAAAATAGCAGCTCCATGGTCCAGTCTCACAAGCAAAGGAACCCAGGCCAGCAACCGAACAATAATTTCAGAATAATTCAAGTCCTTTGTTTATATTTGTTTATATCAACAGGTCACGCAGACCACAGCAGCAACTCTTAACTTCTCCTTCTTACCATCCTGTTATCTCTGTTCTCCGCCATGCCTCCCAGACCCTCTCCCTGAAGTGCTGGCCCTTGTCCCTCCTTTTTTCTTACTGCACATCACGAAAGCCCGAGGAGCTGGTCTGGTCACCGCGGAGCCTGCCTCAGAGGTAGACATTATGAAGACTTGAACAGGCACAGCCACAGTACTCTGCTAGACTGAAAGCAAGCAGCCACTAACCTTTTCTACCTTGTCACACACATATTTTTTTTTATCTTCACAACAGACCAGCTCCCTCTGCTTCTCCCCCATCTCTGCAAAGGTCAACACCATCCTTCCCATTGCTTGGGTCCAAACCCCAGGACTCAGTTCGTCTCTTTCCCATCTCCTACATTCAATCCATCAGGACAGGCAGTGCTTGTGCCTCCAAATACATCCTGATTTTTGCCTGTCCCTCGTCTCCTCTGCTACTCCTCTCAGTTACCGCGACAGCCTCCTGCCTGGTCCCCCGTCTCTATCATTTCCCACAAGTGGAGTCTATCTCCCCATAGGAGCCACAGTGATCGCATTGCAATTCAGAGCATGACATTCCTCTGTTCAAATGTGCTGAAGGTTACACGTTCCCAGAATAAAATCCACCCTGTTCACCAGGGTCTCCAAGTTTTTCCATGATGGTTCCTGGTTCAGTTCAGTTCAGTCACTCAGTCGTGTCCGACTGTTTGTGACCCCATGGACTGCAGCACGCCAGGCTTCCCTGTCCATCACCAGCTCCCGGAGTTTACTCAAACTCATGTCCATCGAGTCGGTGATGCCATCCCACCATCTCATCCTCTGTCGTCCCCTTCTCCTGCCTTCAATCTTTCACAGCTTCAGGTCTTTTCCAAGGAGCCAGTTCTTCACATCAGGTGGCCAAAGTATTGGAAGTATTGAAGTTTCAGCTTCAGCATCAGTCCTTCCAAAGAATATTCAGGACTGATTTCCTTTAGGATGGACTGGTTGGACCCCCTTGCAGTCCAAGGGACTCTCAAGAGTCTTCTCCAGCACCAAACCTTCTAAGTCAACTTTCAGCTCGAACGTTGCTTCTTCCAACACCCCTTTCTGCTAATCCTCTCTGAAGGTGATGGTCCCCCTGTCTCAGGGCCCCTCTCAACCTCTCACACACCACCCTCTTTTGTGGTCTTTATACGGCCAGTTGCTGATACTGTCTCGTTTCCTTATTCATTTCCCATCCACCCCTCCCAATTAGTGAGTGAGCCCACGGGGACCTGTCCCCATTAAACGCTACCACCCCATGTCTGGCACGCTGTCTGCCTCTTTTTCCTTTAAAGCACTTCTTTATTTCGGTTGTGCTGGGTCTTTGTTTCTGGGAGTGGGCTTTCTCTAGCTGCAGCAAGGGGGCTTCTCTTGCTGCAGGGCATAGGCTCAGGCACACGGCTTCAGTAGCTGCAGCTCTCTGGCTTTGTAGTTGTGGCCCACAGGCTTAGTTGCTTCGGGGCATGTGGAATCTTCCCGGACCAGGGATCAAACCCATGTCCCCTGCATAGGCAGGCAGATCTTTATCCACTGTACCACCAGGGAAGTCCCATGGTCTGGTTCTTAATAGACACTCAATAAATGCTTTTTGACTGAGTACGTGAAAATACGAATGAGTGCCCCGGGGAAAGGCATCTGCTTTCCTGTGGCAGCAATAACAGGAGACAGGCTTTTTTTTGTTTCTACAGAGAGGACAGTCCCGT
>NW_011495069.1:1263415-1276100 GCF_000754665.1 Bison bison bison
CTTTATCCACTGTACCACCAGGGAAGTCCCATGGTCTGGTTCTTAATAGACACTCAATAAATGCTTTTTGACTGAGTACGTGAAAATACGAATGAGTGCCCCGGGGAAAGGCATCTGCTTTCCTGTGGCAGCAATAACAGGAGACAGGCTTGTTCTGATTTCAACAGTGAGGACAGTCCCGTCCCACATAACGGGGTCTAGAGCTTGTGGGGGTTCCAAGTGCGGTGTGATCGAGGTGCTGGCTCCATTTCCCTGTGGTTGCCTCAGCACAGCTCTTTCGCAAGCACGGGATTTATCCTCAGACTGGGCTGCCCACAGCAACAGGAGCAAGAAGATCCCACCCAGGAGAAGAGAAAGACAGAGAACCAACCACAGATGAAATGTTCCCTCCGGTCTACCAGGACCACTGCCAGAGGTTGATCGGCTGAAGCCTGGACTCCTAACCAATCACTGGAGACCATGGCTGTGTCTGGTGTCTTTAATGAGGACCACCCATGCCTGCCCCTGGCCATAGGGTCTGCTTCCCCTATGAAAGAGAGCTTCCCTGGTGGCCCAAACGGTGAAGAATCTGCCTGCAATGCAGGAGATCCAGGTTCAATATCCTGGGTCCAGAAGATCCCCTGGAGAAGGAAAGGGCAATTCACTCCAGTATTCTTGCCTGAAGATTTCCGTGGACAGAGGAGCCTGGTGGGCTACATTCCATGGAATTGCAAGGAGTCAGACACGACTGAGCTAGTAACTTTCTTTTCCCCTATGGAAATGGGCTTCATAGGGAAGAATGCTTGAACAAAACAGGAGTGTCCTTCGAAGGTTCTTAGGAAGGAAGGGTGGGGAACGAGGTTGGAAGTCAGCCATACAAGATCGACTATAGCATCATCGCCCCCATGTCACCCATGAGAAAGCATCTGCCAGAGAGTTTGGGTTCTGTGCCCAAGATCAGAAACTCATGTGTGGTTAAACCTGGATTTAAACCCAGACCTCTCTGACAACAAGGCTCTTAGTGAACACGCTCCAAGCCCTCCCAGACTGCTTAGACCCCAGGGTAGGAGTGTGACCAGTGTTGTTCACTCTCTAGGACACAGGAAAGTGGCAGGACCCCTCTAGTGATACAACAGCCTTAGAAAGCTGACTCGGGCCCCCCAGTGTGCTTCTGCTCAGAGCAGTGGGGTCGTCCCTCACACTTCCAGGAGCACTAAGTGCTGCCCTTCCCAGGGGTCGGAGCCTGGTCCCCAGACTCAGAGGCATTTACAGTCAGCCCAGCCCTGGGGGTGTCCCACTCCCCGTGCCTAGGCTGCAATCCTCCCTAGTGAAAAGTGAAAGTCACTCAGTCCGTGTCTGACTCTTTGTGATCCCATGGACCGTAATCCACCAGCCTCCTCTGTCCATGGGATTCTCCAGGCAAGAATACTGGAGTGGGTTGCCATGCTCTCCTCCAGGGGACCTTCCTGACCAGGGGTCGAACCTGGGTCCCCAGCATTGCAGGCAGATTTTTTGCCGTCTGAGCCACCAGTCCTCCTTAAGTGGGATTCATCTCTGGGACTTAGCCTCCTCCATCCCCTGCATCCCCCAGATTGTCGTTCCTTCAAGGTAGGAACAGTCAGAATCTTCCTGAGCTTCTCAGCTCACCACATTCCCCCTCACACTTTCCGTTCCAGCCCTGCTCCCTTTTGCCTCCACAACTTCGCACAAGCTGTTCCCTCTGCTTAAAGCACCGCATCCTTGATCTACTCTCCTCTCCCCAACCTTCACCTCTCCTTCAGCCTCCCTCACTTCTTAGCTTGTGACCTCGATGAGTTACCTCCCTTTGCTTTTGTCTTCTCATCTGAGAAGCAAAAACAACAATGGAACTGTTGTGGAGATTAAATGAGAGAATGTTTATAGAGCATTTAGAACCCCGTTTGATATGCAGCAAGCGATCACGGAAAGGGTGCACTATGATTTTTATTACCTCCATTATTCTTCAGGCCTGAGTTTAAGCATCACTACCTCTGGGAAGCCCTCTCTGACGATCTCTGCCAAGCCAGAGTTACTCGACTTGCTCTGTGCCCACAAGCATCCTGCTTAGAGTAAGAACCCATCGCTTAAAATACCAAAGTAGCGATTTACTCTTCTCATCTCTGACAGCAAAGATGGTCGTCTCTCTTGTTTGCTCCTGTATCTTCAGCACCTAACACACTGCCTGCCACATTATCGCAAATGAATAGATCCTCGCGAAAAAGAGCGTGAATGAGCAGCAGAACAAGCAATTACTCTTCGCACCACCAGTAGATTCCCACAGTGGTGGCCAGGGCTTCCTCCTCATCTGAGAATAGCTTCCTTTCCTCCCCTCCCCTCCCTGCCCCCTGGTGAACACCAGCCCGGAGTTTAGCATTCACAGCCTGATGAGCACTTTCTCCTCTCCCCAGCCTGCCTTTCAGAGCAGATGCCTCTTCCCTCCCAATCAGTCCTCTCTGCTGCTGCACCTGGAGCTTCATCAAAGGACTGATTTCCCTCCCTCCACCCAAGCCTAACAGACACATTCCTGCTGCCAAAGGGGCTGACCCCTCCCCACCTGGCTGGGCCCTGCCGTGGTGGGGAAGCCAAGCCTGGCATCACAGTCCCACACCCCAGTCCTTCCAGAACCATGCACACCATTCACATAGGTGCAGACAATCCACAAAAGCAGATGGGAATCCAGGCAAAGATAATCCAAAAAACCAGTGGAGGATCCAGAAGTCATTTCTATTTAGCTTTGAAGTGCCTTCAGTGAACTTACTTTTCCCCCCACCACAGATTTCACTCCTTAATCCGCTTTGACTTCAGCTGATATTGAAATGAGTCTGCCTGCCCTGTGCACACACTGTGGAGACAACCCCAGGATACATCTGACAGCCGTAAGGAGAAGTTTTAAGTTTGCAATTGGCCAACGCCAAGAAGCAGGGCCTGTTGGGGTCCAGAGGCCCCCAGAGGTGAAGCAACCCCAGAATCAGACCGTGAAAAGGCCCCCGCCCTGCTGCCTGCCAGTTTCGCCCCTCTGGGAAAGCAGAATTCCCAGAAATAAAGAACAGGTCCTCTCCACTGCCGCCATCACACACGTTCATGCATGTTTGTGCACACACACACTCACACACTGGAGCAGTTTTTCCCAGAGGAAAGGAAATCAAGATCGCTTCTCATTCACCTGGAAGAACTTCTCAGAACCCTCATCGAGGGCAGAATTCCTAGCACTCTTAAGAGGAGTGAGAGGTCTTGGTCGCATCTCCATCCACCCGTCTTCCCAGCCGCTGGGAACATTCCCTCCTTTTATGTGGAAGAAGAAATGTATCGGAGGCTGTGTGTCATACTTAATTGGCTGGCTCACCTGGAGCATGTCACTTAACCTCTCTGATCCTCAATATTCTCTGAAAAATGGCTGCTAATATCTGGGCTTTCCTGGTAGCTCAGCTGGTAAAGAATCTGCCTGCAATGCAGGAGACCTGGGTTTGATCCCTGGGTTGGGAAGATTCCCTGGAGGAGGGCATGGCAACCCACTCCAGTATTCTTGCCTGGAGAATCCCATGGGCAGAGGAGCCTGGCGGGCTACAGTCCGTGGGGTCACAGAGAGTCAGACACGACTGAACAACCAAGCACAGCACAGCACAGCCTGGTCCGCTCACCTCACCAGGTGGTTCTCAGCGGTGAATGCGGAATTATCTGTGGGCATCGCCTTAGTGACCCCTACCACGTAATGGTAGCAAATGTGAGTTGAGCACTCACTATATACCAGCCCCTCTTTGCAGAGCTTTATATATATTAACTCACTGAATCCTTAAACCACTTCCTAAAGCAAGTGTTAATATTCCCATCCCCCTTTCTAGAGATGCAGACACGAAGGATTAGAATGCTTGCCAAGCAGCCCCAGGTACCCCAGAGCCAGGATTTGAACCCAGCAGGCCTTGCATAACAGCCACCCCAGGGGCTCAGTGCAGCAGGAATGCAGGGACAGAGAGCGCAGGACGTGGAGACGTCCGCTGGTGGGGAGGCCCCTCCTGCCCTTTGGAAATGAAAGCGGCCAGGCTGCTTAGGCCAGTCGGGTTAGTGACCCCAGAGAGCTAGGCCTTGGCAGGGAGGGGTAGCCATGCCAGCTCGAGACCACCACCTCTGCCTCCCCTCCACTCCCATCTCCCCTGGCCTTGAACATTCCCTCCCTCGTTAGACAAACCTCCATTGGAGGCCTACCCTGTGCCGGGCCCCGAGGGAGGCTGTGGACACCACCAGGCCCCCCTGACAAGCACCTGCCCCCTCCCCATTACTGCAACCCAGAAAGCCCCACACTGGCAACATGCCCAGAGGGGCCTGATGGACGCCCCTGACTCAGCCCCTACTCCTGGACAAAGCCGAAGGGTAGGAATGTGGGGGCATTGTGACCCTTATTTCTATGGTAGGGTGAGAGCATGGAGGAGTCACATGTGCTCACTTAGTCATGAATACTTCACCTGGAAGTGGCACTCACATTCCATTGGCTGGAACTAGTCATGTGGCTCCTTCTGGATGCAAAGGAAGCTGGGAAATGTAGTCCTTTGTGCCCAGGGAGGCAAGGAGAGTCAGATCTGCTGAGCATTCTCCTCTATAATGCTTTTTTTTTTTTTTAATTCATGGGCTTCCCTGGTAGCTCAGCTGGTGAAGAATCCAGTTGCAATGCAGGAGACCCTGGTTCAATTCCTGGGTTGGGAAGATCCCCTGGAGAACGAAAGGCTACCCACTCCAGTACTCTAGGGCTTCCCTGGTGGCTCAGCTGGTAAAAATCTGCCATAATGCAGGAGACCTGAGTTTGAACCCTGGGTTGGGAAGATCCTCTGGAGAATGGAAAGGCTACCCACTCCAGCATTCTGGCCCGGAGAATTCCATGGACTCTATAGTCCATGAGGTCGCAAAGAGTTGGACATGACTGAGCGACTGTCACTAAATTCTTTTATTGAATGAGCATTTCTTCAAATTCTATAAAAGTGAAGTCACTCAGTCGTGTCCAACTCTTTGTGACCCCATGGACTGTAGCCTGCCAGGATCCTCCATCCATAGGATTTTCCAGATCAGAATACTGGAGTGGGTTGCCATTCCTTCTCCAGGGGATCTTCCCGACCCAGGGATTGAACCTGGGTCTCCTGTATTACAAGCAGACTCCTTACTATCTGAGCCACCACGGAAGTCCAATTCTATAGTGGGCCTTCCTACTTTCAAAAGTTTAACACACATGATTTCACACAATCCCACAGATACCCTTTTACCCCTCCTATGCTTACATTGCCCTTCCCCCCGCCTCTTCCTACTGGAAGCCACTCGTTTGTTCTCTGTATCTGTCAGTCAGGCAGTTCAGTCCCTCAGTCGTGTCCAGTTCTCTGCAACCCCATGGACTGCAGCACGCCAGGCCTTCCCTGTCCATCACCAACTCCTGGAGCTTACTCAAACTCACGTCCATCAAGTTGGTGATGCCATCCAAACATCTCATCCTCTGTCACCCTCTTCTCCTCCTGCCTTCAGTCTTTCCCAGCATCAGGGTCTTTTCCAAGGAGTCAGTTCTTCGCATCAGGTGGCCAAGTATTGGAGTTTCATCTTCAGCATCAGTCCTTCCAATGAATATTCAAGACTGATCTCCTTTAGGATGGGCTGGTTGTATCTCTTTGCAGTCCAGGGACTCTCAAGAGTCTTCTCCAACACCACAGTTCAAAAGCATCAATTCTTCAGCACTCAGCTTTCTTTGTAGTTCAATTCTCACATCCATACATGACCACTGGAAAAACCATAGCTTTGACTAGATGAACCTTTGTTGGCAAAGTAACGTCTCTGCTTTTTAATATGCTTTCTATGTTGGTCATAGCTTTTCTTCCAAGGAGCAAGCATCTTTTAATTTCATGACTGCAGTCACCATCTGCAGTGATTTTGGAGCCCAAGAAAATAAAGTCTGTCACTGTTTCCATTGTTTCCCCAACTATTTGCCGTGGAGTGATGGGACCAGATGCCATGATCTTCGTTTTCTGAATGTTGAGTTTTAAGCCAGCTTTTTCACTCTCCTCTTTCATTCTCATCAAGAAGCTCTTCAGTTCTTCTTCACTTTCTGCCATAAGGGTGGTATCATCTGTGTATCTGAGGTTATTGATATTTCTCCCAGCAATCTTGATTCCAGCTTGTGCTTCTTCCAGCCCAGCGTTTCTCATGATGTACTCTGCATACAAGTCAAATAAGCAGGGTGACAACACACAGCCTTGACGTACTCTTTTCCTATTTGGAACCAGTCTGCTGTTCCATGTCTGGTTCTAACTGTTGCCTCCTGACCTGCATACAAATTTCTCAGGAGGCAGGTCAGGTGGTCTGGTATTCCCAACTCTTGAAGAATTTTCCAGTTTGTTGTGATCTACACAGTCAAAGGCTTTGGCATAGTCAATAAAGTAGAAACAGATGCTTTTCTGGAGTTCTCTTGCTTTTTCTATGATCCAACAGATGTTGGCAATTTGATCTCTGGTTCCTTTGCCTTTTCTAAAACCAGCTTGAACATCTGGAAGTTCACGGTTCACCTACTGTTGGAGTCTCACTTACAGAATTTTGAGCATTACTTTGCTAGCCTGTGAGATGAGTGCAATTGTGTGGCAGTCTGAACATTCTTTGGCATTGCCCTTCTTTGGGATTGGAATGAAAACTGACCTTTTCTCTGATTCTGTACCACAGTGCTTTTATTTCATTTTTTTAACTTTACAATATCGTATTGGTTTTGCCATATATCAACATGAATCCGCCACAGGCATACATGTGTTCCCCATCCTGAACCCTCCTCCCTCCTCCCTCCTCCCTCCTCCCTCCTCCCTCCTCCCTCCCCATACCATCCCTCTGGGTCATCCCAGTGCACCAGCCCCAAGCATCCAGTACAGTGCTTTTTTAAAACCTGTTATCATTATCTGTTACCATACTTAATCCTCACAGCAATACTCAGCAGGAGATATTATGCCTGTTTCACAGATTAGAAAACTGAGGACCTCTCCTCTGATCCAAACACAGGAACTTTATTGTAGGGATTTTCAAAAGCTATTTTTGGCAGCTCCAAGATCTTTTGTAACTTCCTTTCTGCTTCTCATCTGTGTTCTAGACCCGCTGTTCTCAATCTGGGTGCTACGACACACCCAAAAGTGTTCCCCAAGCTGTTGGCCATTAGCAAAGAGCAGGGTATAAAAATTTGCAAATTATTTGCTTTGCTAAAAAAATATATGAATTAATGTAAGTTCAAGGTTAATTAACTCCAGGATGGCAACAATCTCTGGGAGGTTGTGAATAGGAGGATTGTTAGAATAGAAGCAGATACCCATGGGAGTATTTTTCCCTTGGGAATTTGAGTCTCTGCAGACAAGGGGCTGGAACCACTTCTCGCAGCAGCTGAGAGTTTCAATCCGATGCCCTCTACAGAGCATCAGAGATTTTTATGTGGCCATTTGAGAGAAGGCATCAACCATCCCATTGGACAGAACTGTGGCCGCACTGCGGCTGACAGAGATCTGGCCGCACTCTGGAGAGAGAAGCAGGGGGCAGAGCTGACCACAGACCCAAGAGTCAGGCTGATCTCAGAACACTGGCCCATTAACCTCCTGAGCCTCAGTTTCCCCTTCTGTAAAATGGGGAGAGAAGTGTCTACCTGCCAAGATCACTGAGAGGAATAAGTAAGACAATGTCAGGATAGCACGTGGCAGGTGCTCGGCTGTCTCTCTTGCCCTTCTCTTCTCTGTCTGATGGATGTGTGGCATGAGGTGCTGTGTGTCGTGATAAACCCAGGGGCAGCAGCTACATGCACCTTCATCTGTCAGGGAATGTTTAAAATACTGTATTGAAAAAAAAAAAGGAAACGAGTTAAATATTCGGTACTGAAGATTGGTTAAATAAACTCATTCAGATTGATGAAGACTGTACTGCCAAATGTTTACAGGGAATTTGAAGCAGCAAAGGAAATGTTTATGACACAATTTTGAGAGGAAAAAATAGGGCACAATATGGCACATACAGGGCAGCATCAACTGTACAAAAACAAGAGCTCAGCGACCTGGAAAAACGTGGCAGGGGGTCATCTCCCTTTTCTTCAAATTGTGTTCCATTTCATGTGTCTTTTCTGCTGCAATTTCAGTTCTTCTTATATCAATTTCATATTTTAAGGTATAACAGATTGAGATGAGAAAACTATCCTTTTTTAAAAAAATGTAAATGTGGAGTTTCTCTGGGTGTCTGTTGCCCTTGTATGTCAGAGACCCGATTGTCAGGTGTTGGGTGAGATTACGATGAGGAAGGCATGGAAGGAGAAGCAGCAAGCTCTGCGGGGAGGACAAGACTGAACTTGACCCCTTCCCTTCTCCTCCCTCGCTGTGTGACCTTGGGCAAGTCATTGAAATTCACAGAGCTCCTGGGTGCTCACGGTTCAAACGAGGGTGAGCATTTCCCCTCCCCGAGGACCCACACAGACAAATTGCAAAATCTTTGGCACAGAGTCGACGTAGAGCAGGGGTTCAGTGCACGCTGATCTCTCCCTCTCTGTATCCCATGGGTATTTCCGGGCACGTGGCTGCCCCATTACCCAGATCGGGACACTGGCACCTGCTTCAGAGGCTTTTGGCTCAGGATTGATGTCTGCTTTACTTGCCACCAACGTGGATCCCGTGCCTGCACCATGAGTGCTTCCCACAAACCTTTGGGCTCCTGAAACTTGATTGCAACTCTCTGTGCGAGTCACGGAGTGTAGCTGTCGACAGCTTCATGTTCAAAGCGATGTTGAGTTATGGAGCAGCTGCTTCCTTTACCAAGAGCCTTTGAAGTCCAAACCTCAGCAAGCAGGGTGATTGGAGAGGATGACCTTGAAAGGTTCTCTACAAGCCAGGGGTCTGAGATTCTCTTCGTCGCTTTCATCACATTCCCTGGGGGGTAAAGTGGTCTACACTGAGCTGCACCAGCCGCTGCCACAGCCTGGGACGCTCACACTCCCCTCCCCTGGCTCCCCACTGCCTGCCTATCTTCCAAGGCGCCACACAAGCGTCACCCTCCTCTTGAAGTCATCCTGAAGCTCACAGCTCTCCTTTCTGATGGGCTTGGAGCACCACCCCCCAATTCTTTTCTACATCCTCAGTAGCATAAGCACCTTGAAAATGACTATCAAGCCCCTGGACCCTGGACTCCTGTACCCAAGGCAGGATCTAGCCCAGAGCAGGTGCTGAAGAGATTCTGGATAAATTAGTTAACCCCATTCCCCCCACCAGAGATCATAGCTCACCAGTAAAGCCAAAGCTTCATTGTGGCAACCCTAGAAAGGATCAGATATACAATGATTATATCTCTGTGCTAGGCACCCGCTAAGCCTTTCATGACCCCCTTTAATTCCCCAAAAGTACTCCAGGAGGAAGGACTTACGGTCCCCATTTTATAGATGAGAACACTGAGGCCTGGAGAGTTTAAGTGACTTGCCAAACATGTGGCAAGGTGGCCCTGAGGCTGGACTCTCCAACACTCCTCTCTGTCACGTGTCTATCAGAGAGCAGGAGGCTCTTTCCAAGAATTTAACGATATCCCTTTGAGGACACAGGATGGGCTACAAATAATGACTCGAAGTGTAATTGACAAATTCTGAAATTCACCCACTTTAAGTGCAGAATTCAATGATGTTTAGTACATTTTATAGAGTTGTTCAGCAACCACCACAGTCTAATTTTTGAGCATTGCCATCATTCTAAAAAGAAACCCATTAGCCAACACCATGCATTCCCACTCCCAGCCCCAGGCAACCACTAACGTACTTTCTGTTGGGAACATTTCATATAAACAGCATCACAGCATGGAGCTCTTTGTATTCGGCTTCCTTCACTGAGACAGTGCTTTTGAGGTTTATCCATGTTGCAGCACATATCAGCACTTTGTTCCTTTTTACTGGCATCTAGGGATGCCGTCATACAGGTAGGCCATATTTCGGTTATTCATTAAACACTTGATGGCCATTTGGGTTGCTTTCAGTCTGGGGTTGTTTTGAATAATGGGGCTGCCACGATGTTCACACACAAGTCTTTGGGTCGGAAATCCTAACGTTGGGATTTCTAGGTTACGTGGTAAAATTACGCTTTACTTTTCAAGACACCGCCCAGTTATTTTCCGAAGTTGCTGCACCATTATGTATTCCCACCAACACTGTATGAGGATTCCAATCTCTCCACATCTTCACCAGCCCTTGGTATCACCTACTTTTTAAAAAAGTGTACCCAATCTCCTGGAAAGTGGGAAGTGGCATTTCATTTTGGCTTTAATTTGCCTTTCTCTGAAGAATGATGATGTTGAGCATCTTTTCATGTATTTATTGGCCATTTGTGTATCTTATTTGGTGAAATATCTATTAGGACCTTTTGTCCACTTTTAATTGCATTATTTGTCTTCTTGTTGAGTTGTGAGAGCCTGTTTTTTTCTTCCCTGAAAGCCACATTCTCAAAATGGCTTTAGGGAGAAGAGAGGAGGTTATTTGGTGGGAAAACAGATCTGAGTTTAAACCTGGGCTCTACAGCTTTCAGGCTCTGGAATTTCAAACAAGTACCTCTAGTTCACTCCATTTCAGTCTCTTCTGTTACAGACGAGAGATAACAACATCAGTTGCAATAATGCAAACAAAGCATCAGCATATAGTAGGGACTTATCTTCTATCTGCTCAGAAATATTTATTTAGCCCAGCTGTGTGCTGAGCACCGTTGTTGAAGCTGGGAATACAGCAGAGGATAAGACAAACAGCCTAGCCCTCGACCTCACGGAGCTCACATGCTAGAGATGGAAACAGACAATAAACAAATGCAAAATAAGTGTATAATATAATGTCAGAGAGCGATAGCTGAAAACAATCAAGGTGGGGAGACAGTGTGGCCAGGAGTGGAATGACCTGGAACCTTCCTGGGTAAGGCGGTGATCATCAGAAAGTTGTTTTACCTGCACATCCACATGGTCCACCAGATGAGTGGCTGAAACAGAGGAAGAGCTTCTTCTCTCTCACTCATCACCAGGGCTGGTTTCATGGCTCGGCTTCTCAAGGTCAACCAGGCACCCAGACACCTTCCACATCACGGCTCCTCTCCCTCCTCCAAAGCACGCAAAGCGGCTGGTGACCTCGTGCACACTGCAGGCTGCAGGAGGAAGGGAGTGAGAAGGAGGGGCACATGCCTTCCCTTCAGGAAATGCCTGAAGTTGCTCACACCCTTTGCCTCCCTATCCACTCGCCAGCATGAAGTCACATGGCCACACCTACCTGCCAAGGGGACTGGGAAACAGAAGCTGTATTCTGGGGCCCAGTTAAAACTCAGGCATTATATCACCTCGAGTTAAGGGATGATACTGGGAGGTATCAAACAGTCCTTGCCATGGGTCATCAGGGAAGACTCCTCTGAGGAGTTGAGCAAAAATCTGAGTGAAATGGAGGGAGCCAAGCAAGCTTCTGTGGAAGGGGCATTCCATGGCAAGGACAAAAGTAGTTCGAACATTCCTGAATCAGGAGCAAGGTTGGGGTGTTGGATGGAAACCAAGAAGTCCACAGTGGCTAGAATGGAACAAGAAGGGGGAAACTTGGTAAAAATAATAATAATAATAAGTTTGGTAAAACGACCAGGCCAGATAACGTTGAGGAGGGTAGATTCTACTCTAAGTGGAAGACAGTCCTCTAGACAGCTATGAATACAGGACTGACAATCTGAAATGATCTCATTACACAAAGAGGGCTCAGACAAGAGCTGGGACCTAGGTAGAAGGTGAAAAGTGGTCAATGTGACGTATCTTTTGGAAGGACAGTGAACAGGACTTGTTGAGATGGATATACGTGAAATACGCAAAAACAAAGGGAATCAAAGGTGATCCTATTTTTCAGATTGAGCTTTTATCTCTTACAGGTGTGTGGCCAATTATGATAAGATTAAGGGTTCATCAGTCTAAAAGTCACTCCATGCCCCCTCTTCTGCTCCAAACCCACAACGCATTCCCACTTTTGTACAATGGGCCGGGTGCTCTCACCTGACCCTTGGAACCGTCCCAAGAGGTAAATACTGCTCCCTTTCTGTTTAGATGAAAACACCAAACCAGGAGGCGTAAAGTGGTGTTTACAGTAGCATACCCTGTGAGCATGGTCAACAAAAGAGTGCAAAATGCAGCACTTGGATGCAGTCTCAAAAACGACAGAATGATCTCTGTTCATTTCCAAGGCAAACCATTCAATACCACAGTAATCCAAGTCTATGCCCCAACCAGTAACACTGAAGAAGCTGAAGTTGAACGGTTCTATGAAGACCTACAAGACCTTCTAGAACTAACACCCAAAAAAGATGTCCTTTTCATTATAGGGGACTGGAATGCAAAAGTAGGAAGTCAAGAAACACCTGGAGTAACAGGCAAATTTGGCTTTGGAATATGGAATGAAGCAGGGCAAAGACTAATAGAGTTTTGCCAACAAAATGCACTGGTCATAACAAACACCCTCTTCCAACAACATAAGAGAAGACTCTATACATGGACATCACCAGATGGTCAACACCAAAATCAGATTAATTATATTCTTTGCAGCCAAAGATGGAAAAGCTCTATACAGTCAGCAAAAACAAGACCAGGAGCTGACTGTGGCTCAGATCATGAACTTCATATTGCCAAATTCAGACTTAAATTGAAGAAAGTAGGGAAAACCACTAGACCATTCAGG
>NW_011495069.1:1276200-1277159 GCF_000754665.1 Bison bison bison
AGATGTCCTTTTCATTATAGGGGACTGGAATGCAAAAGTAGGAAGTCAAGAAACACCTGGAGTAACAGGCAAATTTGGCTTTGGAATATGGAATGAAGCAGGGCAAAGACTAATAGAGTTTTGCCAACAAAATGCACTGGTCATAACAAACACCCTCTTCCAACAACATAAGAGAAGACTCTATACATGGACATCACCAGATGGTCAACACCAAAATCAGATTAATTATATTCTTTGCAGCCAAAGATGGAAAAGCTCTATACAGTCAGCAAAAACAAGACCAGGAGCTGACTGTGGCTCAGATCATGAACTCCTTATTGCCAAATTCAGACTTAAATTGAAGAAAGTAGGGAAAACCACTAGACCATTCAGGTATGACCTACATCAAATCCCTTATGATTATACAGTGGAAGTGAGAAATAGATTTAAGGGACTAGATTTGATAGATGGAGTGCCTGATGAACTATGGAATGAGGTTCATGACATTGTACAGGAGACTGGGATCAAGACCATCCCCATGGAAAAGAAATGCAAAAACGCAAAATGGCTGTCTGAGGAGGCCTTACAAATAGCTGTGAAAAGAAGGGAAGCAAAAAGCAAAGGAAAATAAGAAAGATATAAGCATCTGAATGCAGAGTTCCAAAGAATAGCAAGAAGAGATAAGAAAGCCTTCCTCAGCGATCAATGCAAAGAAATAGAGGAAAACAACAGAATGGGAAAGACTAGAGATCTCTTCAAGAAAATCAGAGATACCAAGGGAACATTTCACACAAAGATGGGCTTAATAAAAGACAGAAATGGTATGGACCTAACAGAAGCAGAAGATATTAAGAGGTGGCAAGAATACACAGAAGAACTGTACAAAAAAGATCTTCATGACCCAGACAATCATGATGGTGTGATCACTGACCTAGAGCCAGACATCCTGGAATGTGAAGTCAAGTGGGCCTTAGAAAGCA
>NW_011495069.1:1277669-1281803 GCF_000754665.1 Bison bison bison
AAGATTGCCAGGAGAAATATCAATCACCTCAGATATGCAGATGACACCACCCTTATGGCAGAAAGTGAAGAGGAACTCAAAAGCCTCTTGATGAAAGTGAAAGTGGAGAGTGAGAAAGTTGGCTTAAAGCTCAACATTCAGAAAATGAGGATCATGGCATCTGGTCCCATCACTTCATGGGAAATAGATGGGGAAACAGTGGAAACAGTGTCAGACTTTATTTTTCTGGGCTCCAAAATCACTGCAGATGGTGACTGTAGCCATGAAATTAAAAGATGCTTACTCCTTGGAAGGAAAGTTATGACCAACCTAGATAGAATATTGGAGAAGGCAATGGCACCCCACTCCAGTACTCTTGCCTGGAGAATCCCATGGACAGAGGAGCCTGGCACGCTGCAGTCCGTGGGGTTGCTAAGACTCGGACACGACTGAGCGACTTCACTTTTACTTTTCACTTTCATGCATTGGAGAAGGAAATGGCAACCCACTCCAGTGTTCTTGCCTGGAGAATCCCAGGGACAGGGGAGCCTGGTGAGCTGCCGTCTATGGGGTCACACAGAGTTGGACACGACTGAAGCGACTTAGCAGAGATAGCATATTGAAAAGCAGAGACATTACTTTGCCAACAAAGGTCCGTCTAGTCAAGGCTATGGTTTTTCCTGTGGTCATGTATGGATGTGAGAGTTGGACTGTGAAGAAGGCTGAGTGCCGAAGAATTGATGCTTTTGAACTGTGGTGTTGGAGAAGACTCTTGAGAGTCCCTTGAACTGCAAGGGATCCAACCAGTCCATTCTGGAGGAGGTCGGCCCTGGGATTTCTTTGGAAGGAATTATTCTAAAGCTCAAACTCCAGTACTTTGGCCACCTCATGCGAAGAGTTGACTCATTGGAAAAGACTCTGATCCTGGGAGGGATTGGGGGCAGGAGGAGAAGGGGACGACAGAGGATGAGATGGCTGGATAGCATCACTGACCCGATGGACGTGAGTTTGAGTGAACTCCGGGAGTTGGTGATGGACAGGGAGGCCTGGCGTGCTGCGATTCATGGGGTCAAAAAGAGTTGGACACGACTGAGTGACTGAACAGAACTGAATCCTGTGAGTGGTGGATACAGGATTTGGAGCTGACTCTTAGGACCAAGCTCTTACGTGTCCAGCCAAGGTCAGTGGAGCCCATGGCCCCCTTGAGGTTGGGCGGGAGTTGCTGGAAGTGCACTAGTGTTCGCTTTGGCTCAGGTCCCCTGATGTCCCTCCAGCATCTACCTATACACACACAGGCTGGCACACACAGACATCTGTACATGCGTCTAGGCACACTCATACCGCCCCTCTCCTCTCTCACTTCTTCATTTGGCACTAGAAGCCCAGCAGAGGGTTCAGCCTGCCAGTCTAAATGGCCACGACACTGTTGTTGTCAAAGGTACAGTGTCCTTTCCATCCGTGCATGGACACCCAGAACTGCCTTTTTACACAGGAGATCTCTGAGCCCTCGGTGGGGACTGCAGTTTTCCCAAGACCTCATTGGATGGGGCCTTGGAAATCATGGGGCTCTTCCCCAAGGCTCGCCCCTGGAGATGTACAATACATACAGTTGGGGTGCCAAGAATCTGTCCAGGCTCCCGCTTTTTCCTCATGTTTCCTCTCTGCTTTGTGGCTAAGAACAAGGACCCTGGAACCAGACTGCCCGGGCTTGAATCCTAGCTTGACTGCGTATTAGCTTTGTACTATTGGGCAAGAAGTTTAATTCCAGAAGCCTTCTTCATCTGAGGACTGCTGACCATGAGAATACCTAGTACAAGGGGTTCTTAGAATTACATGCTTGGATTGGTGCCTGGCATGTATGGTAAATGTTAGATGACATTATTATTATTATTAGATGGCTGTATATTAAACTGATGAACTCTTTCCAAGGTTGATCCTGGTAAAACCTTCTGATTTCATGTGAACCAGACTAATTCTGTCGGTGTTAATGTCTCTTTTCATCCATCATTCTGCGGTAAAGCGTATCCTGACTCATTTTAATACTCGTTTCACCTTGCATCCTCAGCTTTGCCTTTCTTCCTTTCTGTCTTCCTTCCTTCCAGGCCCCCTGACTTTCCTTCTGTATAAGTTACGCTCCTACCTCAGTGCCTTTGCATACCCCTCTAAAGCAGAAACTCTCTGAGAATAAGACACTTGAAGTCGCAGAGCCGAGATTTAATCCCAGGTCACCTCCCCAGAGACTGAACACTGAAGCCTGTGCCAGAGGCCTCCTTCCCTTCTCCCCCCTCCCAGTGCCCTGTGTTCCTCAGCCAGGGCTCTTCCCTTGGGGATACACATTCCTGATGGAGGTCTCCTTCCCCCGGAACTGTGAGCTCCATGAAGGCTGGGCTGAGGTCCACTCTGCTCATGCAGCAACCCTGGTACCCAGCATGTAGCGCTTAGCACATACTTACTGAATGAATGAATGGATGCCTGCCTGTCTCTGCTGAATACGTGATCCCCAAAGCAGAGACTGCATCTTCATCTCTGCATCCCCAGGGCTCTGCAAAGTGCCTGGCACCGGAAGTCATCAGTGTGCACACTGACATGAAACTGACCCATCTTCCCAGCACGTTCACCGCCGCATGACCTCGCACGCCCAACCTCGCACGCCCCCTCTCGTAAGGCAACTACTAGCCCCCAAGCACCCACACATGTCCATGCTTCCAAACCTTGTTCATTCTATCCCCTCTTCCGAGAATGCCCTTCTTCCTTCTCCATCTGCTGCAAGCTTTTTCGAGGCCTTGGGTAAACCTTCAAGGCGGTGGGTAAACCTCCACCATTCTCCCCTCCTGGGCAGGTTTTGGGCTTTCTTCTCTGCTCACAGCACATTCCTCCACTTGCTGTGCCCTATGGGATGGAGTGTGACTTTTTTTCCTGCTAAACTGTGAGCAGAGTCATGTCTTATTCATTTGTACACCCCAACCCGGAGGCCAGGGGCTCCCAGAGACAATGTAATGCACAAGAGATGAATAGATGAGCAATCACCCTGGCTCACCAGCCCTTCCCAGCACTCCACCGTGGCTGACATGCTTCCAAGGTATTAACATATGCAATTCACAGGAGGCGGAATGGCTGTTAACAACCCCATGTTAATAGAGGGGGAAAGAGAGGCCCAGAGCGGTCAGATACCTTGTCCAAGAATGAAAGGGAAATCTCTCGACTGTACAGGAGTGCTGGTGGCCGTGCGCGTTGCCACCCTAGGTGACGTGGAGATTGCAGAGGGGTTGGAAGGCACTGCCGCTCTTCCCAAGCCTTCTACACAGCTGTCAGCAGCTTGTCATTCCTGGGGCCACAGGAAAGAGGACCCCTGCCCATCAGGAGTTCCCCACCCCACCCCATGAGCAGCCCTGAGGACTGAAACCGCCCCCTTGATGATCGTTTCAAGCTAAGACTCCAGGGTAGCCTGCGGAGTGGCTGGCACCCAAATCTGCTTATACTGGTACCAATAAAGCAAATCCTGAATCATCCAGGAGGCGTTGCATGCCCTGTTCTTGGGGAGAGATTTGGAGCCAGCAGGAAGGAGTCTCATGGAGGCCCCAGGCTGCAGGCCACGTTCTGTCCTCGTGGGATGCCAAGTCTGACAAAGCTCAGCAGCATCTCTGTACACAGGTGCTGAGTAACCAGGCTCTGCAGCTGGGTTTTCAGAATCTCAGCTGCTTCGGGGGAATTTATCTTTCCTGTTGAATGGGGGATGAGGGACCAGGGCTCTGAGAGTAACACAGACACAGGAGCTGGGGGGGCCAAGTTGAGTCTCTGCTTCCCTAGGGAAAAAAAAAATGAGCCTGGGGCAGAAAGACAAACAAACAGGAGAAATAAAGCAGGAGCAGCTCCACCTGGTGCCTCCTTAGACTCTCAGACAATGAACGACCCCCTTATGTCTTCCGTGGGAGGCCCAGAGGTGGGCTTCTCCCAGGGGTCGGGGAGCAGGTGGCCATGCAAAGTGAGATGCAGCCCCAGAGAGGCTGGGGCTTCGGCCGGAGCCCAAGTCCCTCCGCTGGCGTGTCTCCACACCTCCTGCCTGAGTCCCCTACTGCGGCTGTCCCAAATCCCCACCACAGTGTGGCTCCAGACAGCTCACACTTGTGGTTCCAGAGTCCAGAAGTCTGAGACGGG
>NW_011495069.1:1281903-1297766 GCF_000754665.1 Bison bison bison
GGCCAAGCTCTGGGTGTCCGCAGAGCTGTCTTCCTTTCTGAAGGCACCAGGGGAGAATGTTTCCTTGCTTTTTTTAAAGATTTTTAGAAGCTGCTCACATTCCTTGGCTTGTGGCCCCATCTTCCATCTTCAAAGCCGCTCGTGGCCTGGCCTGTCTCTCTCACGTTTGCTCGCCCTGACCGTGACCTTCCCACCTTCCTCGTCCCCTTGTAAGGACCCCTGAGATTACACTGAGCCCATGAAGGGTGTTGCTCAAGTGCTAAGTCACGTCCAACTCTTTTGCGACCCCGTGGACTGTGGCCCACCTGGTTTCTCTGTCCATGGGATTTCCCAGGCAAGAATACTGGAGTGGGTTGCCATTTCCTTCTCCAAGGGAATCTTCCCAACCCAGGCATCCAACCTGTGTCTCCTGCTTTGAAGGCAGATCCTTTACCGCTGAGCCACCACCCGGATCACCCAGGGTGAACTCCCTTTCTAAGGCCAGCTGATCGGCAACTCTTGTTCCATCTGAAGCAGTAATGCCCCTCTGCCACGTGACCTAACGCACAAGCTCCAGAGATTAGGGTGTGGATGGCCTTGAGGAAACCATTACTGTAGCACCACACCCCCCCACCCCATATCCAGTTACTATTTTGGGCGGTACCCTCTGTGTGCCCGGCACTTTCAATAAGTCATCTTAAGTTATTTCTTCCTCTCAACAACCCCGGGGGGGTCAGGGATGCTCCACTTCTTTCCAAGGAAGAAACTCTGGGAGAGTCAAGCCACATATGAATTTGGGGGGTGGGGAGGCTGGGGCCTTCTTTCATACAAAAAAATTATTGAAAATTATGTTTCCTGACTGTGTTAGTATAAACATGAATATATGCAAAGTGGCCAAATTCAATTTTTAATTTCTGATTTTAAAAAGAAATTGACAAGACTTCCATGGTGGTCCAGTGGTTAAGAATCTGCCTTGTAACGCAAGGGACACAGTTTCAATCCTTGGTCCAGGAACTAAGATCCCACATGCTGAGGAGTGACTAAGCCCACGCACGACAGCTACTGAGCCCACGCGCTGCAGCCAGGATCCCACGTGCTGCCACGAAGATTCCACGTGCTGCAGCGAAGACCGACACACCCAAATAAATAATAAGTAAAAGAAATCAAAACATGTCCCGGCCGCCTGAAACTGTGGCAGGCTCTTGCACAATGGCCAGTGTGCCAGGTAAGCAGAGCCTGCGGGCCGGCGAAGGGACCCCGCAGGGTTACGCAGCCAGTAAGAGGTGAAGCCAAGGTTACACCCTGGAGGCTTCTGACTCCACACTCTGGTCACTCCACCAGTCACATGGCCCCTCCGTTAGCATCCAGGCAAGTCTCTGCAGAGTCAGACTCACAGCCATAGGGGCGCCAGAGGGTCTTCTTTTACACGTTAATGCACGTGCCCAGAGAGGGGGTGCGGCAGCTCAGAGACACACAGCAGGTCAGTGCGCAGCCAGGATGAGGGCCCTGCCTCCTGACTGGGCCTCAGGACTCTTCCCTGCCCCCTCCTCCTTTCACACGCCTACCCTCTGACCTTAAAGGCTCCTAGCTCCTGCATCCCTGCACTCACAGTCACAGATGCACGTCCACACACCGTGTCACCACGCACAATGTCCACATAAGCCTCGGCCACTGCAGCGCTGACCGTCTTCTCCCAGCGGTTAGCATTCACCCCACGCGTTCATTTTACAGAGGGGAAAGCAGGCCAGGCCAGGACCACCCTGATCAAAGCCTCTCGGCCGCTGACCAAGAACGCCAGCGCGGCGTCCAGCCCAGACCCCCGACCTCCAGGCCTGGCCTGCAAGCACCCGCAGCGCTGATCACAGATGGCAGGAGCTGGCCCGAGGGCCCCCTTGCCCCTGCCCAGCTGGCAGAGACGAAACAAGGCCACGTAACCGGAAAGTTCTGAGAGAGCCATTTCCAAGCCCTCGGCGTCCAGGCTTGGCACAGTCGCTGCCTCCAACTCAGGCTCAGAGCAAGAAAAACCAGTTCCAGGAGGCTGCCCCGAGGCTTCAGGCCACCTTCCGCCCTGACTGTAACTCTGCAAGGGGAGGCCGGGGGCCTCAGTGCCCAGCCTGGGGGGCCCTGGGCCAAGCCCGAGGGTTTGGCCTCAGTCTGCAGAGTGAACTGTCGGCCCCCAGACCCCTCTGGCTTCCCCCCACACTATTACCTCTGCTGAGCCTGTTTTCCCACCTGGGGGGAGTAACACTATGAGTCGACCTCACTTCACTGGGCTTCCCAGGCACTGCATTTCTCACACAGTTCAAAGGTTTGCAGCCTGTGTCAGACAAGCCCATCAGCGCCATTTTTCCAGAATCATTTACTCACTTCCTGTCTCTTGGCCACATTTTGGTAATTCTCGCAATATTTCAAACCCTCTGCAAGCAGAAAGATTATGACTCATTGAAGGCTCAGAAGATGGTTAGCACTTTTTAGTGATAAAGAATTTTTGAATTAACGTCTGTACGCTGTGGCACACTCAATCGACTACAGTATCATGTAAACAAGTCTACACGAAACAGGAAACCGAAGATTCGGGGGACTCGCTTTATTGTGACACCTGCCTCATCGTGGTGGTCTGGAACAGAAGCTGAGGGGTCTCTGGGGCCTGCCTGTGGTGCCTACCCTGCAGGATTAAACGAGGTGCTTAACACAGGGCATGGTGCCTGCTGAGAATTAGAAGAGGAACGTGAAGCGGCTGACACTCAGGCTGGTTCCGAAAGCCAAAATGGACCGATGGGCTCACAAAGGACTAAGTCACCCTCTGAGGGGAACGTTACAGGGGTAGACGCCAAGGCCAGGGAGGAAGCAGAGGATGGGGCTCCCCAACCAGAGACCTTCACAGCAGCCTCTGGCACCATGGAGAGACCTCTGACCTGGCCCCCAGACCGACAGGATCGGATTCTCCACCCACTGTTCCACGGGTAGAACAAGTGTCTTGCACCACAGGGCTGAAACTTCCAATTCCCCACCCATTTTACAGACGGCAAAACTGAGGCCACAGACACAGGAGTCACCGGCCAAGATTTCATGATGATGCCAGGACCCAAACCCAGAGTGCCCTGACTTTTGAAGGCACCGACTGACCAATAGTTTGGAGACGACGAATCTCTGAATCACTCAGCCATCCTGGGGACAGTTTTCTACTTTTTCTTTTCTTTCATCTTTAAGCATTATCCGACATCTAACTCAACACAGCGGACTTGTCCCTCCAGCCCTGAGAACAGCTTAAAGAAAGAATGGATTGCTGAGTCCACTGCCCTGGTCACCCCGACACTGTCCTGCTCCAGGCATGATCACACACGTCTGTCCTCCCTGAGTCGTCCCCCCGCCCCTGACGTCCTTCCTCTGCGGCCTCTGGGAAGCTACACCCCCTCCTTCCAGACCTCCTCCGACCCTCCCTGATGGATCTTGGCCCTGCAGATACCAGCCCATTGGCCCTAACCCCTGGGCATTTAAGCGACCTAAAGACTCCCTCTGGACGGTATTCATTTGCCGTGTTAATGAGATAATTGATCTGTTCTCATTTACTCATTTGTTTATTCAACAAAGGTTTCCTGAACACCAGCCAAGAGTCAGACACTGCCTCTAGTCACTTACCTCCTAGTGAGGGGAGGGCAGCCGCCGGGAGGAATCACTCAGGACTTTGTCACAGCTGTTGAGGTGCTGGGCATCCCGGGGGATTCAGCAGGGCGCCTGTTCCAGCCTCAGCTGCCCTCCCATGGAGGAACCTCGTCATCGAGGAAAGAGTCTCTCCCGTCACTGCGGGCGCTCTCTGGAGGTGAGGGCCCTCGAGGTGTCTGAACCATCTTGTGCCTCCTCCTGGGTGGCCGTGGGGTTTGCGGACAGTGATCCTGGCTCTGCCGCCCCTGAGTGAAGGTTTGGATAGAGTCACTTCCTCTTGGGTCTTGGTTCCTCTTTCGTGAACAGAACTGGGGCTCCTACCTCATCGATTCACTGCTGGATGGAGAAGTAGCCCCCAAGTACACGGAGGGAGTGAGGCCAGCTGCAGGGTACGGGGTCCCTGAGCTCACCTTCCGAAGCAATGGCCTAGAGCAGTGGCCCTGGAAGATGCTCCCTTTTCTGTGGATTTGGGAGCATCGCCTCCTCTTGTGTGGTCTCTGCGCTATGACCTGTAGGGCAAGAGGGTTGGACCACGTCCCTCCCAGGCTGCTGGAGGAAGCCTGCTGCCTAGAAACGGGACAAGTCGTCAGGTCTCTGCCCTGAGTGGTCTGGACTTCATCTGTCCCCTCCCTGCCCACCGCCACCCCCCAAGCTCTCAGACAGCGATGAAAATGGGAACACAACACCTCTGAAGATGGAGAATAAAATAAGCACTATTCACCCATCACCAACTAAAGGGATGTGGAGGAAAAGCATCGGGCAAACAGCCTCGCCATCCTGCACCATGGAACCCCGAGGGCCGAGCTGGACTGTCTTTAAATTATGGACCTTGGGAAACTGGAAGGCAGAAGAGAGAAGAGAACCACGCTCCCAGGAAGTGGGGGACAGAGGATGGGGCCCCCGGGGGACCTGGACAAGGACACCTAATGGAGGCCCCCTCTCCCGACTGGAACCACCACCTCCCTCTTGTCCCCTGGTTCTTGGTGACTATTGAGGCGGGCAGTCCCACACCTTGTATTATTTTTGGAACGTTCCATGAAAGTTAATAAAAGAAAGCTTCAACTAAAATTGGAGTCAGGAGGGCCTGTAGAAGGAACTCTCACACCCCACCACTCACCGTCAATTACCCGAAACAGGAAGACATCAGTTATCCCAACAGAAAAAACATCAGTCACTGACTCCAACAGAAGAGACATGCCTTGCACTCCTCAAAAGGCAGGCCAACTACTTTATCCAGAGGGAGGAAGACTTCCTTCTTGCCCAGCAGCAAGCCCATCCCATCCTCTGCTGCACCCTTCTCTTCTGCCTTCAATCTTTCCCAGCATCAGTGTCTTTTCCAATGAGTCAGCTCTTCACCTCAGGTGGCCAATTAGATCTTTACATTTACTCAGTTAAATGTTGTTTTTTAACAGTTTCAATCAAGGGAATTCTTTCCTTGGTTCTTATCTCGAGCTTTCTTGCTGGAAGTCCTAGAACTCATTTGGTCTCTGGTCATTCCCATCTAGTTGGAGACTCACTCTAGCCAAGTCAACATTCGTTTTCAAGTGTTTGGAACAATCGCTACACACAGACCTCAGGGCTTTGGCACCAGGGGGCCCTCTGGTTTGACTGCCTTTTCCCCACCTGTCCACCTATCATATCCCTCTGAGTCAGCTCTGAGACGCCCCTAACCCCGCAAAGCCCTGGCTCTTTGCTCCTTATTCCCATCGCACCTCGAGCACCCCTGCCGTGTTTCATGGTGACTTTCTCTGATGCTGTCCTGTCCCTCTAGAGTTTCTGGAGGGTGGGGTGGATCTAAGAGGGCAAGAGGGTCTGAGGCTGAGCTTCCTATCTAAGGTGACTGACCCTCTCTGAACTTCAGCTTCCCATCTACAAAGTGGGAACGATCCATTCTACTGTAATTCTACCTGGGCTGCATATTAGCCAAGGAAACTGACACTGACTCCTGCAGTCAGTTCAGTTCAGTTCAGTCGCTCAGTCGTGTCCAACTCTTTGCAACCCCATGGACTGCAGCACGCCAGGCCTCCCTGTCCATCAACAACTCCCGGAGTTTACTCAAACTTATGGGCATTGAGTCGGTGATGCCATCCAACCATCTCGTCCTCTGCCGTCTCCTTCTCCTCCTGCCTTCAATCTTTCCCAAAATCAGGGTCTTTTCCAATGAGTCAGCTTTTCCCATCAGGTGGCCAAAGTATTGGAGTTTCAGCTTCAACATCAGTCCTTCCAATGAGTATTCAGGACTGATCTCCTTTAGGATGGATTCGTTGGACCTCCTTGCAGTCCAAGCAACTCTCAAGAGTCTTCTCCAACACCACTGTTCAAAGGCATCAATTCTTTGGTGCTCAGCTTTCTTTATAGTCCAACTTTCACATCCATACATGACCACTGGAAAAACCATAGCCTTGACTAGACGGACCTTTGTTGGCAAAGTAATGTCTCTGCTTTGTAATATGCTGTCAAGATTGGTCATAACTTTCCTTCTAAGGCAGGAAATTAATTTCATGACTGCAGTCACCATCTGCAGTGATTCTGTAGCCCAAGAAAATAAAGTCTGACACTGTTTCCATTGTTTTCCCATCTATTTGCCATGAAGTGATGGGACCAGATGCCATGATCTTAGTTTTCTTAATGTTGAGTTTTAAGCCAACTTTTTCACTCTCCTCTTTCACTTTCATCAAGAGGCTCTCTAGTTCTTCTTCACTTTCTGCCATAAGGGTCGTGTCATCTGTATATCTGAGGTTATTGATATTTCTCCCAGCAATCTTGATTCCAGCTTGTGCTTCATCCAGCCCAGCATTTCTCATGATGTACTCTGCATATAAGTTAAATAAACAGGGTGACAATATACAGCCTTGATGTATTCCTTTTCCTATTTGGAACCAGTCTGTTGTTCCATGTCCAGTTCTAACTGTTGCTTCCTGACCTGCATACAGATTTCTCAAGAGGCAGCTCCTACAGTCAGCAAGCCCTGAAATCTCAGTGGCTTAACCCAATGCTTTTGAACTGTGGTGTTGGAGAAGACTCTTGAGAGTCCCTTGGACTGCAAGGAGATCCAACCAGTCCATCCTAAAGGAGACCAGTCCTAGGTGTTCATTGGAAGGACTGATGTTGAAGCTGAAACTCCAATACTTTGGCCACCTGATGTGAAGAGCTGACTCATTGGAAAATACCCTGATGCTAGGAAAGATTGAGGGCAGGAGGATAAGGGGAGGACAGAAGATGAGATGGTTGGATGGCAACACCAACTCGATGGACATGGGTTTGGATAAACTCTGGGTGTTGGTGACAGACAGGGAGGCCTGGCGTGCTGAGGTTCATGGGGTCACAAAGAGTCAGACACGACTGAGTGACTGAACTGAACTGAACTGAACCCAATACCAGTTTATGGTCACAATCTGGTCCCAGATGGACATGTGGCCTCTGAGGTCACCTCGGCAAGGAGAGTGAAGGGAGGAGGGAGAGAGAAGGGAGGAGGGAGAGGGAAGGGAGGAGGGAGAGGGAAGGGAGGAGGGAGAGGGAAGGGAGGAGGCCGCCCAGGGCTTCTTCACTGCCTCAACCCGGAAGGCACTCAGGTCACGCCCACTTGCTCTTTCTAGGCCATAATTCCATCCAATGCCCCTGCCACTACAGAGGGGGCTGGGAAATGTAGTTTTCCTGGGTGCCCAGGAAAGGGAAACTGAACCAGGACTTGGCCTGGTTGGGCTTAGCCTATGGTGGACACATAGCCTTGTCTCCATGTATGGGTGAGAACTAAATGACAAAGAATGTGGGGCTCCAGGTGCAGAGGCTGGCACAGAGTAGGCGCTCCGTGACTCCGGGCTCAGAGGCTGGCACAGAGTACGTGCTCCGTGACGCTGCTGCTCATCCTCCAGCGGCATCTCATCCGCAGACCAGCCCAGCGTCTGGCCCCCAGCCGAGGTCAGGTGGGTGCTCTGCACAGCACCCCACCCCGGACCCTGTCCCCAGGCTCCCCTGGCCGCTCTCCCCGCAGCCTCCCCTCCCGCCTCCGCCCTCAGCTTGCCTGGGGCTGCTGTCTCCCCCTTCTGCACCTGGACCACTGTCTCTTTTCAGAGCATTGATTTGCAATCGGCCAGAGCAGCTCTAAATGGGCCAGTGAGGCCCCTGTCTGTGCTGAGTTAGCTCCATTTAGAGGCTCGGGGCTGTGGAACGCAAACCTGTTCTGCCTCTCTGGGGCCAACACCACCTCCCCAGTCCCTGAGAGACGCAAGAGTCAGATCCAGACTCGGGGCTGCCGCAGCTGCTTTCCTAACCAGAGCTAGCCTCGCTCTCTCCCACAGGTCCTTCTGCTGGCTTAGAGGAGTAGCCGGGAGCCATGGCCAGGCTCATCAGGTTCTCCCACCCACTGGGGGTGGGCAGGAGAGGGTCTCTGCTTCTCCCCCACCTGATGGTCTCTTGAAAAGTACACAAGATTCGGGGCCTAAAGAGAGAGTGGTCCTTGACACACAGCAAAGCAACTCATCCAATCACCATGACAACTTATATAAAAACAGGTTTTATTGGCCCCAGTTTACAAGTGAAGAAGCTGAGCTCAGAGGTCACCAAGCAGTGTTTTCGAAACTTATCTGGCCAGAAAACCTTTTTTCCTACATGGAGTAAATGCAAAACACTTTAAAACATGCCCCCGGGCTGGCCTATTTTTTACCCTAAAAGTCGATTTGACACATCCATTCAAAAGCTTAGCACGCGCTTCTCCTAGCTCAGGGGTTCTTAACCAGAACTCCAAGAGTCTGGGGCCTTCCAGAATTTGCATGTGAAGTATTATGTGTAGTTGGACTTTTCCAGCAGCGTCTATAACTTACAGTAGGTCTCCAGAGGGCTCTGGGACCCAGGAGGAGTCAAGAACCGCTGCCCTGGTTTGGGTCCCTACAGAGAAGGCCCAGTTTTGATCTGGGGTTTTGCAAAAGTGAACGGAACAGCAAAGATGTGGGGGAAAGCACCAGGAGCGGGAGAAATGGCCCGTGCGACAGCAGGGACGAGGGGACAGTAAACAGATGAGCTTGGCTGGAGCAGAACGCGTGTTTGAGAACAGTGACAAATGAGGTCGGGGCATTGAAAGGACCTCGGAGAACAGGCTGAGGCATTTCGATTTGATAGGAGCCATAGGACATCTTGGGGCCCGCAGTGGCAGCTCAGAACATGGCTTGTGGAAGACGAAGGCAAGAGCAGAGGGGAGAGATGAGCTACCCTGATGGGGCTCCAAGGACAGCCAGCTCCAGGGAGCGTGTCGCCCCCAGAAGGGCATGTGGGGCTGGTGACAGCCTGGAGTACTGCAGGAGGAGACTTGAGCAACGACACGAGGGGACACAGCCTGGTTTCAGATCTAAAGGGACCTGGTTTGAATCTCAGGGCTGCCATTTGCTAGCTGTATGACTTTGGGCAAAGAACTTAACCTTTCTGAGTTTCTTCCTGGTAAAACAGGGGTAACCATGCCTGCTTGGTGAGACTGTGAACATTCATTTCAATGAGAAACTACCTCTGAAGCACTTAGCCAGGGACAAGCCCCACCACCAGCCCTTGACAGTAATGGGTTCCAGCACAATCCATCAAGGCATTCTACAGACATTGGCCAGCCCTGCAGAGCACCTGTTCCAGGTGCCCTTCCCAGGCAGCCTCTGTGTTTCCTGGCAATAACCCCAGAGGGATGACGTCATGCCTGTTTGAGAGATGAGAAAACAAAGCCACAGGGATTTTTAGAATCATCAGTGATGAACTGTGGTGTTGGAGAAGACTCTTGAGAATCCCTTGGACTGCAAGGAGGTCCAACCAGTCCATCCTAAAGGAGATCAGTCCTGGGTGTTCATTGGAAGGACTGATGCTGAAGCTGAAACTCCAATACTTTGGCCACCTGATGCGAAGAGCTGATTCATTGGAAAAGACTCTGATGTTGGGAAAGATTGAGGGCAGGAGGAGAAGGGGACGACAGAGGATGAGATGGTTGGATGGCATCACCGACTCAATGGACATGAGTTTGAACAAGCTCTGGGAGTTGGTAATGGACAGGGAGGCCTGGCGTGCTACAGTCCATGAGGTCGCAAAGAGTCGGACCCGACTGAGCGACTGAACTGAACTGATATTAAGGTTGTTGTATATTAAGTCATGTATATTAAGGTAGCTGTCAAGGGATCAGGGACAAAGGTGTTACCTCTCTCGGACTCAGGGCAGGAGAAGACCCATGCTCCTGATGGTATTCAAAGTCACACAGTTGATTGGTTCTTGGGATTATGAGCATGTTTATAGAGCTTCACTGGAGAAGGCAATGGCACCCCACTCCAGTACTCTTGCCTGGAAAATCCCATGGACGGAGGAGCCTGGTAGGCTGCAGTCCATGGGGTTGCTAGGAGTCGGACACAACTGAGCGACTTCGATTTCACTTTTCCCTTTCATGCATTGGAGAAGGCAATGGCAACCCACTCCAGTACTCTTGCCTGGAGAATCGCATGGATGGAGGAGCCTGGTGGGCTGCAGTCCATGGGGTTGCTAGGAGTCGGACACGACTGAAGTGACTTAGCATAGCATAGCATAAAGCTTCACATAGGGATCCAGTTAACAGGAGAATTCTGATTTTCTGAAGCTGGAGTGAGCCTGAGATCTTGCATGCAGACAGGGTTTCTCCAGAGTGGCTTTGGTATAAAAGTGACTTGACCTTGAATAAGAAACAGCCTGTTTTCTTATCCATGGACTGGGTCTTGCCTCCCCTGTAGGGCTCTGTGAAGATTAAAGGAGACAGTTCCTGCAGCCCTGGCAGAGTACAGAGCCTGACACAGAGTGAGTAAATATTAGCTATGATTATAATTATTGTCATTATTACTCTCACTCTTGGCTCTGAGCTCTCTGGGAAAGCTCTGCCTCCCTGTAGGCAGGCAGAGGGTTATGCCCCATACTCAAACCTCACAATGTTCCCTTCGCTTCAATTCTTTCCACCCCAGGAGGAAAAATCAGGATGCAATCTGCCATTTCAAACAGCATAGCACCCATGAATCATTTCGCATTCAATTTCCCCATCAAATTCACAGGCACGTATCATGTACCATTGTTCCACTTCCTAATGGTCTGTGCAGTGGAAATTGTAAGTAGGACCTTTCTTCATGCCCTTGGCATTCCCAGCTCTGTGAAATCCCCTTTCCAGGCCAGACCCCTTTTTTTGATGGCTATACCACGCCCTGTCCTCTCCAGAATCCTGGCCTCACTCGCCCCTCATCCCTGCTCATCCCAGAGAGTCCAGGCACCATGGTGATGAGTCCCCTTGGAGAGCAGTGCCGGTCCTACTTGGGCTCCTGTGGAGGTGAACTTTGGTAGCTGGTACCAGAGCGGGCTGGGTGGATGCTGGGTCCAGGGCCAGAGAGGAGGCCATTCAGGTCCCACCTGTTTACCACTCACAACTGTGGGCCCCGGGTGAGTGTAGAGAACTGTCACGCCACCTTCAAATACTGAGTGTTCTTCATACAAGCGGCAATGTATCCTTGACTTGCTCTTCTACCCTGAGACCCAGTTCGATGCCCTGGGTTCTAGGCCCAGCTGGATAGAGAGCTAGGACTTAGCTTCCCCACTGGGTGAGATCCATTTATGGACGGCCCTTCTGGATTCAATAAGTCCATGTTCTCATTCAAGTGTATATGTGTGTGTGCAGGTGTGCATACGTGTGCATTCATTTACAGGCATATACACGTGTGTGTTTGTATGTGCACGCATGGGTGTGTGTGTGCATGTGCCTTCGTGTGCATGCATATATAGAGGCATGTGTGTTCATGTGTACATGTGCATGTATGAGTGTGCATGTGTGTAAAAGGCCACACAATTCCCCAACTTCTTCTCTGACATCTCCACCCGCTCTCTGCACACACAAACTTTACCTCCCAGAGTGCCCACGCCCAGCTCCTCCCAACCTCGGACCCTCCACTCAGACCCTCACCCACCTGGGATCAACTTCCAGCTTGGAACACACAGGCCCGTCAGACCGAGGGAACCAGAGGAGGTGCCGGCAGGGGGACGCAAAGCCAGTCACGGGAAGATGGGTCTGTTTATTCGCATGGCACGCATTTGTCTCTGTTTTATCCACCCCCTGAGCCAGCCGAAGAGTTCTCAATTTATCCTGCCCGCACAGAGAGACCAGATTGGCAGCGTGTGCGCACATCCACAGAAGCCTGATATAGACTTCCAATTATCTTTTAATTTCGCTCCTGTCTTCATTTGTTCATTTCACTTTTTCCAAATGGACTGGAGGGAAAAAAAAAAGCTGTAATTTATGGAGTTTGAAGTCTGCTGGCAGGAGTGCTGTGTTCACCTGCCGGATGGGATTAGACTTAGGTTAGTGACTGAAGCTCACTCCCCACCGCCCTTGGGGGAGCCAGCTGCCTCTGAGAGGCCCCAAAGCCCCTACTCTCCCACTTCTGGCTCCAACTCCCTGTAGTAACTATATCCTCTTATTTTCTATATTTTCCACCCTCTGTCATCTGGGCCTTCTGAGCTGACTGTGAGCTCCCAAGTCTAGCTAGTTCCTAGCAATGGCAAATGACTCACCCAGGAGCACACTTATCGTATGCAAATGAACCCAAAGGCTTCCTCCAACCACCTCCTTCTAGGCTCTCACAGGGCTCTTACACCCCGGGGCCAATATTCCCCTGCCCTAATCACTCCAGGAGAAAGCTGAGTGCCTAAGAATTGATGCTTTTGAACTGTGGTGTTGGAGAAGACTCTTGAGAGTCCCTTGGACTGCAAGGAAATCCAACCAGTCCATCCTAAAGGAGATCAGTCCTGGGTGTTCATTGGAAGGACTGATGCTGAAGCTGAAACTCCAATCCTTTGGCCACCTGATGCGAATAACTGACTCACTGGAAAAGACCCTGATGGAAAGATTGAAGGTGGGAGAAGGGGGCGATAGAGGATGAGATGGTTGGATGGCATCACCAACTCAATGAACATGAGTTTGTGTAAACTCTGGGGATTGGCAATGGACAGGGAGGCCTGGCGTGCTGCAGTCCATGGGGTCACAAAGAGTCGGACCTGACTGAGCGACTGAACTGAATCACTACAGGACCGGGGAGGTGACAAATTAAAATAGCCTCAGGACCCCTGCTCTTCTGCTTACCCTGTCTTCCCCAGCCCTTCACACGAAAGACATGATAAAGTCTCTGGCTCCCTCTTTCCCTCCCCACTCTGCCTCCTGCTGGCCCTGGTGCTTCCTCATACGGCCCTGAATGGCACTTGGATGGGGCTCCTCTAGAGAACTGTGAACAACAAGCTGTCTTTCCAGTAGCAGCACCTCCCGATCTGTTGGCCTCACCATGTTATTGTCCAGTCACTAAGTTGTGTCCACCTCTCTGTGATCCCGTGGGCTGCAGCATGCCAGGATTCCCTGTCCTTTACTATCTCCTGAAGTTTGTTCAAGCTCATGTCCATGGAGCCGGTGACATCATCCAGCCATCTCATCCTCTGCCGCCCCCTTCTCGTCCTGCCTGAATAATAAAACCTACATTTTATAACAATCTCAGATGGCGGTGGTCACTGAGGACCAGAATGAAGGGCATGCAGGGGGAAGCCTCCTTTAACGAAGGTCTCCTCTGGGCTCAGATGTTTCACAGGTGTTACCTCCACCCTCCAACGAAGGAACTGCTGAGCCGGGGTTCACGCCAGTGCCACCTCCCTCCACCCTCAAGCTCCTTCACCCTGGTCCCTGCACCAGCATAAGGGCCTGGTATACGGCCAACATCTGGTAAATATCAGTCACGTCAATCCATCAGCCCAGGTCTCCCAGGCGGCTCAGTAGGTTAAGAATCCGCCTACAATGCAGGATACCTGCGTTCCATCCCTGTGTTGGGAAGATCCCTCGGAGGAGGTCACAGCATCCCACTCTAGTATTCTTGCCTGAAGAATTCCATGGACAGAGGAGCCCGGCAGACTACGGTCCATAGGGTTGCACAGAGTTGAACACGACTGAAGTGACTTAATACATACGCACACAGTCAATCTGTCTATGCCCCCTCTTTCTTTGTATGCATACTCAAGGCTAAACACCTTTCTGGAATTCTCTCCTGACCTCTCTTCCGATGCCCCTTGCTCCAGACTCCCTGGCCGTCCAGTCTAGTCTGGTCTACTTTGCCATGAACACCTGTTGACAAATCTCCATGTTAATGTTTCTGCTGTGATGCACTGTGGCTTGACTGTATCTCAGGCGTATGCACCAGCTTCCAGACCTGCAGGGAGGTCCTTCCCCGGGGCTGGGACTGTGTCTTCTGTTCCCAGGGGCCGTTGCACTTTCCCCTGGCCAGCCAGGGGTCTGGCCTGGCTACATCTAACATCCGGGAGCACAGTTCAAATGGAAAGAGCAACTGTCTGACTCAAAGGCTTGAAGGCAGAGCTGGAGGGGTGGCACTCCAGGACGCATGAAGCCTTTGTTGGGTGGGAAGCAGCCCCCCTAAGGAGCTGAGGCCCTGCGTGCTTGGTGGCATCTGAGAGGTCAATGCCAGGCCACAGCAGACCAGGGCGGGTATGCAGTCTCCTCTCTCAGGAGGGAGATGCGCAGAGCCGCCCTGACTGCGGGAATGGTGGCCTGGCCCCTGGGGGGACCCAAGCCAGTCTCCAAAGCCCTGATTTCACCACTGGACAAATCATTTTAATTCTCCTTTATAACTCATCCTCTCTGTCCCGGAGGAAGACAAACGGGCCTTGCGGTTAGAGACACCTGGCTATAAATCAAGACTCTGCCGCTGACAACCTCAGTTGACATTGGTGCATGATCTCTCTGAGCCTCCGTTTCCCCACCTGTAAAATAAGGGTGAGGACAATACCCACCTCCGTGGATGCCCAGGAAGACCTCACTCGTGCAAAGTACCCAGGACTCATTCCCCTTCCCCGATACTCACCTGGGTGGTACAGAGGGCAACCAACTACTCACCCATCACCCAGCAGACGAATAAAGAAAACCGACTGACTTTTCATTCCTCTACCCACTGGAAATCTCCTGAGATTATTTTTAAAAATGAGGATTTCCTGGAAGCCACACGGAACCCACTGAATCGTAAAATCTGGGGGCGGAGCTTGGCAATCTGTGTTTCTAACAATCATGGTGAATCACTATTTTGACAGAGATGGAAAGAGAGGAAACAACACTCTCTCAGAGAGGTCACCAGTGGGACAGGCTGAAAACTTCTGACTCCCAGAGCAGTCATACCTGTTGGACGAACTCAGGTCTGTAAAAGTCTGGAGTCTGGAAACAAAAGGTAGAAGTCCTCATTTGCAGGCAAATTGACATGCCCTTGGAGCTGCCATAAAAAGGGGATCACAATTCTTTTCCCCAAACGGGATAGTGTGAGTCATCCAGAGCGTCCACCCATATCCTCCCGGTGGGAAGGCACAATCAGCTTGCCTTTTGTCCCAGTGGTGCCTCAGGCCCCAAGGTTGAGCTTCCCTGGAGACGTAGAATCCAGCAAGCAGAACGGAGTGTACTTGGAGCCACAGCCCACGTGATGAAGGCTGAAAGGGGCGAGTGGAAGAACAGGAGAACAAGAAGCAAAGAAAAGATGATGCCGGAAGGATGGAGGCGCTGGAAAGGAGGTACAGGAGGCAGCCTTTGACCTGACCCTGAGGGTCGGACCAGCAAAGACAGGGGAAGGCGGCCTGCGCCCCAGCCCAGATCGCGGCATGCAGGGGGCAATCAGGAGATGACCGTGGAAGGTGAACAGACGGGAGCACGGGGGAGTTGTGAACAGCATAGTGAGGAATCACGATTTTCTCCTCAAGTCAAGGCTTCGGAGCCAAATTCCTCCAAACACGTTCCTGTTCCACAGAGTGGCTCTTATTCTCATTTTTAAGCTAAATGCCAACACTTGGAAGTGGAGAGTGACAGCGTCTCTGGAATCGGGGGACCAGGCAGCGGCGGGCCCACCCACCCGGCACCCTCGGCACCCACAGGCAGCGTGAGGCTGAGACCCCCATCCTGGCCTCTGGGGACCCCGGAAGGCCCTGAGTCTGGGGAGGGACAGAGTCACATCAGTGCCTCCAAAGGTCCAGCCGATGGCGATTCACACGAATGACGATGGCGCCGACGCGAGAAAGAGGAGGAGGAGGAGTGGTCAACATCGACGAAGCCTTTACACGGGAGCTCGGCCCTGCGCCCTTTACACACACAGACCCGTCTTGCTCTCACCACGACCTACGAGGGGCTGTTAGCCCCATCTTTTCAGATGAAGAAACGGAGGCAGAGA
>NW_011495069.1:1297866-1300576 GCF_000754665.1 Bison bison bison
GGAGGCAGAGAGAGGTGGACTGACTTGCCTGAGGTCACACAGCTTGGCGGCAGAGCCAGGCGCTGCTGCGACGGGAGGCGAGTGAGGCTCCCGCAGCCTCTGACTGTGTGAGGCTGTCTGGTTCCAAGCGTGAGGATGAGCCTCATGTTTGTCCCTGATCTAGGTACAAACGCCGTGTTTCCCCCCAACTCCAACCCCAAGGCTGGTTTTCTCAGGCACCTCATCAGGCAGGGAAGGAGGGCAGAGTCATTCAGGAGCCAGGTCAGGGGGCTTGGCCCAGCTCCCGGCTCCGCCTCCCTGGCTGCTGACTGCAGACCAACCCCGCCGTGGGGACCCACCGACCTCAACAGGAAGAGCGCAGACCCAGAAGGATCTCTCACCACACCTGCCGTGGCACCACCTGCTCCACAGCTCACCACACCCAACCTCCCAGCCCAGCGGATTTGCAAAAGAGAAAACAGGACAGACACAAACAATCTCCCACCCCGAGCGTTCCCTAGCATCGGGTGACTGTTTGACCGAGAGCTTCCTCCCTCTTCGAGTGCCCGCTGGATGTGCCCAGCCCCCTCCGGCCGCAGCTGGCGTGGGTGGTGATCACAAGCTCAGCCTCCTCCGGGCAGATGCCTCCCATCCCCAGGGAAAAGCACCGAAGGATCCCAGGGAGGCCAGCCACCGCACTCTGCCAGCCCCGGGCCTTGGTGGCCAACTCTGCCAGCTCAAAAGTCACCTTTGCTTCAATTCTTCACCGGCCCAGCCAGAGCTCGCCCCAAACCCCCTCCCACTCAGCCCGGCAGGAACCAGGAACCGTCCCCTATTGGGCAATCATTAATCGGATTCTTGACATTCCTCTGCCCCAGGTCTGCTTGGGAACATGCTCCCCAGAGGAGGAGGAGCAGAGGCCCAGGACTGGCATCTGGACATGCAGCTGACGGGCCAGCTGGTGCTGTCTGCCGCTGCCCTGCTCCTGCTGACCGCAGCCTACAGGCTGTACAAGTCCAGGCCAGCCCAGGCCCTGCCGCGGGGGGTGGACGCCAAGGCCGAGGCTGAGGTGGAGGCAGGGGGCTCCGGGCAGCCTGCCACCCAGGAGGCTGTTCCCGGGGCACCACGGTGGGATCTGAGACGCCGAAGGGGAAGCAAGGGGGCCACAGGACCGCCAGGCTGCAGCTGGGAGAGCACGGAGGCCTCCAGAGTCCCGGCCACCGGAGCTTCATCTGCAACCTCAGAAGCTGGAGAGGCTGGGAAAGCTGGGAGGAAACGTGCTGGAGAGGAGCACGCTGGGCAGTGCCCGGACTCTGACCTGCCAGCTCCTCGGTGCGGAGACCAGGAAGCCGGAACAGCTGTGGACGGTAAGCCCGAGCTGCCCCATCGCCCCCATCAGTGCAGCGAACCACCAAGCCCCCCAGCTGGCCTCCCCGCCGTGGAGAGCGGCCATGTGAGTGGTGAGCTCACTCCCAGGCAGGACAGTGGACCCCCCAAGCATCCAGGGAGCGGGGAGCAGGAATCCCCCCATGAAGGTGAGGCGGCCCACCGTGAAGGCCAGTGCGACATGAACAACAGCTGGGTCTTTACCCACGCGTCAGGGGTCCACAGGGAGGAGGCAGCGGCCCTCCAGGCTGCCTCAGGCCTGGGCCTGGCCCTGCGTCAGCGGGAGGGCGCCTCCGATGCTTCCTACACCTTCTCGTCCGTGGCCCAGGTTCGAGTAGAGGAGAATTTCATACCGGAGAAGGTGGAGGGGATCAGGCCCAGGCTGAAGGGCAAGGTGTACGATTACCACGTGGAGTACACCTCTCAGGCCACCTCCAGGAGCAGGCTGGCCCCCGGAACAGCCGCCTCAGCAGGGGCTCCAGCCCCTGAGTCAGTGTCAGGCCCCCTGGGAACAAGGATAGCGTCTGGACGGCCTGCTGGTGACAGAGAAGGCGGACAGGAGACCGCTGCCTCCCCCGGGTCTGACCCCTCCGGCTCCACGCGAGGCTTCAGCCGCAAGGAGAGCCTCCTTCAGATCCTGGAGAACCCAGAGTTTCAGCTACAGCTCGATGGCTTTGGGGACGCTGCTCCATCCTGCCCAGACCAGAGAGCTGTGCCCACCTGCCCCACGTCCCAGGATTCTCCTGAGTCCAGCTCAGCCGGAAGCCACCGGAAGCCCCACGTGCACTCTGTGGCTGGCACCAGTTTCTTCCACCCCCCGCTCAGCCCTGGATCAGCCCCAGAGGTCCACCTGGATCTGGGCAATTGCTACGAGGCGCTGGCCTTTGCCAAGAGGAAGAAACTGGAGCCCCTGAAGGAGGCCGCCTACAAGGTGATGAGGGACAACTACCTCCAGGTCCTGCGGAGCCCCGACATCTACGGGCGCCTGAGCGGGGCGGAGCGGGAGCTGGTCCTCCAGCGCCGGCTCCGGGGGCGCGAGCACCTCGTGGTGGCCGACGTGTGCCCCCAGGACGGCTCCGGCCGCCTCTGCTGCTACGACGATGAGCGGGACGCCTGGCGCCTGCTGGCCCGCCTGCCGCCCGAGGCTGTGTCCCGGGGCTGTGCCATCTGCAGTCTCTTCAATTACCTCTTCCTGGTGTCCGGTTGCCAGGGCTCTGGGCTCCAGCCCTCCAACCGCGTCTTCTGCTACAACCCGCTGACGGACATCTGGAGCGAGGTGTGCCCCCTGAACCAGGCGCGGCCGCACTGCCGGCTGGTGGCCCTGGACGGACAGCTGTACGCCGTC
>NW_011495069.1:1300676-1325699 GCF_000754665.1 Bison bison bison
CGCTGGACCTTTGCGCCTCCGCTGCCCAAGGACACCTTCGCCCTGGCGCACACGGCGGCGGCGAGCGGGGGCGAGCTCTTCGTCACCGGGGGCTCGCTGCGCTACCTGCTGCTGCGCTTCTCTGTCCGGGAGCAGCGCTGGCGCGCCGCGCCCACCGGGGGCGGCAGGGACCGCACGGCCGAGATGGTGGCGGTCAGAGGCTTCCTCTATCGCTTCGACCTCAACCGCAGCCTGGGCATCAGCGTGTACCGCTGCAGCGCCAGTGCCCGCCTCTGGTACGAGTGCGCCACGTACCGGACGCCGTACCCCGAGGCCTTCCAGTGCGCCGTGGTGGACGAGCTCGTCTACTGCGTGGGGCGCCGGCGCACGCTGCGCTTCCTGGCCGACAGCATCTCGCCCAGGTTTGTGCCCGAAATGCGGCAGGCCTTCCCTTCCCCGCAGGGCACCCTCCTGCCCACCGTCCTGACCTTGCCCGGTCCTGATGTGCCCCAGACCAGGGTCTAGCAGCCCGTCTGCTGGGCTCCTTCTGCAAGACTAGACGGAAAAACACCCCCTACCCATCGCGGCATGGGCCATTTCTGGGAGATCGGGGTGCAGGGGAATCTGGCCAGCAAGAGGTGAATTTCAGTCCCGCCTCCTCCACAGTCTGGGCTTCTTAGCTGCGTCTTTGCCCTCTTTGGGCAGCCACCCTAGTGTGAAAATGAAACAGAGGACTGATGTCCTGAGGCCCAGGGTGCCCACGTCTGCAGGGTTGACCACCACCTTGCTTGAGGTCTGAATTTGGTGGGGAGGGGGGTACCAGGATCCTAGCAAAGTTCAGGGGCACAGCCTTATCACAGGCACGGTTCCAGAGGTTTTTTGACTCCCAGTGACCCCTCAAGCTGACCCTGCTGGATCTGGGCCAGCCCTCTCTAAGCCACCAGGGCCTCTTCCTAACCATTGGCCACTGAGCCCCAACCTCCAGAAGCCCCTGGGACACACACAGGTGGAGAAAATTGAGGGGGGCTGTTCAGCAGGACTAGGACAAGCCCGGGGAGCCCCAGGGGGCCTAGCCAGAGGGAGCGATGGCTGGAGAGAGAGCCAACTGGAGCAGAGCGCCAGTTGAAGCCGCCCACGGGAACTCTTGCCTGCAGAGTGAATTGACCGAAGCCCACTTTGCTTTTCCTCATTACATGGAATTGCAGTGTACTGGAAGGAGGAGAAGCCTCCACGTTTAGCGTCCATTTATAAAGGGACATCTGCTTGCAGGGTCTACTGAGAATACAGTTGATGGCAAGGAAAAAATAAATGTGATCCAAGGGCCACCCTCCTGCTGGGCCCATTGTTATTTGACCACTGCACTCTCTCCCCAGATCTCAGAACCCTTCACAGTACAGCCACTGACGCGACCCAGCCCTCACCTTGGGAGCTGGGGGCAGCCCTTTCAGGGGGTGAGAGGTGATGGCATCCTTTGCCTTCCCTGAGCCTGTGGTTGCCTGGTCTGCCTCATCAGACAGGAGCAGGCCAGGGAGGGGCAGGCCCACGGTGGAGCTGAGGGACCAGCAAGTTCTCCTGCTGCACCGAGAGACTGGGCCCTCCTTTCACATCAGGTTGGCAAATTCTCAAAGGGAGGAAAGGCTTCCACCCTTGGGAAGTTACCTCTTCTTCCCAGAAGGAAGGGAGAGAGACTAGTCCAATCTATTACCATGGCGCTGATCCATCTCCAAGGGAGATGCATATACCGACAGGAAAGCAGTCGTGCTCTTGGTACCAGCCGGAAGCCAGGAGACCCGGGACTACTTCTGAAGTGAGCGGCGGCATCAGGAAAGAGGAAGAGAAGGCAGGTGCGCCTCAGCGGGCCTGACAGGTGGGGAGGTGGGAGTGCTCAGACTTCTGCAACCCTGTCTTGAAAACAGGAAGGACAATCTGTGTCCTGCTCTGCCTGGGGGATAAAGGTGAGCACCTGGCAGGAGCTTGTGTCCCTGCAGCTGCTGGGGCTGAGCTGGGGGTCTTTTTGGAAGAGGAGGGATTGGAACAAAGAACCAGAGGAGGTTGGTGTAGAGAGGAAACCTTTCCTTGGACCTCAGAAGCCCACCTTCCCTATTCTAGGGCTTGGGAGGTGAGGCAGCTTAGTTTATTTCTAGGCTGGAAGCTGGGGGAGGAAAGATAGCTGAGACTATGGCTGGAGTCCGGGAGAGTGACTGCCTCTCCAAACCCACTCCACCACCAAGGCCATGCTCAAGTTCATAGTCAGCACGTGTTCGTGGACCTCCCGGGGACCCGGAGGGGAGGGGAGACGTGATGCCCGGCAGGGGAAAGGGTGGAGAGCCCCATCTGGGAGCCGGAACAGGTAGAACCAGATCCAGGCCAGAGGCAGGCCTCCGATAAGGAGCCAGGCAGAGGACAAGACCTCAGCCGAGCTGGGTAGGGCATGGGGGAAGGCTCCAAGCCAAGGGTGAGAGCTAGGGCTCGCTCTGGGAAAACCTTCAGAAGCCCGTCACATACACACGGCAGGGACTAGGGAAACGGATCAAGGGGTGAAGCAGCAAAGCTGGCTCCAGACCAGTGGTGGTGGCTGTGTTCTTCGTGACCAAGGGAGAGCTGAAACTCGGGCCGAGGCTGAGACAGGACGGTGCTGCACGTCTCGTCTGCCTCCCGCGCTCCCACGGCAGACATCACTGACCGATCGCCGTGTCCTTTCTTGTTGAGCTCTTTCCATGGCCTCAGAGCTATTTCAGCACGGGGCCCAGGAAGTCATTACCAGCAGATCAGGGCTAGTGCGTTCCTGGCCTGGGTCTCCAGAGCTGGATTTAGGGATGAAAGCTGTCAGGGCAAGGTAGTCCAGGGGCCTGCAAAGACCACCTGGGGCTGTGACAATTAGGGTTCATTTGTTGTTGCTCAGTCGTGTCTGACTCTTTGCGACCCCATGGACTGTAGCCCGCCAGGCTCCTCTGCCCATGGGATTTCCTAGGCAAGAATTCTGGAGTGGGTTGCCATTTCCTTCTCCAGAGGACCTTCTCCACCCAGGATCAGACCCATGTCTCCTGCATTGGCAGGCAGATTCTTTAGCACTGAGCCACCGGGGAAGCCCCAGGATTCATTTACAGAATGTTTAAACCAGGTGCTACCCCGGGTGTTAGAGACACAGCACATCCCTGTCCTCGTGGAGCTGGCACTCTGGCTATGGAGAACAGGCAGTTTAAAAAAAAAAAGCAAGTACATAAAGAAACAAACAGCAGCCACGCTGCACGCAGTCGGCAGAGGGGAGAAGCAGGGGCGGTGGGGTGGTGCGAGCAGGCTCCCTGACCAGTCGAGGCTGTGCAGAGCCCTGAGGGGGCATCCTGCAGAGACCAGGGCTCCGGGCCAGGAGGCCTGGCCTGCCTCCCGAAGGGCTTTGCCACGCCAGCGGGGGCGGGGAGCAGGACTGCCTCCCAGGCGCTCCATCTTGGTGCGTGAGGAGGGCAGGAGCCCAGCTCTTCTGCTTCCACCTTTACCTATAAAGGAGAGAGTCCCGTTACACTGACATTCTTGAGAGAGGGGCCTTGGCTGGAGGTAAGCTACATTCCCCAGAGAGAAGCAGAGTTTACACATTTAGGTACTGAAGTCGCTCAGTCGTGTTCGTCTCTTTGCGACCCCATGGACTGTAGCCCACCAGGCCCCTCCGTCCATGGAATTTTCCAGGCAAGAGCACTGGAGTGGGTCGTCATTTCCTCCTCCAGGGGATCTTCCCAACCCAGGGCTCAAACCCAGGTCTCCCACATTGCAGGCAGACGCTTTACCATCTGAGCCACCGGGGAAGTATATGCATTTAGGAGAGAGGGTCAGAATAACACATGATGCCCCATCTGAATACGTCAGCCAGCCCGTGTGGCTCCGTGCTGGCAGAGTCCAGGATCTCCACTGGCCTCTTCAGTAGCCGTGTCCGTTGTCCTCTCGCCCTCGGCCTCAGAGTGGCCTGTGTGTCGCTTGGCTTCTCCATGGCTCATCTGTCCTTCTTTCCTAATGTGAGTTCTTTCTTCTTTAGGAAAACAAAAACCTTAAGTTCGAGTTGTTTTGCACATTAGGCCAACCATGCCATTATAGAAAAAAACTGGAAAATAGAGAAAGGTATTAAAAAAACTCCCCAATTTTCCACCCAAAGACAAACCCCCGCTGTGGTGTGGGTCCCTCTGGTCTGTTTTCCTGTGTGTGATTTTTCTTTGGCTTGATTTTTGCCTCGGTGTGATTATGCTGAATATACAATTCAGTTGCTTCCCTTTTTTTTTAACTTAGCGTTATAGAATAAGCATTTTCCCGTGTTATTACAAACCCTCGGTAAACATCATTTCAATAGTTGCACAATATTCCATCCAGTGGACCTGCCATGGTTTATTTAAACATTCCCCCTCCGTCAGGCCTGTAGATATTTTTTTTTCCCTGTGGGTTTCTTTTTCCGTCATAAATAAAGCACCCTTTGTTTTCGCGTTCCTCTCTGTCTGAGGCCTCCATCAATATTTACAAGAGAAGCAGTTCTGTCTGGAAGAACCAGGTTGCTGAAACAACCATAGCACCGCAGCAGTTGCCTGCCTGGGGCCTGGGCCCCGCTCTTACTGCAGGGCTCAGAGCTGCCCTTGAGAATGGCCAGTGGGAAGGGCGAAGCCGGAGGCCCTGCTGCCCTGGGGATTCCTGGAGCTAGAATGTAAGACAAGGGTTCCCGCCCTGCACGCCAGGCACTGAGCGCTCGCTTTTTACACCTCCCCTCACAAGCCCATTTTACAAGTGAGAAGAGTGAGGCTCAGTGAACACAAGGACACTTGCTAAAGACCCTCAGTCTCCTGAAAAGCTTCCTTGACCCTGGCCTGCCCACTCAGCACGCCGTTCTTTCCCTTCCTCTACCGTGAGGCACAGAGCCAAGGATGTGGCATCCGCTGTCTCCTGCCCCTCATCCCTGTCCATCCCCCACCGGCCGATGATGCTCTATCCTTGAAACTGGAACTCAAAAGAAACTGTCCTAAGCTCCCCAATCCTCCACACCTGCATCTATCAAATGGGTTTGCTACTGCCAGCCTCGAGCGGAGCTGTAAGGACTGGTCCCGGGGCTGCTCCACGGTCGGTCCCAGAAGCAGCATCGTCTTCTGCAGGGAGGCTGCCCTAACCCAGCTCAGGGGAGGGATCCCTCATACTCCCACTGCCCTTTCGTAGTGGCCTGGTCCCGTGGAAGGAGGTCGTCTGACTTTTAAGCTCCAGATGCCCCATCTTGTTTAACAAAGTCTAGGGACTGGGGGAGGAGGCTTGAGCTATGCATAGACCATCCAGGCTTTGAGATGAACCTCTGCAGTCCTTCAACAGGGTGAGTGACTGGCTGACCTGAGTTTCTCAGACTCAAAGCGTTAGGCATTTCCCCAGGGCATCCGACAGCAGTGAAGAGCTTCAGAGGCTGCTCAGAGCCCCTGGAAACCTTGAGAAGGTGCACAATGGTACAGATGGGAGGGTAGGAGCCCCTCAGAGTACCTGGGAGACCCACGTGCTGTCTGGCCTGCAGATAATCAAAGCCACAGCCAGGCGCCCAGCACGCCCCATCTTTGTCATCCTTACCTGGAAGGCACTTGGGGCCCCAGGGTTATCCTCGGAGTCCCCTGAGGCTGTGGCTCCAGCTAGAAGGAGCCCCCCAGGCAGACAGGAGGCTGCAGTGGAGGAGGAGTGGACAAAGGGGGCTGAAACGCAAAAGGAGGCGGTGCCCCCAGGGGTAGGAGATGAGGCGACAGGCAGCTGGGGAACCAGAAGAGAGGACCGCCGCAGGGCGAGTCTCTACAAACAGCTCCCAGGCAGACTCAGGTTTTTGACAAGTGGGATGTGGGTCAAAATAAAACAAAAATGAAAAAGTGATGGAGTCTTGGTCGCCTTTTTCTGTGTGTGCAGGGAGGCAGTGGAGACACGGATCTTGTCCCAACAATGATGACAACCATATTCCCCCGCTCCGGGCTCTGTGCAAACCCTTAACCGTCATTCCCTCATCAAATCCTTCCTGGAACACCTCTGCCAGGAAGTGATTATCCTCATAATACAGGGGAGGAAACGGAGGCAGGACGTTTCACAACATTGAAAGTTATTATTTGAGACCTATTCTAAAATCTGCCTTTGTTATTAAAAAACTGGAGGAGAGAAATCAATCACTGAAAATACATTTATTGAGTACTAATGGCGTTAGGGGTAAAGAACCCACCCTCCAACGCAGGGGACACAAGAGATGTGGATTCAATACCTAGTTTGCGAAGATCCCCTTGAGGAGGGCATGGCAACCAACTCCAGAATTCTTGCCTGGAGAATCCCATGGACAGAGGAGCCCGGTGGGCTATGTCATAGGGTCACACAGAGTTGGGCACGACTGAAGTGACTTCACATGCACACATGCAGGCTGTGCTTATATGATTTCATTTTATTCTCAAAACCACCCAGTAGATGGCAAAATGAGCCAAATTCTCCCCTTCCCATCAATTTCTCCACCCTTGATCTGGCCATGAGACTTCCTTTTTTTTTTTTAAATATGTATGTATTCTTCTACACTTACTTTTTTCCATTTAATATAATGTTCTCCTATGTTTTAGCTGCACCATTCAGCTTCTGGGATTTTAATTCCCTGACTAGCGGTTGAACCTGGGCCACCACAATGAAAACGCTGAGTCTTAACCACTGGACTGCCAGGGAGTCCCCAATACTTGCTTTTAATAGCTTGGACGCTGGGTTTACCCTCTTGCTCTTAAAAACCCTGAGATTTCCACCATGGGCACAAGCCTGGGCTAGCCTCCTGGACACGTGGGAGACACGTGGTCTGCTTATCAGTTCCCCCAGTCCACAGTCAGCCAAACACAAGAGCCACTGACCACAGACACCCCAGCGAGCAAGCCCAGCCAAGACCAGCAGACCACCTGGCTGAACCCAGCCCAGAGTGATGTGATTGAAAAGTATTGCCGGCCATGTCAGTAAACAAAGGGCGTTGCCACCCTCAAGCCATCGTTGTAGCCCTCGGGACAGCGAGTCCTGAGGGAGCACCGGACGGAGTCAGGATGCTCCCTCATCCAGCAGTCAGCCCCTGAAGCCACCCACAGAGGTGCGCATGGAGGAGATCCAGAGCAGGACACAGCGGGTAGTGGCCCCAGACAGCGGAGGCACATGTCAAAGGACTGACAGTGAGCCTGACCCCAAAGCACCAAATGCCGTAACTTGAGATAGCTAATGTTCCTTAATTAACAGTAATCTTTTGGTGTTGTGACTACCTGGTTTTTGTTGCAAAACCTCCTATACTTCCTGAACTCCCTCCCTTACCTCTTGGGAGCAGTCCCTCAGAGTTATCTGAGATGCTGTGTCCTGGGCTTAAGTCCTCAGTTTGTCCATTAAATAAAACATAACAGGCTTCTCAGGTGGCTCAGTGGTAAAGAAGCCACCTGCCAATGCAAGAGATGTAGGAGATGCAGGTTCAATCCCTGGGTTGGAAAGATCCCCTGGAGTGGGAAATGGCAACCCACTCTAGTTTTCTTGCCTGGAAAATTCCATGGACAGAGGAGTCTAGCAGAATGCAGCCCTTGGGGTGGGAAGAATCAGACACAGCTGAGAACAGCACAGCTTAGCCTCAACTTTCAGGGTCTTTGTTTTTCTTTTAGACAACAGGGCCAATTCACTGATGCATGAACAAAACATCAGGCTGCGGGTTTAAACCACTATGTACTGGAGTGGTTGGAACTCAGCAATACGCAAGCGATACAGCACTGCTGTGAGACACACACTTATCACTATTTTATAGCAAAGGAACCTAAAGTTCAAGAAAATGACCTGACTTTCCCATGTAGACTTTAAAAAATGTGCAATGTGAGAGTTGCCAGTTAAGCTTTATTGGGGACAAAACGAGAACCTGAGCGTGGGAGACAGCATTTCAGATAGCTCTGAGAAACTGCTCCAAGGAGGTGGGCAGAGGAGCTAGAATATATATAGGAGTTTTGCCACAAAGGGCAGGTAGTTGGGAACAACAAAAGATTGTTGTTAAAGAAGCCAGGTATCTCAAGTTAAAATTAGCACTTTGCCAACAAAAGTCCCTCTAGTCAAAGCTATGGCTTTTCCTGTGGTCATGTATGGATGTGAGACTTACTTGGACTACAAAGAAAGCTGAGCGACGAGGAATTGATGCTTTTGAACTATGGTGTTGGAGAAGACTCTTGAGAGTCCCTTGGACTGCAAGGAGATCCAACCAGTCAATCCTAAAGGAGATTAGTCCTGAATATTCATTGGAAGGACTGCTGCTGAAGCTGAAACTCCAATACTTTGGCCACCTGATGGGAAAAACTGACTCATTGGAAAAGACCCTGATGCTGGGAAAGATTGAAGGTGGGGGGAGAAGGGGACGACAGAGGATGAGATGGTTGGATGGCATGGGTTTGAGTAGGCTCTGGGAATTGGTGATGGACATGGAGGCCTGGCATGCTGCAGTCCATGGGGTTGCAAAGGGTTGGACATGACTGAGCAACTGAACTGAACTATTTATGAGATGATGCAAGATTCTGGCTGACTGAAATCATTCCTTTGATACACACCTCAGCTATCTGCAGCCAGTATCCTGTGTTTTCACATCCTGAGTGTCCTCAGGGCTCACCGTGGAGAGTGGCTGCAGTCTGGTGGCTGCTGGATGGCATGTATCCTTTCCTTCCTGAGCTTCCCCAGGGCTCACCAGCTGAACATCCATGGTGGCTGCGATTGCTGGTTACATCCTGGTTTACTTACATGGCAGGAAGCATTCCATCTCTCAGCCTGAGCGTGTGGTCTCAGCATCCCTGGCCAGGTTGTTCCCCACGCGTCAATCAGGGCACCTCATGCCACACGCTTAACCCTCCAACGCTTCAGCCTCGGTCTGGCCCCAGTGAGCTCCCCACGGGTCAATCAGGGCACCTCACGCCACACGCTTGACCCCCCAGCGCTTCAGCCTCGGTCTGCCCCCAGGGAGCTCCCCACGGGTCAGTCAGGGCACCTCACGCCACACGCTTGACCCCCCAGCGCTTCAGCCTCGGTCTGCCCCCAGGGAGCTCCCCACGGGTCAGTCAGGGCACCTCACGCCAGACGCTTGACCCCCCAGCGCTTCAGCCTCGGTCTGCCCCCAGGGAGCTCCCCACGGGAGCGAGAATGTCTCGTCTGCCTCCATCCTTGGCACCAGCATGGAGCAGCCCCACCACTCGGCTCACAGGAAGCTGAGCTGCATCCTGGTTTGAAATGCATCGTCGAGTCCTGTGGCTGGCTGTGCAGCACTGCCCAGATGGCTCATTCGCTGTCTCCAAGAAGCACTGTGCCATACCTTGTGCCCTTTCCTGAAACAGCCTCCCTGTTGGCGTGCAGTGTCCGGAGCACAGCGGTTCTGCTGCAGGTGTCAGCTCCTGTCCTCTGCCCACAAGAAGGGCAAGCCGCACCGCCAGGGAGGCACCACTCCCCCCAACCCTGCAGGGCCTGCCTGGCAGGAGGTGGTATATAAACACCCCAGCTCCCTCAGCCCCAGGCGGGAACTCAGGCTCGGTCTGTACACTGGCTCCTAGACAACAGCCCTTAACAAAGTCACTCCTGTCCGGTGTATTGACGTTGCAGCCTGCTCCTCCTGCCTCCCAGGGACTGTGGCGGAGGCACACTCTCCTTCCCCCTACCCACTCCCTCTTACCTTCTTTAGGCCTTCACAGCCCTGGCACCAACCGCCACCCCTGTTTCAAACAAGCTCTGGCATCTCTCATCTAAAAAGAAAAGCCACTTTTACACGACTCGCTGGATGGTGCAATAAATTAAAAGCACGAATACGCTCTAGAAGGTTAAAAACACTACACAAATATAATGTGTCCTGATTTGTAATGAGTGTCAAAGTGATGTGGCAGCTCTGCGCTCCTGAAAACAGTTTATGTTCTGAAGCTTTGTGATTGTTTCTCCTGCAATCATGTTTATACTATCACACTTAGCAATCTTGACTTTGTAGAAAATAGGAGGGTTAGCTTTAACTTGCCCTCAATTTGAATCATAACAAATTCTGAGTGAACTCTTTAAAAAAAGAAAAATGCCTGCTCTTACAGAACACTTTCTGTCTTATCTGAAGGAGCAAAAATGTTGGATTTTGTACATAGAACCCTTTAAACCCCTGCCTGGTATCTTTCAGCCCCCTGATGTCACTTTCCAAGCCTGGTCTGTCTCCCCTGGACTACACAGTGGGGTAGGTTTGTGAGGAATGATGGCAAATTAGGGCAATACCAACCTCAAGGAAACCAGGAACATCATATCTTTAAGCTGTCTTAAAAAAAGCATTTTAACTGGGGTAAAATATACATGGAACCACTTGAAAATGTACAATTCAATGGCTTCAAGTACTTTCTGGGTGTCGTGTGTCTATGTTTTATCTGGTTACAAAAGGTATACAAACATTTATTGTGCTGACAAACAGGTACGGACGTCCCTGTGGTCCAGGAGTTAAGAATCCACCTGCCAATGCCAGGGCCACGGGTTTGACCCCTGGTCTGGGAAGTTTCCACGTGCCGCGGAGCGTCTAAGCCCGTGAGCCACACTCCAGAGCCTGCGCTCTGAAACGAGAGAGCTCACCACAGTGAGAAACCTGTGCACCCTAAGTAGAGCATAGCCCCTGCTCGTCGCAACTAGAGAAAGCCCACGCATAGCAACGAAGGCCCAGTGCAGCCAAAAATAAATCAGTATACACTCTTTTTAGTTCTTCAAAAGCAAACAAAAAAAGTTATTGCAGAATATACGAATGGGAAAATACAGAGAAGCCCAAAGAAGGCAGTAGAGGTCAGCCCCACTCCAAAATAATCCATCACTGTTTCTGACATCTTTATTTCTAGGCTCTTATTAAAATAATTAAAAGCAGCATCTTACTCTGTATTTAGAATATTGTGACTGCTTTCAAGCTTGAAGGATGTGTCACTGGATTTCTTTTCATTGTGGTAAAATACACATAACCTAAAACTCACCAATTTGGCCGTTTTTTTCAAGTGTGCAGTTCAGAGGCAGTTAAGTGTGCTTCCGTGGTCATGCACCCATCCCCATCAGCCACCCCCTGAACTTCTTCATCCCAAACCGGAACTCCGTGCTCGTTAAACCCTAAGGCCCATTCCTCGCTCCCCACCCCCACCCCTGGTAAGTGAAAGGTGCCTTTGACTTTGGAAAACGTCCCTTACAAGAATAAGGAAGTTCTCTGCTCCATCAGCACAGATGATTAGAAATGTGCCTTAAGCACAAAAACACACTGGGCTTCATTCATTCTGGAAAGTTCTACAAACTACGCAGAGCCCAGCTCAGTGGGATACTCTGGGGCAAAATAATCAATAGCTTATTTATCAAAGATGTCACGGCCCCTTCCTCATTTCCATGGCAAAAGACAAATGGAAAAGTGATCTCTCTGTTCCCTGTGAACTTGCTCCATCCTCACACTACACTCATTGCTTTGAGTGCTTTAACAGAAATATAGTTGGGAGAAGGTCAAGGAATTACGTTGTGGGTCCTAATTATGCAATTATGTGCCCTTAAGATGGGTGCTTATTCCCACTGCTGAGCATACACACCAAGGAAACCAGAATTGAAAGAGACACGTGTACCCCAAAGTTCATCGCAGCATTGCTTACAATAGCCTGGACATGGAAGCGACCTAGATGCCCATCGGCAGACAAATGGATAAGAAAGTTGTGGTACTTATACACAATGGAGTATTACTCAGCCATTAAAAAGAATGCATTTGAATCGTTCTAATGAGGTGGATCAGAGAAGGCAATGGCACCCCACTCCAGTACTCTTGCCTGGAAATCCCATGGATGGAGGAGCCTGGTAGGCTGTAGTTCTGGGGTTGCTAAGAGTCAGACGTGACTGAGCGACTTCCCTTTCACTTTTCACTTTCATGCATTGGAGAAGGAAATGGCAGCCCACTCCAGTGTTCTTGCCTGGAGAATTGCAGGGACGGGGGAGCCTGGTGGGCTTCTGTCTATGGGGTCGCACAGAGTCGGACACGACTAAAGCGACTTAGCAGCAGCAGCAATGAGGTGGATGAAACTGGAACCTATTATACAGAGTAAAGTAACTCAGAAAGAAAAACACCAATATAGTATATTAACACATATATACGGAATTTAGAAAGATGGTAACAATGACTATATGCGAGACACGACACACGTACACCCGTGGCTGACTCATGTCAGTGTATGGCAAAAGCCACTACAAGATTGTAAAATAATTAGCCTCCAATTAAAATAAATAAAGTAAAAAAAAAAAAAAAGAAAGAAACATGGATGCTTATTAAACATCCATCCCTGCAAGGTGCTGGAGTCCTGGTTGTGAACAGGTTGGATGCATTCTCCTGGGGAAGCCAGGAGTGCACAGGTGAGCAACCTCATGAAGTGGAGGCAGGCTGGCGTAAGCTCAGTGCAGGAAGTGAGAGGAGAGAGCCGGAGAAGGGCAGGAGCGACGGGGCTCGCTGTGATCCAGCTGGCTTCTCAGAGGAGGCGGCAGTGAAGCTGTGCGTGAAAGATGAGAAGGACTTAGCCGGGAGGGCGGCAGAAAAACGAGGACCGGGAAAAGAGGAGGGGCGGCCAAGAACAAGGGTCCTGTGTCCGCGCCGAGTGAAGGCCGGCGTGGCTGCGGAGGCGCGGGAGGCAGGGCAGCCCGGCCACGGGGGGGCACCCGCACCTGTCAGCTGGAGAAAGAAGGCTGGATTCTATCTTCAGCCCAATGAGAAACCTTCAGATAATTTTTCTTTTTGTTTGTCAATACGCTTTTTATTTCAGCAAAGTTTTTAGACATAAAGTTGCAAGGATAATACAGAGAATCCCCATATATCCACTGTTGTGAAGGTCTCACATTAACACTGTCCTTTGATCACAGCTAAGGAACCAACACTGATACATGGTCACTAACATAAGTCTACACTTTATTCAGGCTTCTTGTGTTTTCCTCCACGTCTTCTTTCTGTTCCAGGGTTCCACCCAAGATGCTTAAAAAATAAAAGGTTATTTTTTATCTTTTTTTCTCAAGTTGAAGTGTAGTTGATTTACCATGCTGTGTTAACTTCTGCTGTATCGCTAAGAGGTTCGGTTACACACACATTCTTTTTTATGTTCTTTTTCATTATAGTTGATCCCAGGGTATCGAATGTAGTTCCCTGTGGTGTACCGCGGGACCTCGCTGCTCATCCACTCTGTAACAGTGTGCGTCTGCTAACCCCAATCTCCCACCTGTCCCTCTCCTGCCCTCCTCTCCTCCTTGGCGAGCACAAGTCTGTCCTCTATGGCTCTGAGCTCGTTTCTGTCTTGCAGATGCATTTACTTGTGTCATTTTTTAGATTGCACACGTAAGTGGCCCGTGTGGGGTTTGTCTTTCTCTGTCTGACTTACTTCAGCTAGCATGATAGTCTCTGCTGCCACTGCTGCCAAGTTGCGTCTGACTCTGTGCGACCCCACAGATGGCAGCCCCCCAGGCTCCGCCGTCCCTGGGATTCTCCAGGCAAGAACACTGCAGTGGGGTGCCACTGCCTTCTCTAGGCCCACCCATATCGCTGCACATGGCATTCTTTCATTCTTTTTTATGGCTGAGTGTGTCCCGTGGTAGAATGTGGCCGCATCCTTATCCGTTCGTCTGCAGATGGGCAGTTGGCTTGTTTCTGTGTCCTGGCCACGGTGAACGGCACTGCTGTGAACAAGGGGGTGTGGAAGATGCTACCTTGCTTTGGATGGGCCATCTCCTGAGGGTCCTCTGAGCAGTGACAGCTTCCCAGACCTTCCTTGTTTGGGCTGACCTTGACAGTTGGGAGAAGTGGTCAGGTGTTCTGCAGACCGTCCTTCAGTTTGGTCTTGTCTGGTGTTTTCTCCTGGGTTTTGGGTTGCTCGCCTGGGGTTGCAGGTCATGGGAGGAAGACCACAGAGGCAAAGCCCACTTTCATCACATCACATCAAGGGCACGTGCAATCCATACGTTGGTCACTGTTGACGTTGTCCTTGGCCACCTGGCTGAGGTGGCATTTGCCCAGCTTCTCTGCTGTCAAGGCTCTCTCTTTCCCTTCCTTTCATGCTCTGCTCTTCAGAAGGAGTCACTGCGTGCAGCCCACACTCCCAGGACAGGAAGCTATGCTGCACCTCCTTCATGGGAGGCTCCATAAACTATTTGGAATTCTGCTATACATTCTTCTTCCCCATTTATTTACTTATTCAATTATCTATGTCAGTATAGACTCAGAGGCCCTTTTTTACTTTGTATTATGGGTTACATTTTAAAGCTATGTTTCTTTTCTTTTTTCATTTATTTTTAATTGGAATGTCATTGCTCTGGGGGCTTCCCAGGTGGCACAGCGGGTGAAGAATCCACCTGCCAGTGCAGGAGATGCAGGTGCAATCCCTGAATCGGGAAGATCCCCTGGACTAGGAAATGGCAACCCAATGCAGTATTCTTACCTGAAAAATTCCACGGGCAGAGGAGCCTGGTGGGCAACAGCCCAGAGAGTCGCAAAAGAGACAGGCACGACTTAACAATAATCACTTTACAATGCCTACTTACTTTCTTACACAAATCAGCCCAGCCTTGGCTGCTAGGAGCTCTTTCCGCTGACCCTGTGTCCCTCGATGCATCCCCATTACTCTGATTCTTGAGCATTTCCTTATTTTCTGTCACTACCAGATGCTTCACACACATCTAATATTCTCCCTGCCCAATCCTCTCGCTTGGAGATCCGCCATTTCTCCACGGAGCCCTAGTCCCTCTTATTAGAGAATGGTATTAGAAGCCAACATCTGGGCACTGGGGCACAGAGGCTTTTAGGCGCCAGCGTGCCATTATCTGATTTCCATTCTAAATGCATTCCACTGGGTGCTATGGAGACAGCCTCTTGGTGGTGGCCAGAGAGAAACTGATTCCGGTTAGGAGGACATCACAGTCATTCGGGTGAGGCGTGTGGGGACCCACTGGAGCCTCAGACTTAATATGGAGACCGAAAGAAACTGTTGGTTGCTCAGTCGTGTCCAGCTCTTCACGACCCTATGGACTGTAGCCTGCCAGACTCCTCTGTCCATGGGATTCTCCAGGCAAGAACACTGGAGTGGGTTGCCATTCCCTTCTCCAGGGGATCTTCCCCACCCAGGACCAAACCCAGATCTCCTGCACTGTAGGCAGATTCTTTACTGTCGGAGCCATCAGGGAAGCCCCAGTATGGAGATTATGTTAAACTAAAGACATATGAGATAAACAGATGCAGGAAGAAGACGTCTCAGAACTTTATCTCTCTGAAAGCAAAAAATTCTGAGGGTGAAACTATGGTAAACTCCCTTCTCTGAAGGAATCGCATGGCCGTGAGAAAGACGGGAAAGATGACTTGCACCTGCATAAACAAGCATATCACCAACGTTCTAATCTCTTGTTTGTCCCCTTGAAACTCACTTGTTCTTCATATCGAAGCCTCTGTTCTCTCCTCTTTTTCCTAAACTTCAGCAGTTGGGCAAACTATTTGTTTTGTGAGCTCCAATACACATATGAATCAATTTAGTTGGTTTTTTTTTTGCTTCTTGCGAATCTAGCATTTGTGAGTTTAATTTGCACGCCCTCAGGGACTGAGCCTAAGAGGTTTTTCTTCCCTGATGGAGACAATGGCCTGAGCTACACAGGGATTCAAGGTCAGCTAGAGATGGGGTCAAGTGATGACAGTCCGTCTAGTCAAGGCTTTGGTTTTTCCATTGGTCATGTATGGATGTGAGAGTTGGACTATAAAGAAGGCTGAGTGCCAAAGAATGTTGATGCTTTTGAACTGTGGTGTTGGAGAAGACTCTTGAGAGTCCCTTGGACTGCAAGGAGATCCAACCAGTCCATCGTAAAGGAAATCAGTCCTGAGTATTTATTGGAAGGACTGATGCTGAAGCTGAAACTCCAATCCTTTGGCCACCTGATGCGAAGAACTGACTCACTGGAAAAGACCCTGATGCTGGGAAAGACTGAAGGCGGGAGGAGAAGGGGACAACAGAGGATGAGATGGTTGGCTGACATCACTGACTCGATGGATATGAGTTTGAGTGAACTCCGGGAGTTGGTTTTGGACAGGGAGGCCTGGCGTGCTGCAGTCCAGGGGGTCTCAAAGAATCAGGCACGACTGAGCGACGGAACTGACTGACTGACGACAATACACCACCAGCTTGCTCCCCTGGCCAGCCCCCTTCAGCCCCCAGCCCAGCCTATCTCTACCGGTCAACCCTTCCAATACGTGTCCTTTCTCTTCACTTTTCCTGAACTGGTTTCTATTGCTTACAACCAGGAACCCTAACCCATAGAGCCTAGCAAGTTTCCCCCCTGACCTTGTCGACTTAAAAAAATGCACAGCATAAGAGTTGCAAGTTAAGTTTTATTTGGGGCAAAACCCAGGAGACAGCACTTCAGATAGAGAAACTGCCCCGAGGAGGCAGGGGAAAAAGCTCGTTATATATGTGATTTTTGGTGAGTGGAAAATACATGCAATCAAGAACATATTTTTTTTCCAGAAGGTTTCTACTCATCTTGTAAAACATTTACTAGTCATGAGGAACAGTGTCACCATGGAGAAGTTTAGTGCTCTTCTAGATACAAGGAGATACAAGGACTGGGCTCATAAAACCAGCTCCTGAGAACATCTAACCATCTGAAGACCTGTCCTGCCAATTTTCCCAGAGCACAGAGCCCCTCATTCCTGCTCTCCACCCTGAACTCTTTCAGGGGTGTTGCAGGTCAGGAGCACGTGATTTAATCTCCGTGGAGGTAGATGGCAAGCTCCCACGGCACATGCTGATTTGTGGCTGACAACCTGTATACTGGGCTCTGGAGGAAACCATTCCACCGCCCTCTGACTCTCACAGGGAGCCCAGCACACGATTGCCGAGCCAGATTTCCGCTCCCGAGTAAACAAGTAAACAAAGCAGTTGGCTGCGTCATGGGACGCCAGCGACGGGCCTGTGGGGCGCGCCTTGGAAACCCACTTGAGGAAATAAATTGTTTGCACGTTCTTCCCCCACATCCATTTGCGTGGAAACAATTACTGTGCTAATTAAAACTGAGTCTTATCTGTTCATGAAAGTAAGCCCAGCAGACCCTCCGGTTGGCAAGACAGGGTTGGCAGAAAGTTGGAGGTTCTCTGGTACTAGAAAAGAAGGCATTTCATTCCCCGTCAAATGTTTAATAATTCAGGTGACTGCAGAATTTGGCTGGCCCTCCATGCAATAGGCTTGAAATAGTGAGTTTGGCAAGCGCAGGGCCATCAACATCCATATCCCAGTTCTCACGAGTGAGAATTTGTCGTCTTTCTCCCTGCCTGGCCTGGCTGGAGCGTGCCTTCCTCCATAAAGGAAAGGTTTGTTGCTCAAATTAATAGTACAAACAAGATTTCAGAAGGGAACGTTTAACCTACTTAAGAGAACACGCTGTTCTCAAGCAATTAGTACTATTTGCACACAATGAATGAGCTAATTGCAGATAAGCCTTATTTCTGCTTTGAAGAGGGATCCAGCAGGACCCACATTAGCAACACTTTGCCAACGGTTAGTTAGTATCACCACATGTTCCTGCAAGGAATAATGTCACATTTCACTGAAAGCAATCCGCTCTATTCAGATTTCTAAGTCATTCTCAGTAATAGTCACCAAGCCTTAATGTTGGCATCTGTAAAATGGGGGTGAGGGCTTCCCTGGTGGCTCAGATGGTAAAGAATCCACCTGCAATGTAGGAGACCTGGGTTCAATCTCTGAGTTGGGAAGATTCCCTGGAGGAAGGCCTAGCAACCCACTCCAGTATTCTTGCCTGGAGAATCCCATGGACAGAGGAGCCTGGTGGGCTACAGTCCACAGGGTCGCAAAGAGTCGGACTCGACTGAAGCCACTTAGCACACACACATGCGCTTCTTCATAGGGCTGTTGTGAGGAGTTATTGAGTGCATTTATGCCCATAAATAGCAGCTAAATTCACTCTGGCCTTTCCCCAAATTTGGTCAAATGAGCAGACAGATTCCTGGCTCATGTGCTGATGGGGACAACCAGGCAACCTGCTGAGTCTCGATTCAGCAGATTTTGTGTTTACAAGAAGAAAACAGCATCAACCTTCAGTCCGAGCTCCACTACCAACCGGCTGGGCCACTTGGGACCAAGCCTTTCTCCTCTGTCAAATGAAGTAGATGAATTAGCTTTGTGGTTTTAAACTCTAAAAAACAATAAATATCTTTGCCTGCTTATATTCTGTCAGGGAGGAAACGCTTTTCCTCTGTCCTTTTAGGGGTGTTCCTGAGGACCCACAAATTAAACTAACAAAAAACTTTAACAGAATAAAAGGCACACAATCTTTATTAATATATATGTATGTACATGGGAGTTCATAGAAAAGAACAAAAACTCAAAGAAGCAGTTAGACCGTTTGATGTTCTTTTAACAAAGAAAAAAGGGTTTAGTCTTCAAGGGACAATGAATTGTGGGAAAGTGACTAAGAAACATGTGGGGGAAACTGATGGGAAATGAGAGCTATATTAATAAGGTGTGTTTACAAAAACTTATCTTGGTGTCCGTTAGCCATCTTTGAGCGTTGCTCCTCTCTCCTCGGTACTGGTGGAAGGAGAGATCTTCCTCGAAGGGGAGTTTATATCCAATTTTTAGGCAGATAAAGGGAGGGCAGAGAACTGTTCTTACATCTGGTGATTCTCGACTGCCTCCAGTGCAAAACAACCACATGTCAAGGTGGCATACTCCAGAGGCGTCTTCTGCTCCCCTTCAGTTCCGAGTGGAACCACAGCAAGAATGGACTCAGATGCGTCTGTAGTGTTGAGGGGCTCCATCCCAGAGAGCCCTCCAGCTGAGCTCTCCTAGCCATGGGACCTTGAAGCCAGGGAACATCTGAGAAGCCAGATGGAAAAATATCCCCTCCTCCTTCATTCATCCCAAGAACATTTGCTGAGCACACATGCAAGATACTGTCTTCTTCGTTATTGTTCTTCAGTCGCTAAGCTGTGTCTGACTCTGCAACCCCACGGACTGCAGCATGCCAGGCTCCTCTGCCCTCCACTATCTCCCATGTGTGTGCTTAGTCACTCCATCATGTCTGACTATTTGTGACTCCATGAACTGCAGCCTGCCAGGCTCCTTTGTCCATGGAGATTCTCCAGGCAAGGATACTGGAGTGGGTTGCCATGCCATCCTCTGGGGGATCTTCCCAACCTAGGGATTGAACCCCCATCTCCGGCATCACAGGTGGATTCTTTACCATCTGAGCCACCAGGGAAGCCCCACTATCTCCCAAAGTTTGCTCAAATTCATGTCTATGGAGTTGGTGATGCCATCTAAGCAATTCATACTCTCCTGCCCCTTCTCCTTTTGCCTTCAATCCTCCCTAGCATCCAGGTCTTTTCCAGATAGTCAGCTCTTTGCATCAGGTGGCCAAAGTATTGGAGCTTCAGTTTCAGCATCAGTCCTTCCAATGAACATTGTCTTAGGCATTGCAAATAAATAACTAAATGAACAGGATGATTTCAGATGGTAAGAACTGCTATGAAGTCAATAAAATAGAGTGCTGTGATAGAAAGGGTCTTTATGTTTCTGAGAAGTCTATTCAGAGGAAAGGATTTTAGCACAAATAAGTTCATTAAAGAAGTAATTCCTGGAAACATGGATAGGGGAGTGAGCCAAGGAAGGGAGGAAAATCAGTAAAGGGGTTGTACAAGGTTCAATCCTGTTGGCAAATTCAGAGAGCCATTCAGGGCACGCCTCAGCCATTCAGGGCACGCCTCAGCCTTTCAGGGCATGCCTCAGCCTTTCAGGGCATGCCTCAGTCCCACCTGAAAGGAGAGGAGACTGGAGTATTTATCCACCAACTCTTATCAATCACTGTTTGGGGGTTGATTTCAGGGAAGAACCTGGTAGCTCAGATGGTAAAGAATCTGCCTACAGTGCAGGAGACTTGGGTTCAATCCCCGGGTTGGGAAGATCCCCTGGAGAAGAGAATGGCCACTCACTCCAGTACTTTTGCCTGGAGAATCCCATGGACAGAGGAGCCTGGCGGGCTACAGTCCATAGGATTGCAAAGAGTCAGACATGATTGAGTGACTTTCACTTTCAGGGAGGAAAGCAAGGAAATTCCCTGACACTTTCAACTGCACGTGGACAGAGCTGCACTGGCTCACAGACAGAGCCTCAGGCAGCCAAAGGAGGGGGCAGTTGGAAGTCAGACCAACACACAATGAAGTGGCTGAAACTGAAGGAAGGGCTGTGTGCAGAGAAGCCACGGCGTCCTGCAGAGAGCAGGCGGTTGCACACTCAGCGGTTTTCAACTACTAAGTGCACTGGAATTTTTTTTTAGGGGTTGAGGGTGAGGGTGAGCCATAAGATTCTGTTTTCTCTTTTTCTTTCAAAGACATTTCAGATTTACAGAAGACCTGCAAGAATAGTATGACATGCGTTCTTCCCCCTTGAACTTTTACTCTAGAATAGCTTGGTGACAGGACGCTTCATCTCTCCCAAATTCGTTAGTATTTATTCCCTGCAAAGAAAGACATTCTCCTGCCTAACCACAATGAAAGTGAAAGTCACTCAGTCGTGTCTGACGCTTTGCGACCCCGTGGACTATACAGTCCATGAAATTCTCCAGACCAGAATACTGGAGTGCGTAGCCTTTCCCTTCTCCAGGGGATCTTCCCAACCTAGGAATCGAACCAGGTCTCCTGCATTGCAGGCAGATTCTTTACCAAATGAGCTATCAGGGAAACCCAACCTAACCTCAATACCACTACCCAAATCAGGAAATTAATACAGATACATTACAACCATCCACCCACAGAGCCCAGTAGTCTTAATGCTGTCCTTTATGGCAGGGAGATCTAACAAGGATCCCACATCACTGAAGCTCTCTTGACCCTTTTGACAATTTTAAGTCAGTTATTTCATAGAATGCCCCTCATGTGCGGCTTGTCTGACGTTTCCCAGTAATTAACATTATGCGTTTTGGCAGGAATGCCACAGGAGTGCTGTGAAGCTTTTCTCATTGCATCCTATCAATGGTACACAATTCTGATTTGTTTTATTTCTGATGATTGCATCATTTGATTAAGGTGGTGGCTGCCAAGTTTCTCCATGTAAAGTTACTCTTTTTCCCTTTGTAATTAATAAATACGCGGTGGTGAGGCACTCTGAGCCTATGTAAATGTCCTTTTCTTCATCAAACTTTCACCCACTAGATTTTACACTCATTGATATTTCTTGGCAGAATTAGTTATTACTATGACAGTTGCCAAATTGTGATTTTCTAACCTTATCATTCCTTCTACATTTATTAGCTGGATTTCTACTGTAAGACCTTTCTCCTCTCCCCACTTGTTTATTCATTCACTTATTTATATCAATGGAGACTCATGCTTTAATTCCTGTTTAATTCAGTGGATTGTAATCTGTTATTGCTGCTGCTGCTGCTGCTGCTAAGTCACTTCAGTTGTGTCCGACTCTGTGTGACCCCATTGATGGCAGCCCACCAGGCTCCCCCGTCCCTGGGATTCTCCAGGCAAGAACTCTGGAGTGGGTTGCCATTTCCTTCTCCAATGCATGAAAGTGAAAAGTGAAAGTAAAATCGCTCAGTCGTGTCCGACCCTTAGCGACCCCATGGACTGCAGCCTACCAGGCTCCTCCATCCATGGGATTTTCCAGGCAAGAGTACTGGAGTGGAGTGCCATTGCCTTCTCCGAATCTGTTACTAACAGCACCTATTTTGATCCTCAAATTGTCCCAAATCTGGACAATGGGAGTCCCTTTAAGCTAGCATCTGTGTCTTTTTTGACACTTTCTCATCCTTCTTTGAGCAGTCCCTGACTTCCCAGCATAAAAAGATATGCTAGCTTATCTTGTACATGCTCTGCTCCAGCTTGGAATCAGCCATTTCTTCAAGGACTCCTTATTCCTTTTAGTGGAGAAAAATATTTCCAAACAAAGATCTGGGTGTTAAAGGTGTTTATTGCTTTGGGGTGTTGGTGCTTCCAGACCATCTCAGTGATCACAAACAATTACTTCTGTATCTATTTTTCATCTCCATCTACCTATGAAAAATATGAGTTCACCCTGATACCTCCAGATCCAACCAATAACCCAGGATTTATTCTAGTTTTTCTCCCTTTCCATATTTGTAACCCCTGTTACAAATATGAGACAATGAGAAACCTGGTTCCCATTATCCTCAATGTAGCTAATGACTGGATCAATCCTCCCCACGTAATAATCTCCATTGCTACTACTGCCCACGCATGCAGTTGTCCTCTGCATCCTGCCAGGGCACTTCCCCCTCCAAGCCCCCTCCCCGCGTCCTCTCCCACACAAACACCCTCTCCTCTGCTCCAGCCCAAACACCTCCCACCAGCAGCCAGACCACAAGCCCCTTGACCCTCAATGCAAATGTCTACCTCGCTCGTCTCAACCCAATAGCATTCGAACTCCATTTTTCAGGAGGACAGATAGAAAGAAGGAAGGCGCAAGCTGGAAGTCGACTTCTGACGGTGCAGCCTGTCTGAGGTTGGGTTCCCTACAAACAGTGCCTGGGAGCAGAAAGCACATGTGCGTGACTTCCTGAGGAAATGCTCCCAAAGGAGGTTAGCAAGGCGGCAAGAGACGCAGGAGGGAGAAAAGCGAAGGAGCCACACCAGAGGAGAGACAGTCGCAGCTTGATCCACTCGCAGACGGGCCTGGGATGAGCAACCTCATCAGGAAAGAGAAAGGTCTTTGTGGGGCAGCAGCAGCCTCTGCCACACATCCATTTTCTCTTACTTTAAAGGAAACCAAGGCTTCCATTCTGGACACACTAAGAATGTGTGACAAGGGTCAACAACGTTTGCTCTCGAGAGCCTGGATCACAAATATTTCAGACTCTGAAGACCGTAGAGTCTCTACCATAATTACTTAACTCTAACTTCTAGCCCTCAAGACAGCAAAGAGATTATGTAAATGAATGGGTGTGCTTGTGACCCTATAAAACCATATTTATAAAAATAGAGGGCTATATTTTGCCTTCAGGCCACAATTTGTGGAAACCTGCACACTCTCCTGCCAAGCTACGAGCCCCAAAATATCCAGGCACTTTGGGGTGAACAATTACAAAATGTGTGATGTCTCTCTAAAATAGCAAGGTTCATTTGTTGTGGCTCTTACTATTGCCTTTCAAGGCCTAAGCGGGACTATCTGAGAGGGATTCAGGGAAAGGAGATCCAGAGCTCTACATTTCCCCCAGTTTGGGATCTGCAGCTGGATTAAGGGGCAAACTGGTTAGACAAGGGCCTGAACTCTCTAAGAGGCCTGAGCAAAGCCCTGGAACAGAAAGATAATGGAGAAAGCCAAAGTGAGTGGCTTTAAAACAACGACAAAAGCTCACACAAAAGTATGAACACAACCCCTGCCTCACACCATATACAGAAACTGATTCTAAATGGCTCAAAGTCTTAAATGTAAAAGTTAAAACTATAAAGGTATCAAGAAAATACAGGTGTGAGTCTTTGCGACCTTGCATTAAGCAAGGGTTTCTTATACATGACCCCTAAAATGGCAGCATAAAAAAAAAAAGCTACATCAAACTTCATCAAAATTTAAAACTTTTGTGTGTCTAGTGGCACAGTGATGGCTACTCTTGTTCCCCCAAATTGTAGTTATTTAAGCAAGCACCCGTCTGGATGTTGCTGTGAAGGCATTCTGTAGATGTATTTAACATCCATAATCAGTCAACTTTAGTTAAAGGAGAGCACCCTCCAACTGTGGGTAAGCCTCATCCACTTAGTTGAAGGCCATAAGAGCAAAACCTGAGGCTTCTGGGGAAAAGGAAATTCTGCCCCAAGAATACATTATCTATCCTGCCTGAGTTTCCAGCCTGCAGTCCTGCCCCGTGAATTTCAGGCTTGTCAGGTCCCACGATTTCATGAGCCAGTTTCTCAAAATCAATCTCTTTTTTGTTGCTTTTATTGCTTCTGCTTCTCTGGATACTCTGGCTGATACAGACACTCTCAAGATAGTACAGAATGGGGCTGATCATATATCTGAGAAGGGTCTAGAAGCCTGAATATATAAAGAACTCTTACATCTCAACAATAAAAAGCAAAATAACCTAATTTAAGGTTGGGCAAAGATTTCCAATAAGCCTTTCTCCAAAGGAAATATATAAATAACCAATAGGCACATGAAAAGATGTTTAGTATCGTTAGTCCTTAGGGAAACGTGCTTTCCTTCATGGAAAGCTTATTGAGCTTCTTGAAACTGTGGGTTTATAATTTTCACCAACTTTGAGAGCATTTTGGCTGTTGTTTCTTTAAATTACTTTTTATCCTCTTCCCCTCCTTCTGGGTCTCAGATGTTCAGATCAGATCAGATCAGTCACTCAGTTGTGTCCGACTCTTTGCCACCCCATGAATCACAGCACGCCAGGCCTCCCTGTCCATCACCAACTCCCGGAGTTCACTGAGACTCACATCCATCGAGTCAGTGATGCCATCCAGCCATCTCATCCTCTGTCGTCCCCTTCTCCTCCTGCCCCCAATCCCTCCCAGCATCAGGGTCTTTTCCAATGAGTCAACTCTTCGCATGAGGTGGCCAAAGTACTGGAGTTTCAGCTTTAGCATCATTCCTTCAAAAGAAATCCCAGGGCTGATCTCCTTCAGAATGGACTGGTTGGATCTCCTTGCAGTCCAAAGGACTCTCAAGAGTCTTCTCCAACACCACAGTTCAAAAGCATCAATTCTTCAGCGCTCAGCCTTCTTCACAGTCCAACTCTCACATCCATACATGACCACTGGAAAAAACCATAGCCTTGACTAGATGAACCTTTGTTGGCAAAGTAATGTCTCTGCCTTTCAATATGCTATCTAGGTTGGTCATAACTTTCCTTCCAAGGAGCAAGCATCTTTTAATTTCATGGCTGCAATCACCATCTGCAGTGATTTTGGAGCCCCCAAAAATAAAGTCTGACACTGTTTCCACTGTTTCCCCATCTATTTCCCATGAAGTGATGAGACCAGATGCCATGATCTTCATTTTCTGAATGTTGAGCTTTAAGCCA
>NW_011495069.1:1325958-1326311 GCF_000754665.1 Bison bison bison
TGAGTTCCTCTTCACTTTCTGCCATAAGGGTGGTGTCATCTGCATATCTGAGGTTATTGATATTTCTCCCAGCAATCTTGATTCCAGCTTGTGTTTCTTCCAGTCCAGCGTTTCTCATGATCTACTCTGCATGTAAGTTAAATAAACAGGGTGACAATATACAGCCTTGACGAACTCCTTTTCCTATTTGGAACCAGTCTGTTGTTCCATGTCCAGTTCTAACTGTTGCTTCCTGACCTGCATACAAATTTCTCAAGAGGCAGATCAGCTGGTCTGGTATTCCCATCTCTTTCAGAATTTTCCACAGTTTATTGTGATCCACACAGTCAAAGGCTTTGGCATAGTCAATAAAG
>NW_011495069.1:1326943-1333170 GCF_000754665.1 Bison bison bison
ACACCATCGTGATTATCTGGGTTGTGAAGATCTTTTTTGTACAGTTCTGTGTATTCTTGCCATCTCTTCTTAATATCTTCTGCTTCTGTTAGGTCCATACCATTTCTGTCCTTTATTGAGCCCACCTTTGTATGAAATGTTCCTTTGGTATCTCTGATTTTCTTGAAGAGATCTCTATTCTTTCCCATTCTGTTGTTTTCCTCTATTTATTTGCACTGATCGCTGGGGAAGGCTTTCTTATCTCTTCTTGCTATTCTTTGGAACTCTGCATTCAGATATTTATATCTTTCCTTTTCTCCTTTGCTTTTTCCTTCTTTTCTTTTCACAGCTATTTGTAAGGCCTCCCCAGACAGCCATTTTGCTTTTTTGTATTTCTTTTCCATGGGGATGGTCTTGATCCCTGTCTCCTGTACAATGTCATGAACCTCAGTCCATAGTTCATCAGGCACTCTATCAGATCTAGTCCCTTAAATCTATTTCTCACTTCCACTGTATAATCATAAGGGATTTGATGTAGGTCATACCTGAATGGTCTAGTGGTTTTCCCTACTTTCTTCAATTTAAGTCTGAATTTGGCAATAAGGAGTTCATGATCTGAGCCACAGTCAGCTCCTGGTCTTGTTTTTGCTGACTGTATAGAGCTTCTCCATCTTTGGCTGTAAAGAATATAATCAATCTGATTTTGGTGTTGACCATCTGGTGATGTCCATGTGTAGAGTCTTCTCTTGTGTTGTTGGAAGAGGGTGTTTGCTATGACCAGTGCATTTTCTTGGCAAAACTCTTATTAGTCTTTGCCCCGCTTCATTCCGTATTCCAAGGCCAAATTTGCCTGTTACTCCAGGTGTTTCTTGACTTCCTACTTTTGCATTCCAGTCCCCTATAATGAAAAGGACATCTTTTTTGGGTGTTAGTTCTAGAAGGTCTTGTAGGTCTTCATAGAACCGTTCAACTTCAGCTTCTTCAGCGTTACTGGTTGGGGCATAGACTTGGATTACTGTGGTATTGAATGGTTTGCCTTGGAAATGAACAGAGATCATTCTGTCATTTTTGAGACTGCATCCAAGTACTGCATTTTGGACTCTTTTGTTGACCATGATGGCTACTCCATTTCTTCTGAGGGATTCCTGCCCACAGTAGTAGATATAATGGTCATCTGAGTCAAATTCACCCATTCCAGTCCATTAGTTCGCTGATTCCTAGAATGTTGACATTCACTCTTGCCATCTCCTGTTTGACCACTTCCAACTTGCCTTGATTCATGGACCTGACATTCCAGGTTCCTATGCAATATTGCTCTTTACAGCATCGGACCTTGCTTCTATCACCAGTCACATCCACAGCTGGGTATTCTTTTTGCTTTGGCTCCATCCCTTCATTCTTTCTGGAGTTATTTCTCCACTGATCTCCAGTAGCATATTTGGCATCTACTGACCTGGGGAGTTCATCTTTCAGTGTCCTATCTTTTTTCCTTTTCATACTGTTCATGGGGTTCTCAAGGCAAGAATACTGAAGTGGTTTGCCAGGGGCGGCGGCCGGGAGGAGCAACCCCATGCCCGAGGCCAGGGGCAGTGGCTGGGAGGACCAACCCCACGTCCAAGGAGCCAAAGCTGCACGGGCGCAGGAGGGCCTAGAGGAGCTATCCCACGTTGGAGGTCAGGAAGTGCAGCGGTGAGGAGATACCCCTTGTCCAAGGTAAGGAGCAATGGCTGTGCTTTGCTGGAGCAGCCGTGAAGTGATACCCCATACCCAAGGTAAGAGAAACCCTAGTTAGATGGTAGGTGTTGCAAGAGGGCATCAGAGGGCAAACACACTGAAACCATACTCTCAGATGTGAGACCATTTGATGTTGTCCCAAAGGTCAAAGGTTTTTTTTCTACTATTTTTTCTGCATGTGTATTTTGTTATTGACAGCTTCAACTGATGTTTTCAAATCCATCGATCTTTTCCTCTGTAGGCTTTGCAGGCATGCACGCTAAGCCTTGTCAGTCGTGTCCAACTCTTTGAAGCCCCGTGCACTGTAGCCCGCCAGGCTCCTCTGTCCATGGGGTTCTCCAGGCAAGAATACTGGACTGGGTGGCCATGCCCTCCTCCAGGGGGTCTTCCTGACCCAGGGATCAAATCCAGGTATCTTGTGTCTCCTGCATCGGCAGGTGGGTTCTTTACTCCTAGCACCACTTGGGATGCCTCATCTGTAGGCTCTAATCTGCTTTTAATCTCAGCAGTATTCTTTTTCAATTCAGGTACTGTAAGACTTGCCTCACTGACTTCCCTTTCCTCCCATGGCGGTCCATGCCGCCTTTTCCTGTACCTGAAAATCCATAGCTTCACATGTTTTGTCTGATTTTCTAGTTGTTTAAGATGGAGGGGAACTTCATTCTTATTTTCCATTATGGCCAAAAGCAGAATTCAAACACGTTTTAAGGCCAGCACAGTTTTTACTTTCTCTTTCTGGTAGCTATTGTTGGTGCAAAGGAACGCAACAGATTTCTGTGCATTAACCTTATATCTTGCAACCTTCCTGAATTCATTTATCAATTCTAATCATTTTTGAGTGGGGTCTTAAGGGTTTTCTATATAGAGTATCATCTGCATATAATGACAATTTCACCTCATCCCCTTCAGTGTGGATCTCTTTTTTCTTGTCTGATGGCGATGACCAGGACTTCCAATACTTTGTTGAATAAAAGTGGTGAGAGTGGGCATCCTTGCCTTGCTCCCAATTGTAGCAGAAACTCTCTCAGCTTTTCACCATTGAGTATTACGTTGGCTGTGGCTTAGTCATAAATAGCTTTTGTCATATTGACGTATGTTCTCTCTATAGCCACTTTGGTAAGAGCTTTTATGCTGAAATTTTATCAAATGTTTTTTTCTGTATCTGTTGAGATGATCATATAGCTTTTGTATTTTGTTGTGGTGTGTCACATTGATTGATTTGTGTGTGTTCAATCACCCTTGGTGACTCTGCAATGACTCCAACTTGATAGTGGTTTCTGATTTTTTTATGTATTTTTAGATTCGGTTTGCTACTGTCTTGCTGAGAATTTTTGCGTCTATATCAATCAAAGATGTTGGCCTGTAATTTTTTTTTTTTTTTTGGTATTGTCTGGGTGATGGTGACTTCATAGAATGACTTTGGGAGCATTCCCTCCTCTTCAGTCTTTTGGAAGAGTTCGAGAAGAATCAATGTAAGTTATTCTGTTTGGTAGACTTCCCGTGGAGTCATCCAACCCTGGAATTGTTTTGCAGAGAGTTTTTTTTTTATTACAGATTCTATGTCATTTTTAGTGATGTGTCTGTTCAAATTATCTGTTTTTCTTCATTCAGTTTCAGCAGGCTGTATGTCCTGAAAGCTTGTCTTTTTCTTCTAGATTGTCCATTTTGTTGGCAGAAGGCAATGGCAACCTACTCCAGTACTCTTGCCTGGAAAATCCCATGGACAGAGGAGCCTGGTGGGCTGCAGTCCATGGGGTCGTGAAGAGTTGGACACGACTGAGTGACTTCACTTTCACTTTTCACTTTCATGCATTGGAGAAGGAAATGGAAACCCACTCCAGTGTTCTTGCCTGGAGAATCCCAGGGATGGGGGAGCCTGGTGGGCAGGCCGTCTATGGGGTCACACAGAGTCGGACACAACTGAAGCGACAGCAGCAGCAGCAGCAGTATTTTCTTACGATATCACTTATATCTAGCATTTTAAAACAATACAAATAAAGTTATTCACAAAGCAGAAACAGACTCACAGAAAAAGAAGAACACCAAGGGGAGGGCGTATGCTGGGCTGTGTCCCGCCCTCGGTGGCCCTGTGGACTGTAGCCTGCAGTGTGCCTCTGCCCATGGAGGCTTCAAGCAAGAATCCTGGAGTGGGGCGCCATTTCCTACTTCAGGCGATCTTCCTGACCCAGAAATTGAGCCCACCTCTCTTGAGTCTCTTGCATTGGCAGGCAGATTCTTTACCACGAGAGCCACCTGAGAAGCCCCTCCGAGGGGATAGGTCAATTGGGAGTATGGGATTAACAGATACACACCGCTACCTATAAAACAGATAAATAGCAAGGATTTAGTGTGTAGCACAGGGATTTATATTTAATATCTTGTAATAAGCTATAATGGAAAATAATCTGAAAAGGAGTGAGTGTCTATAAACATGTATATTTATGTATTTCTGAATCACTTTGCTGTGCACCTAAAAGTAACACAATATTGTAAATCAACCGCAGTTCAATTTCTTAGAAAACCCCAGCACAATAAACTTTTCTGGGCCAAGTAGCATGGCATGCAGGATCTCAGTTCCCCAACCAGGGACGGAACCCACGACCTCTGCATCAGTAGCACAGAGTCTTAACCACTGGACCCCAGGGAAGTTCCCACAATGAACTATCTAAATTTGCAGATGAAGACCCAAGAAGCAGATTCTGGTAAATGATTTGACTATGATCAGCTCCTAAGAAGGCGGGTTTGTTCTGCATGACTTTGACTTTGTTGAACAGGCTTTGCAAATGTGAGGCCCGAGCCGGTTGTTCGGTACACAGACTGAGCTCCACCACCAGGAATCGCCTTCTGCCTCCCCTAGAGTTTGGCTGCTCTCTGAAAGAAAGGGTGAACAGATACTGAACTAACTGCCCTTAAAGGAGCACAAAACTATTAGCCTACCCAAGACACACTCATGTCTCCAGCTGCCCTGGTGGGAACAACAGGACCTGGGAAAGACTAGTTTCTGGGTAATCGGAAACGAGAACTCTCATTTGAGTGATCGTTCTGCATGCCAGTCTAAACACGTCACAGTGACCGCGGCCACTTTCAGGGTGGTCAGTCTTCTGCACGGCCTACAGGGAGCGTCCTTTGAGACCTGGCGGCCCTGTGGCTCCAGCCCTCCTGGCTCCTCGTGCAGACCACCCGTCTTGTGTGACCAGCCTCTGTTTGTGTGGTTTCTTCCCCCATTCAACCTAAGCTGCCTTCTCCTTTCATAGCTGCCTAGAATAAAAGTAACAACACTTCCTTCCTTATCATTAAAACAAGGCAGGGGGCAGGGAAGGAGCTTAGACTTAACACCAAAATGCTATCGCAACAGGGACGTTCACAATCAAGGCATTTCAGCTGAGCAGGAATGACTCTGTGCGACTCGGGCCCCTGCCATTGCCTTGGGTTGGACCAGGCAGCTTGGATCCTTGACCCCCAAATCCTGCAAGAAGATAGATCAGGTGTTAAGTCTCAGCCTTATGAGCCTCAGTGCTTCCAACACTTAACTCCTGAAGTAATCGATATGTTACAGGCTAAGTCTGAGGGTCCAAGGAAATCTAGATTCAAGTTTTGGCTTCCTCATTCCCCGGCTCTGTCACTTCAGATAAGTTTCTCTCTCGCTCGCTCTTCTCTGACCTTTAGAGATTTGTCTGGGACATGAATGAAGACGACCCCTCCAGAGGCAGTTGTAAGATTAAACAAGATGGTGACTCAGACCCGAGCCCAGCACGTGAACAATGTTCACTGAGCATCCTCAGTAGTAGAAAGAGGAGGCACCAGTCTAGCCATGGGCACGTGAAATGCACCAAGGGAACATGTCATGCAAAGATGGGCTCGATAAAGGACAGAAATGGTGTGGACCCAACCATGATGGTGTGATCACTCACCTAGAGCCAGACATCCTGGAATGTGAAGTCAAGTGGGCCTTAGAAAGCATCACAACGAACAAAGCTAGTGGAGGTGATGGAATTCCAGTTGAGCTATTCCAAATCCTGAAAGATGATGCTGTGAAAGTGCTGCACTCAATATGCCAGCAAATTTGGAAAACTCAGCAGTGGCCACAGGAATGGAAAAGGTCAGTTTTCATTCTGATCCCAAAGACAGGCAATGCCAAAGAATGCTCAAACTACTGCACAATTGCACTCATCTCACACTCTAGCAAAGTAATGCTCAAAATTCTCCAAGCCAGGCTTCAACAGTACGTGAACCATGAACTTCAAGATGTTCAAGCTGGTTTTAGAAAAGGCAGAGGAACCAGAGATCAAATTGCCAATATCCACTGGATCATGGAAAAAGCAAGAGAGTTCCAGAAAAACATCTATTTCTGCTTTATTGACTATGCCAAAGCCTTTGACTGTGTGGACCACAATAAACTGTGGAAAATTCTGAAACAGACGGGAATACCAGACCAGCTGATCTGCCTCTTGAGAAACCTGTATGCAGGTCAGGAAGCAACAGTTAGAACTGGACATGGAACAACAGACTGGTTC
>NW_011495069.1:1333270-1333790 GCF_000754665.1 Bison bison bison
CACCAAGGGAACATGTCATGCAAAGATGGGCTCGATAAAGGACAGAAATGGTGTGGACCCAACAGAAGCAGAAGATATTAAGAAGAGGTGGCAAGAACACACAGAAGAACTGTACAAAAAAGATCTTCACAACCCAGATAATCACGATGGTGTGATCACTCACCTAGAGTCAGAAGTCCTGGAACGTGAAGTCAAGTGGGCCTTAGAAAGCATCACTACAAACAAAGCTAGTGGAGGTGATGGAATTCCAGTGGAGCTATTTCAAATCCTGAAAGATGATGCTGTGAAAGTGCTGCACTCAATATGCCAGCAAATTTGGAAAACTCAGCAGTGGCCACAGGAATGGAAAAGGTCAGTTTTCATTCTGATCCCAAAGCAGGCAATGCCAAAGATGCTCAAACTACTGCACAATTGCACTCATCTCACACTCTAGCAAAGTAATGCTCAAAATTCTCCAAGCCAGGCTTCAACAGTACGTGAACCATGAACTTCAAGATGTTCAAGCTGGTTTTAGAAAAGG
>NW_011495069.1:1333890-1334879 GCF_000754665.1 Bison bison bison
AGACTCTTGAGAGTGCCTTGGACTGCAAGGAGATCCAACCAGTCCATCCTAAAGGAGATCAGTCCTTGGTGTTCATTGATAAGGCTGATGCTGAAGTTGAAACTCCAATATTTTAGCCACCTGATGTGAAGAGCTGACTCATTTGAAAAGACCCTGCTGTTGGGAAAGATTGAAGGCAGGAGGAGAAGGGGAGGACAGAGGATGAGATGGTTGGATGGCATCACCAATTCAACAGACATGGGTTTGAGTGAAGTCCGGGAGTTGGTCATGGACAGGGAGGCCTGGCATGCTGCTGTCCATGGGGTTGCAAAGAGTCAGACGTGACTGAGCAACTGAACTGAACTGAGTCTTGCCACTAGGCTGAGGCTTTACTGCTGACCTGCTGGAGAACTTGTCATCATTGAGGCCTGAGCAGGACCTTCTGTTTTTGGCCCTTCTTGGCACAGTTGATATTATCAGACCAGCAATTCAAGTTTCTCTTTGGCATCCAGCACGTGAATTAATTACTACATGGACTCTGCGATGTGGAACACTTTCTCTGATCGAATAAAGAAAGGGAAACTCATCTGGCTGCCTGGTTTGTTGGGTGATTTTTTGCAAGTAACTCTCACAAACAAAGGAAGGGGAAAATCTATATCTGAACTGACTTCGATATAGTGCAGCCAGCTGGGACGCTGGCCAAAGTTTCTGGGCTAGAAATGAAAAAGGAATATTTTTTTCACTTCTCTGCAGGAGCCATTCTGCCTTTAGGGCTATGTATTTCATACAGGTCACTACTGGCTCTCACACTTTGTGGGTTTGGGGGAGTCTCAGTCATAATTCCAAATCTTTTTCTCAATGCTGTTAAAATTATTGTCTGTGTAAATAAAGGATTTATTTTACAATTCCTGTTGAAATGACTAATTCAGATGAGAACCGGGCCTCACCACTGGCTGGGCTAGATTTGTGATATGTTCCCCTTGCCCCAAAACCTAATGAGAAAGAAGCTA
>NW_011495069.1:1334979-1346100 GCF_000754665.1 Bison bison bison
AGAAGCTAGATGGTGTTGGATCCTGGTGGTTTCGTAGTTCCCGGACAAAAAGCAGGAGGTTTGCAACTGACTTCTCCTTGTGGCTTTGGTCACACTAAGAATAAAAAAATATTTTTGAAAGAGCAAAAAATAAAATGTTATTCACTCTCCCACTGGCCAGGATTTATGGATGATCGAGGGGCTGCAGTACATATAAGCCTCTCCGTGCTTTCTGTGGTCAGCTGCCCACCTGGCTACTTTGGGACTGGGATTAGGGCCAAGGTATAGATGTGCCTGTCAAAAGGCAAAACTCACCCGCTCAGAAGCAGTATCAGAAAGTCTAGAAAACAATGCCACACTTGTTTCTGTACTCTGCTGCATAGAGCTTTTACCTCATAAAGGGTCACATAATTCCCTGCTTTGTGTAGAATCTGGGGCTTCCCAGATGGCTCAGTTGGTAAAGAATCGCCTGCAATGCCAGAGACCCCAGTTTGATTCCTGGGTTGGAAAGATCCAGGAGAGAAGGAATTTAGTAAACAAAACCCTTCTCAAAATCTCTGTGCCCAATCCATTCAGTGTGACTCCCGGGCTCAGAATGCAGCGTGAGCGCTGTGTTAAAGAAGCTGCAAACAATTTGTTCTCTTGCGGAGATCAGTCACTACCCCCCGCCTCCGGCCCATGCCACTGGTGCATAAATGGTGCAGTTAAATTCCGCATACACTGCCTAAGAGCCTTCAACTGCCAGGGCTGGGCGGGCAATGTGCGTTCATGTGTGCGTGAGTGTGGGTGGGGGGTGGAGAGGTTCAGGGATAATAAATAAAACGCAGTGCTTCTGCTGCTGCTGCTAAGTCGCTTCAAGTGACTGCCCTCCAAAACTCACCTCTGGACACAGCAAAGTGCCTTTAAGACGCTCAAGGTTGAGACAACCAGCAAATTGACAACAGGTCCTTCTGGCATCCCCAGAGGGGTTTGCCACACTGTGGAAACATAGGACGCATGGGGGAAAGAGGACACGTGGCCTGGGGGCCTATTTTAGATGTCATTCACACCTCCCACCTCCCTCTCTGTCCCTTTCCTATGTAACCAGGGTAACCAACATTATCACCCCAACCCCCGCGGGTACAGCAGACAGGCCACCGGAAGGGCAACGCTAATGAAAGATGCTATCTGGAAGACCAATGCCAAGCCAAGCTGACATAATTAGCTGCATTTGTGGCCCCTGGGGTTTGGCAAGCAAGGATGGGGTGGGAGGACAGTTAGGGAAGGAGGGGGACACCCTCCCCCGAAGCTTCTGGAGCAAAGAAAGCAATTTGGATGGCATCCAGTTAGGGGTAGTCACTTTCCAAGTGGCTATCTAATTAGTGCCTTCCCAGCTTCCTAGAGACGGCTGCACACGGCAAACAAACAGGATGCTTAGCCTCCCCTTAGCTCCAGCTCGTGGGCTTTCAGGTTGTCAACAGCTTCAAATTCAACCTTCATTGCTGCTATTCTGATGCCAAAGGGTATTTTTCCCCCCAAAAAGTGCCATTTGCATCACAGCATTTGGACTGCAGCTTAATAATGTTGTTGACATCCCAAATACCCCCAGAGCCACTCTAAAAGAGTCATTAGTTCTCTGAGGTTGATGGGAAAAGGAAAAACATGCATGCAGCAACAAATACCCTTTTTATCTGATTCTCAATTTTCCAGGAAGCCAACTTCCCTTCTCTATGATCTTCTCAACGAGCCAAGAGAGTAACCAGGACTATCCTTGTTTTCCTCACTGTAAAAGAGTTTAATAACACAAACACCCTGAAAAATCGTTGTGAGAATCTTTGACAAGGACGCGGCTTGTAGATGCTCGGTGGTATGAGGCGATGGTGACAATCACCATGACAGTGACGGTGATGCTGATGATAGCCGTGACGATGACGATGATGACGGTGATGCTGATGATAGCCGTGACGATGACGATGATGACGGTGATGCTGATGATAGCCGTGACGATGACGATGATGACGGTGATGCTGATGATAGCCGTGACGATGACGATGATGACGGTGATGCTGATGATAGCCGTGACGATGACGATGAGGGTGAGAATAGTATGTGCTTCTCTCCCGTAATATTGTTTCCCAGGGCAGGAGACCTAAACAACAGAACGTAAGAGGAGCTGTTGGCTGAGGCACCCCCGCACTGGTGCTCACTGCACAACGACCCCAGACGATGATAATTACCGTGAGCAGGGAATGCATCTTCAAAGGATTTTAACATGTTACCTCGCGCGCCCTGCTTCTCTGCTCTGTGAGGAAGTTACTATTACTACCCTCAGTTTACTGGTGAAAGTGCTTCCCTGGGGACTCAGACGGTAAAGCAACGAGGGAGACCTGGGTTCCATCCCTGGGCTGGGAAGATCCCCTGGAGAAGGGAAAGGCTACCCACTCCAGTATCCTGGCCTGGACACTTCCATGGACTGTATAGTCCCTGGGGTCACCAAGAGTTGGACACGACTAAGCAACTTTCACTTTCACTTTTGGGGCTTCCCTACAGGCTCAGATGATAAGGAATCCACCTGCAGTGCAGAAGACCTGCGTTCAATCCCTGGGTTGGGAAGATCCCCTGGAGAAGGCAACTGGCTACCCACTCCAGTATTCTTGTCTGGAAAATCCCATGCACAGAGGAGCCTGGTAGGCTACAGTCCGATGGGATTGCAAACAGTCAGACACAGCTGAGCGACTTCACTTACCAGAGGGAAAAAAAATGAGACCCAAAAGATTAAGAACCTTGCCTAAGATCCCACAGTCTTAAGTGAAACAGCCAGGTCTTGAACTTGAGCCTTAGCGATGGCAAATCTGCTGTTCTTCCTGTGCAGAAATATTTCCTTCCAAGCACTTCAGGGAGTATGGAGAGAAGTTGATGACACTGACTGGGGGTAGTTTCAGCACATGGACTCTATCAGCGAAAGACATCAAGAGACAGAGATTTGAGACAGAAAGAGAGTGGGCTGGTGACATCTCTTGCTCACTTCACCAGCCTGCAGGAGAGATGGGAAGTTGATACGAGCTCAATGAAAATGCAGAATACATTTAAAGAAATGGTTTCCGTCATCACTTGCTGTATGATAAACTATCCCGACATTTAATGGCTCAAAATAACCACGTTTTATTGTTTCTCACAGTTTGGGAAGTCAGGAGGACAAAGGCAATTCTTCTGCCCTAAGCTATGTCAACTGGGCTGCAGCCCTCTGGGGGCAGACTAAGCAGAAATATCCAAGATGGCGCACTCCACGGCTGGCTGTTGGCTGGGATGTCGGCTGGAGAGCCTTGGGTCTCCTCTTCGTGGCCTCTCTAAGAAGCTTGGGCTTTTCTCACAGTGGGGCAGCTGGGTTCTAAAAGAGAGACTCTCAAAGGCAAACATTACAAAAGAGAGAAAGAAGAGGCAGCCAGTTTTCTTAACACCTGGACTCAGAAGTCACAGAACATCGCATCTACCACATTCTATTGACCAAAGAGGTCCCAAAGTCGGCCCACGTACATTCAAAGAGAAGGGGAATAAGCTTCACCTTTTGATGTGACAGGAGGCATGTGTTGGAGGGGAGGAACTGATGATAGCCATCTTTGAGACGAGAAGCTGAGCTGCATCATTTTCAAGTAGTATTATCTCATTAGAGCAATGCAAGCGGGAATAACCATCATTTTCTGAGTGAACGCGTGCACAGGGGTTGGGTCATCTCTATTCTCACCACAGGGAGGGATCTTAGAGATTACTCGCTTTGTCCAAGGCATCACACCTGGACACAACACTCGGAGGAAGGAAAAGGGCCACCGCCACCTGGATGTCCTTCTTGAAGAATGAAGACTTTTCCTGGCAGCCTCTTCTCTGCCCAACAGACTTCCACTCACTTTCACTTTACTTTGGCCAGGATTGAATTGTATGTCCACTCCTAAGAACGTCACTAGTGAGGGCACCTCGTGTAAGCTGGTGCTTCCGCACACAAAAATTGGTATTTGTGCCCCCCTCTAGGGAGCCATCCCGAGAGCTCTGATGACCCCACCCAAGCCTAGCTATCTCGAGGGCTGAAGGGGCTGGTCACTAAGTTTAAACAATCTCGTGGGTGGTGGTGGAGGCATGGATGTTAGGGAGTCAACCCCAGAGACCAGTCTAGCTCGAAATGGGCAAAACCAGGCCCAAATCCCCGTCTTTCCATCCCAGAGCCCACGTCTCCATTACTCCCTACCTTTCCACTGTTCATCTGTTCTCAGGACAGGTGGAATGGGAAAGGAAGCTCAGGCTTCTTGCCTTTGCTGGCCGTGCTGGTGACTCAGGAATGCTCATCAGACCCTTGAGTGGGATGTGTTCCCTGTGTTTGTCTCCAGAGTCCCTTCCACTACAGTGGGCAACTGAGGGCAGCACTCCCAGCACAGCCTCTTCAGAGGCCAGGAGAGACTGTTCTCCTGCTGGCTGGGGCTTTGAGTGGGTTTGGACCGCATAGAGACAGGTGGGCTCTGATGGGCACCAGATGCTCTGAATCCCTCTGCCGGAATCTGTCCCATCCACAGCTTTTCTCTGTCATGTCTGAGTAATGATGCATGGATATCTTAAAGGACATACCTCCTCCCTCCATCAGACCAAATCCAGACCTCCCAGTTATAGCTCTTGGGAGAGAAGTCTCAGTTTGGGGAGGGGTGGTGGTTAACCAAAGAGCCCGCAAATGTGGGCTGCAACATCCAAGTTGGCTACTTCATGCATGTGCCTGGCACATCAAATTCCTCATGTGACCTCTCTCTCCAGCTACTTGGGGCTCAAAAAAGTACAAAAGCAAAAGCTTCCTGCCCTTCTACTGGCTAAAGTCAGTCACTGGGATGGCCTCAAACCAACATGGAATGAAATCACACAAGGCCGTGGATGCAGGGAGCCATGGTTCATGGTGGCCATCTTCAAAGACTATTGACCACACACATAAAATAGTAAGAAGACCCAGCTGTTCAAGCTAATATATTGATTCCAAACTCTGTGGTGAGTTCACCTCAATGCATTTAATCCACTATTAAGTCAGAAATGTGATTTAAAGTTACATTTCTCCCTCCCTGGTTTAATGCCTTCAGAGTCCATGCCCGCTCATCTGCACACTTTCTGCTATTGTGAATTGCTAAAACATTTCCATTCTTCAGGTGCACGAGATGCTTGGGTCTAACTTTAATCACCGCCCTCGAGGCAGCGGTGTGATGAAGGCAGTCAGGAGGAAACATGGCTTCCCTTTGTAAAGTGGAGGTCCTTCCACAATTTCCAAACAAGGCGGGATTCACTGACAGGGTATGTTCAGGGAATTTCAGGGTAGAAGATACATCAGTCCTTAAAAGCCATTTAAAAAGGAAAAAACAACTCAATTCCAGGACTCTTATAAGAGTGGGAAATCTCAATCCCCACTCTTTTAAACATGTTCCAGCTCCCACTTAGAGAGCCTGATGAGGCTGTGAATTCAACCCGGATGTATTGTAGTTCAAAGACCTGCAGGTTTGAGCAATGCAACTGCTTTCAGCGACGCTTCACCTGTGGCTAACGGGGACGAGCAATTACTTCTAAGGCGGCCGTACAAGGCCCCTCGTCCTCTCACCAGACTTGGAGACGTGAGTGCAGAACCCTGAGCTTCTCATTTCTCTGTTTAGATCGTACTGTTATACAGTTAGAACAGCTAACTCAACTGACAGTACTTGTTTTCCTCACTCTTGCTCTGCTGGGTTGTCACAGCAGACTGCTGGTCTGCCAAGGCTTGCCTTCAGGAGACCATTCCTTCCACACCCTATCCTTCTTGCCAACTGGATCCTCGCTGCCTGCAAATACAACCGTGTCAGGCAGCCCACCCCCGAGATTTCCATTCCTTGACAATCTGCAGTGTACAGCCTAGGATTGTACACTAGGATTCAGTTATAGATGTTATTGATAGGAATTACACTCAAGGTAGGCAGGAGGAGATCTAGCATCAAGTACTAAGAGGCTTATGGAGCACTGGAAGAGCAAGAGAAGCAGGCTCTGAGCTGAGCTCAGAGGAAAAAACCCTCCAGTTTCCAGAACCCTTCTATCTCTGCTGTGATCAGAAAAGCTTCCTCCTCCATTGCCAAGGAAACCAACAATTTAGGAAGCTGGTTAATGGTGCTATCTTTTCATGACCCATGCCGACAAAATGAGACATCTCGTGCCCTATCCCTTCCCTTTAACTCAGTTCCAAACCCAAGTCTTGCACAGGAGATTGTGATGGGTGGAGCCTAAGTCACATCTGAAACACTGGCTGTGAGGGAGTCTGGGAAATCAGCTTTTATTTTCCCAGCCTCCATAGTTCAGGAACACGCTCAAAGGATGCTGGAATAGATGGTGAACAAATAAATCCATATCATCCATGCCACGGCCAATCTTTTCAGACCTGAGTAATTCTTTTCCTGAAAGCTTTGCTCAGAAATGTGCTTTTGACTCACTGAGGGAACGTTTCTCTCCATGTCAGTTCAGTTTCACCAAGGACTTAGAACTGCACTGTGCTAGCCCCGTGATGAGAGCTGTATCTACGGAGAGGAGTAAAGCCAGGCTCCCGTCCTCTCTGAGCTCATAGTCTAAAGAAGGAAGCAAGGACTTCTTGGTGGTCCAGTGGATAAGCCTCCACGCTCCCAATGCAGGGGCCCCGGTTTGATTCCTGCTCAGGGAGCTAGCTCCCGCATGCCCCTGCTAAGCCCGCGTGCCACAGCTACAGAGCTGGCGTGCTCTGGAGCCCACACGCCATGACTAGAGAAGCGCGTGTGCCACAGTGAAGACCTAGCTCAGCCAAAATAATAATAAGAAAGAAATTAACCTTCTAAAAAGTAAAGATGGATGGAAACAAACAGAAAGTAAGCTGGAAAAGACAGCAGAGACAGTGGGGATGAAGCTGATTCCGTTTCACGGGGTGTATGATATGCTACAGCTTTTATATCTTTATAAATCAGAAAACCCTTTTCAAATCTCTACCCTGCTGGGTGGGCAAGAAATACAATTTCAACTCTTTCTGAGACCCTATTGCTTGTCCCCAAGGGTTCAGTCAAGGTCCCAGGGTCTTAACAGCCCAGAACTTTGTAGAGGAAGTAACTGATTGCATTTTGTTGCTGTTGCTGCTCAGTCACTAAGCCATGGCTGAGTCTCCGTGGCCCGATGGATTGCAGCGTCCCAGGCTTCCCCACTTTTCTTTCAGGCCAGTGTCTCCACACCGCACTTAGGCATGGTGGCCTTGATGAAGCCGGTAAGACGGAGGCTCTGGGCAGCCACTCTCTACACGTCTGCCTTCTTGCTGGGGTGACTGTAAGGGGCTAGGGTTCTGGTACTCACTCCTTGGGTTTCCATAACAACCTCTGTGCCATTCCCAGCCCTGAGGGAAATTCTCCAAACTTCTCCTACCAAGCCATTGCCACCTCCTCTCTCTCATCTACTCATTGTCTTTCCCTTGAAGATATCTCCACAAAGGGGCGTTAGAAATACAATATACCCAACTGTTTTGCTGAGGCAAGAATAACCCTGGTTTCTCTCTACATGTGAGAGCACAGCCATCTGATAACCAGGAGGAGAGTCCTCAATAGGAAACTAAATTGGCTGGTTTCTTTGATGTTGGACTTCCCGGCCTCCAGAACCATGAAAAATAAATTCCTATTGTTTAAGTAAATATACATATATGTACCTACACAAATAAATAAAAACCTGACACCCAAACCAGACAAGGACAGTAAAAGATAGGAAATATTTATGATCGTGGACACAAGAAAGTCTAAGTAAAATGTTGGCCAATGGAACTCAGCAATACGTTTAAAATAGCAGTACACCATAAACTGAACTGAACTGATAATTAAGTAGGCTTTATCTTTGAAATGTCACGACAATAATAAAAGCTGACCTTCATTAAAGGTTCACTACAGGGAAAGGGTGGGGGAAAGAAGGGTCGGTGAGGAATTTGGGATTGACATGTGCACACTACTATATTAAATAACCAACAAGGACCTACCGTACAGCACAGGGAGTTCTGCTCAGTAGTCTGTAATAACAGATAGGAAAATAATTCCAGAAAGAATAACTGAATGACTCTGCTGCACACCTGAAACTTACACAACATTGTAATCGACTGTGCTCCACTGTGAAATAATTTTTTAAAAAAGCTTATTACATGCCTTTCTAATATCAATACTTAGAATCAATGAGAATATACATTCATGTTCTCCAGTTTGAAAGGAAACTGAAATACAGAGAATGTAAGCAACTTGCCCTAGAAAGTCAGATACTTCAGCAATAGAAAACCTGTCCAAGAATTTATCACAGTAACAGTCTAAGAAGAATAATCATTTTCTCATCCCAATAGTTTCACAAATCATCTGAAAAAATTTTGAAACTAGTCTATCATTAAAAAAAAACAAACCTGGTTCTAACCTCTGAGAATCCACTTGTCCATAAAGCAATGGAAACACTGGCAAAAATTTATCAAAATCACCTTTTTCAGAGCTATAAATTAAACAAAGCTATGATAATCCAAGGAGCATTTATTTAAGAAGAAGAGCTGACTCCTGAAAATATCAGTGAGGTTCATGGCATTTTAGCTTTCTCTGTTCCAATGTTTTTCTTCCTAGTTCCATATCTTTGAAAACCAGCAGCCATAGAACCACAGTAGCTATAAAAATCAGTCACTGCAGGAGGCACAATGGGTTTGGATCTCCTCAAAAAGCTCCAATCCCCAGAAAAGTGTTACTATTTCACTTGTCTTACAGCTCCCTGCAAAAGTCCTATTTTCAAGACTTGTTATTATTTGACCTGACTCAAAGCCTGCTCGGTGGGAAGAGCCCTAAGCCAGAGCATTTGTCAGAAAAGTTTGGGGGCAATTGTTTAACATCACAGGTGCCTGAGGTGGTGACACCAATTGAAGCAAATAAAAGCCTGGTCAAAAATCTTAAAATGAAAATCTGAGGAATGAGATGCCCGTGTGGGGCCTCAAAAGCCTCCAGTGTATCCCTGGGAATCCGTAATACCACACACGTGTGCATGACTGTGCACACGATCAGATGAGACCAGAGAAGGTCCTTCTCTCTCCCTCTGTATGACCGTGGAACCCGAACAAGCAGAAAGCCAAGGCTCATGCACAGCTGTAAAATGCCAGAGTGTTGAACACATCCAAAGAGTCCCTTGGCAAAGGATAAATTTATTGATCCAAGGCATTTAAGAAAGTCTCTGCCCAATTATTATCTGAGCACAAAGATAAACAGGGAAAGCCTTGAGTGGCTGCAGATGACAGGGAACAGATGTCAAATAGTTAGTCCATTGAAAGTCACTAAATAAACAAACGGGAGAATGGGGGAAAGACAACAATAACAATAAACTCTGGGAAGGTGGGGTGGATCTGATTTCTAGAGATGCCACATTATGCCATTAAAAATGTCCAGCGTTCAACAAAAAATTTCAAGACACACAAAGAAACTGGAAAGTAGGGACTATACACAGAAAAACAAATCAATAGGAACTATCTTTGAAGATACCTAGATGTTGGGCTTACTAGGGAAAAAAATCTTTAAATTAGCCTACATAAATATGTTTTGAAAGTTAAATGAAATTATGTCTAAACAATTGAAGAAGGGGATTGGGAGCAAGATGGTGGAATAGGTAGACACGGAGCTCACTTCCTCCCACGCACATGGCAAAACGACAACTTTCCACAGAGCAGCTATCTCTGAGAACAACCTGAAGACCAGCAGGAAAGACTGTCCAGAGCTAAATGTAAAGAAGGAGCCACAGTGAGACAAGCGTGGTGAGGGGCACGGGGCAGCAGAGATGTGGTCTAATCAGGATCCACACTCCCTGTGTGGCAACCTACAAGTGGGAGGGAAATCACAACAGTGAAGCTTCTCCCAAAAGAGCACGGAGTCTGAGCCTTACATCAGGACCCCCAGCCTGGGGGCCCTGCACTCAGAAGACAAGCCCCTCAAGTGTCTGTCTTTGAAAACCAGGGGTGCTTATGTTCAGGACAGCCAGAGGGCTATAAAGAACTGACACTGCTCTTAAAGGGTACGTGCTCTTAAAGTGAAACCTCACTCACTTTAAGTCCTGGCACAGAGGCTGCAGTCTGAAGGGCACCTGGGTCAGACCTACTTGCTGATCTTGGAGAGCCAGCTGGAGAGCAGGAGACAGCTGGGATGCCCTTCGGGGACTGAGACGCTGGTCGCAGCCGTGCTGCCATCTTGATCTCCATGCTGGCACTGGCACTGCCTGGCACCACCTGGGGATCCTTCCTCTGGTCTATTAGTGCCAGGGGCCTGCCCTGCCCGCTAGAACACCTGCAGTGATCACTCCCACTACAAGAAAAGGGCACACACAGCCCACACGGAAAAGTTTACTAGGAAGGCTTAGTAGCAGATGTGCATTGACAGAAGAAAGAATCAGCAAACTTGGAGATAGGTCAATTGAATTTACCTCTTCTGTGGAATAGAAAGGGAAAAAATAGGAGATATATAAGCAGAGCATCTGAGACCTACAGGACACTACCGAATATATCAATGCATGAGTAATAGGAATCTGAAAGACACGTGGAGAGAAAGGAGCAGACACACTGCTCGAAGAAATAATGGTAGAAAACCTCTCAAATTTGACTTTTTAAAAAACAGCTGCATACACATTTAAGAAGTCCAGCAACTCCAGGCAGTATAAACTCAAGCAGATCCACAGTAAAATGCATCATCAGTCCAGTTCAGCTCAGTCAGTCATTCATGTCCGACTCTTTGCAACCCCATGGACTCCAGCACACAAGGCTTCGCTGTCCATCACTAACTGTCCATCACCAACTGCCCATCACCAACTCCCAGAGCTCACTCAAACTCATGTCCGTTGAGTCCGTGATGCCACCCAAACATCTCATCCTCTGTCATCCTCTGCTCCTCCTGCCTTCAATCTTTCCTAGCATCAGGGTCTTTTCAAATGAGTCAGTTCTTTGCATCAGGTGGCCAAAGTATTGGAATTTCAGCTTCAGCATCAGTCCTTCCAATGAATATTCAGGACTGACTTCCTTTAGGAGGGACTGGTTAGATCTGCTTGCAGTCCAAGGGACTCTCAAGAGTCTTCTCCAACACCACAGTTCAAAAGCATCAATTCTTCAGTGCTCAGCTTTCTTGACAGTCA
>NW_011495069.1:1346200-1346686 GCF_000754665.1 Bison bison bison
GTAGAGACCCCGCCTGCCAGTGCAGGAGTCATAAGAGGTGCAGATTCGATCCCTGGGTCGGGAATTCCCCTGGAGGAGGTATGGCCACCCACACCAGTATTCTCCCCTGAAGAATTCCATGGACAGAGAAGCCTAGTGGGCTACATACAGTCCAGAGGGTTGCAAAGAGTCAGACCTGACTGAAGGGACTTGGCGTGCATGCAATAGCACGAAGGAGAAAGGCGAGGTGGAACTGTATTGGACTAAATTTTTGCATAGTTTTTAAAATAGGTTAATATTAATCTAAACTGGATTATGTTCATTAAAAATGTTAATTTTAGTACCCAGAGCAATACTGAGAAAATAACTAAAAATATATAAGTAACCAAAAAACAACAGAGGAATGAAGATAATATCCACTTAACACAAAATAAAGCACTACAGAGAAATAGAGGGACAAAAATAAGACATACAGAAAACAAATAGCAAAATGGCAAATGTAAATTT
>NW_011495069.1:1346786-1347131 GCF_000754665.1 Bison bison bison
GTCTGTTGTTCCATGTCCAGTTCTAACTGTTGCTTCTTGACCTGCATACAGATTTCTCAGGAGGCAGGTAAGGTGGTCTGGTATTTCTATCTCTTTAAGAATTTTCCAGTTTGTTGTGATCCATACAAAGGTTTCGGTGTAGTCAATAAAGCAGAAGTAGATGTTTTTCTGGAACTCTCTTGCTTTTTTGATGTTTCAACGGAGGTTGGCAATTTGATCTCTGATTCCTCTGCCTTTTCTAAACCCAGCTTGAACATCTGGAAGTCCACAGTTCACGTACTGTTGAAGCCTGGCTTGGAGAATTTTGAGCATTACTTTGCTAGCGTGTGAGATGAGTACAATTGT
>NW_011495069.1:1347231-1347614 GCF_000754665.1 Bison bison bison
GTTAGATCTGCTTGCAGTCCAAGGGACTCTCAAGAGTCTTCTCCAACACCACAGTTCAAAAGCATCAATTCTTCAGTGCTCAGCTTTCTTGACAGTCAAACTCTCACATCCATACATGACTAATGGAAAAACCATAGCTTTGACTAGATGGACCTTTGTTGGCAAAGTAATGTCTTTGTTTTTTAGCATGCTGTCTAAGTTGGTCATAACTTTTCTTGAAAGAGCGAGAGTCTTTATTTCAAGGCTTCAGTCACCATCTGCAGAGATTTTGGAGTGGATTTTGGAGTGGTCTAGTTGTTTCCCTACTTTCTTCAATTTAAGTCTGAATTTGGCAATAAGCAGTTCATGATCTGAGCCACAGTCAGGTCTCAGTCTTGCTTTTG
>NW_011495069.1:1347714-1347933 GCF_000754665.1 Bison bison bison
AATGGAAAACCATAGCTTTGACTAGATGGACCTTTGTTGGCAAAGTAATGTCTTTGTTTTTTAGCATGCTGTCTAGGTTGGTCCTAGCTTTTCTTCCAAGGAGCAGCATCTTTTAATTTCATGGCTGCAGTCACCATCTGCAGTGATTTTGGAGCCCCCCAAAATAAAGTCTGTCACTGTTTCCATTGTTTCCCCATCTATTTGCCATGAAGTGATGGG
>NW_011495069.1:1348130-1351971 GCF_000754665.1 Bison bison bison
AATACTGAGAAAATAACTAAAAATATATAAGTAACCAAAAAACAACAGAGGAATGAAGATAATATCCACTTAACACAAAATAAAGCACTACAGAGAAATAGAGGGACAAAAATAAGACATACAGAAAACAAATAGCAAAATGGGAAATGTAAATCCTACCTTATCAGCAATTACATGTACACAGATTAAACACTGAATCAAAAGGCAAACATTAGAAAAATAAGTTCTAATTATTCAATATTATGCTGCCTATTAAAGACCCACTTTACATTCAAACACATAAATGAAACTATATATACAATTCCATTTACAATAGCATCAGAAAGAATAAAATGCTTAGGAATAAATTAAACAAGAAGTACAAGATTTGTATAATGAAAACTAAAAATATTGTTGAAATTAATTTTAAAATGCCTACATTAATGTAAAGACATTCCATATTGGATTGCAAGGTTTAATTTAATTTTTTTAAAAAGCAAACCTCTTCAAACTGAGCTACAAATTCAATTTAATCCTATCAGAATCTCCCTACCTTTTGTCAATCCGTATTGACAAGCTGATCCTAAAATTTGTGGGGCAATAAAAGGGATCCAAAGTGGCCAAAACAATCTTGATAAAGAAGAACAAAGTTTGAAGACTCACACCTCCCAGTGTCGACACCTGCTACAAAGCGACAGTTGTGACAGCAGTGAGGTACTGGTGTGAGAACAGATGTTGCTCAATGGAACAGAAGTAAGAGTCAAGAATAAACACCTATCATCAACTGTTGTCAAGACAATTGAATGGGCAGTAAGAATCTCTTCAACAAATGGCATTAATATCCACATGCAAAACAATGAATTTGGACATAACACGATAAACAAAATTAACCCCAAACTGATCCAAGGCCTAAATGCAAAGGCTATAACTACGCCATTTTTTCGAGGAAACAGGTATAAAACATCAGGATCTCAGATTAGGCAATGGTATCTTAGATATTACACTTAAAGCACAGAAGAAAATTAAAAATTTTGTGCATCAAAGAACACCACTAAGAAAGTGAAGAGATAATCTTCCAAAGAGAAGACAATATTTGAAAGTCATATGTCTAATAAGGGACTTAAATCCAGAATATATGACAAAGTCTTATTACTCCATAACAAAAAGATAAATAACCAATTTCTTTTTAATGGACAAAGGACTCAAGTAAACAATTTTCAATATATATATAGAGAGAGAGAGATATAGGCAATGAGAGCATGAAAAGATGCTCAACATCATTAGTCATTCAGTTCAGTTCAGTTCAGTTCCTCAGTCGTGTCCGACTCTTTGCGACCCCATGAATCGCAGCACGCCAGGCCTCCCTGTCCATCTGCAGCTCCCGGAGTTCACCCAGACTCATGTCCATCAAGTCAGTGATGCCATCCAGCCATCTCATCCTCTGTCGTCCCCTTCTCCTCCTGCCCTCAATCTTTCCCAGCATCAGGGTCTTTTCCAATCAGTCAGTTCTTCACATCAGGTGGCCAAAGTATTGGAGTTTCAGCTTCAGCATCAGTCCTTCCATTAAACTCCCAGGAATGATCTCCTTCAGGAAGGACTGATTGGATCTCCTCTCAGTCCAAGGGACTCTCAAGAGTCTTCTCCAACATCACAGTTCAAAAGCATCAATTCTTCGGCGCTCAGCCTTCTTCACACTCCAACTGTCACATCCATACATGACCACAGGAAAAACCATAGCCTTGACTAGATGGATCTTTGTTGTTTAGGAAGAGGCAAATCAAAACCACAGTGAGATAGCACTTCACACCCACTAGGAAGATTATAATTGAAAAAAAATCTGGAACCTTCCTACACTACTAATGAGAATTTAAAATGGTATAGCCATTTTGGAAAACAGTTTGGCAATTCCTCAAAAAGTTAACACTTACAATATGACCCAGAAATCTCATTTGAGATACTCGGGAGAATTGAAAACCTATGTTAATACAAAAACTTGCACACAAATGTTCATGGCAGCATTATTCACAATAGCCAAAAAAGCAAAAACAACGCACATGTCCAGCAAAGGGTGAATGGATAAATAAACTGTGGTACCCGATACACCCGTACAAGGAAATATTATTCAGCTGAAAAGAAGAAGGAAGTTCTGACACAGGCCAACAAGACAGATGAAGCTTGAAAGCATCGTAGTAAGTGGAAGAGGCCAGACACCAAAGCCCACACATGCCGGATGACTCCATTTATACCAAGTGTGCGGAATAGAGAGCACACAGAGACAGGAAGTAAAGCAGTGATTATACAGGGTTGGGGAGAGGTGATGCGTGGGATGCCTTTAAGGAGTCAATTAACCGCTCCAAGATTAGATAATGGCGATGGCTGTATACAACACTGCGAATATCCTGAAACTTACTGGATTGTATTCTTTAAAATCGTAGATTTGACTATATTATTTTTATCTCAATAAAGCTATTATTTAAACAAATAGTAAAATAGAAATAGAGGAAAATTCCTTCACTTGATAAAATCATGCCTACCTGCATTCTATAATGGGGCTTTCCAGGTGGCTCAATGGTAGAGAATCCAATTGCCAATGCAGGAGATACAGGAAATGACAACACACTCTAGTATTCTTTTTTTTTTTTTTAGGTACCCTTTTATTTATTTATTTTTACTTTTTATTTAGTTTTTGCTTTTGAAATTATAAAAACATGATAATACATTTACAGGAGACTTGGAAAATACAGAACAAGTTTACATATAATTCCACTATATATTGTAATTATTTTTAAGTAGATAAAATAAGATTTTCAGTTGGAGTTTCAATATCAAATTCTCAAAAATTAATAGAATGATTATACAGCAAAGTAGAAGGATATAATAGGCCTAAAAAGTACTATGGCCCAATTCAACATAATTAAGATTTATACAACTTTTATACAACAGCAGGATATACATTCTATTCAAGTTCCCATAGACTATAAACTGTTAACAGGAGACATTGGAACATATACAGGGACATAAAACAAGGTGCAAAAAGTCATGGTCTAAAAGTGCTGAAATCACACAGACTCTGTTTTCTTATCACTGTCACTCACCTCAGTCGCTCAGCCATGTCCGACTCTTTGCGACCCCATGAAACGCAGCACGCCAGGCCTCCCTGTCCATCACCAACTCCCAGAGTCCACCCAAACCCATGTCATTGAGTAGGTGATTCCATCCAGCCATGTCATTCTCTGTCGTCCCCTTCTCCTCCCGCTTTCAATCTTTCCCAGCATTAGGGTCTTTTCAAATGAGTCAACTCTTTGCATTTGACTCAAAGTATTGGCCAAAGTATTGGAGTTTCAGCTTCAACATCAGTCCTTTCAATGAACACCCAGGACTGATCTCCTTTAGGATGGACTGGTTGGATCTCCTTGCAGTCCAAGGGACTCTCAAGAGTCTTCTCCAACACCACAGTTCAAAACCATCAATTCTTCGGTGCTCAGCTTTCTTTATAGTCCAACTCTCACATTCATACATAACTACTGGAAAAACCGTAGCTTTGACTAGACGGACCTTTGTTGGCAAAGTAATGTCTCTGCTTTTTAATGTACTCTCTAGGTTGGTCCTAGCTTTTCTTCCAAGGAGTAAGTGTCTTTCAATTTCATGGCTGCAGTCACCATCTGCAGGGATTTTGGAGCCCAGAAAAATAAAGTCAGCCACTGTTTCCACTGTTTCCCCATCTATTTCCCATCAAGTGATGAGACCAGATGCCATAATCTTGGTTTTCTGAATGTTGAGCTTTAAGCCAACCTTTTCACTCTCCTCTTTCACTTTCATCAAGAGGCTCCTTAGTTCTTCTTCACTTTCTGCCATAAGGGTG
>NW_011495069.1:1352071-1352859 GCF_000754665.1 Bison bison bison
CTTTGGCATTGCCTTTCTTTGGGATTGGAATGAAAAGTGACCTTTTCCAGTCCTGTGGCTACTGCTGAGTTTTCCAAATTTGCTGGCATATTGAGTGCAGCAGTTTCACAGCATCATCTTTAAAGATTTGGAATAGCTCAACTGGAATTCCATCATGTCATTAAATGCATTATAGTCAAACTATCAAAAGACAAATATAAAAAGAGGATCTTGAAAGCAGCAAAAGAGAAGCAACCAATCGCATACAGTGATCCTCAATAAGATTAACAGAGGAATTCTCATCAGAAACCATGGAGGCCAGGAGGCAATGGATGACATACTCAAACTGCCGACAGAAGAAGACTGTACACCCGAAATTCTGTACTCACAAAAAGTGTCCTTCAAAAATGAAAGATAAATTGAGATATTTCCAGATGAATTTAAGTGGAGGAAACTTGTCACTAGGAGACAAAATACTAAAGGAAGAGAGTCCTTCAGGGTGAAATAAAAGGATGTTGGAGAGTAACCAGGCTGCACACAAAGAAACCAAGAGGAGGGACAGTAAGTAAACATAAGACAGTATAAATGCATTTTTGTTACCTCTCTTTCCTTTTACCTCCTCTTCTATCTGATTTAAAAGGCAACCGTAGAAAGCAGTAGTTGTGAAGCCACGTTAAAGAGATTATCACGTATAAATACGCAATCTGTATGCTTCCAGGTCACACGAGCCGTAGAGTACCCGCCTGCCAGTGCAGGAGATATAAGAGGTGCAGATTTGATCCCTGGGTCAGGAATTTCCCTGGAGGAGG
>NW_011495069.1:1352959-1382809 GCF_000754665.1 Bison bison bison
CAGGAAGTTAAATAAGCAGGGTGACAATATACAGCCTTGACGTACTCCTTCTCCTATTTGGAACCAGTCTGTTGTTCCATGTCCAGTTCTGACCGTTGCTTCCTGACCTGCATACAGGTTTCTCAGGAGGCAGGTCAGGTGGTCTGGGATTCCCATCTCTTTGAGAATTTCCAAGTTTATTGTGATCCACCCAGTCAAAGGCTTTATCACTGTGGAAGTATGTTTAAAATCCGTATCAAAAGATATTTGAAATTAACCCACATATTTTCAAGTGCAATGTGACATTGACCAAGAGAGGTCTTCAACTTAACCCCCGAAAGCCTCATAAAGTTAGACTGAAAAAACACAGAGGGTGATTGCAGAGAAGAAAGCATCTAAGTGAGAAATTACTATCAAATATATTTTTTAAATCCAGTGTATTTGGAAATTAAATGTCCACTTTTAAATGATGGCCCCCTCCAGTAATCTTGTCTGGAAAGTCCCATGGACAGAGGAGCCGGGCGGGCTACATACAGTCCATGGGGCACAAAAAATCATGATAACTTAGTGACTGAGCACACACGCACATACTATAATGTTTAATCTAAAGTAGGCATTGTATGTGCAATGACAAAATTGTTAAAATGTTATAATTGCAGTCAAATATAAAATAAATATGCTTGCTATACCTATCCTGGTGGCCCAGACGTTAAAAATCCTCCTGCAACGCAGGAGACCAGGGTTTGATCCCTGGGTTGGGAAGACTTCCTGGAGGTGGGCATGGCCACCCACTCCAGTATTCTTGCCTGGAGAATTCCATGGACAGAGGAGCCTGGTGGGCTATAGTCCAAGGGATCTCAAAGAGTCGGACACAACTGAGTGACTAAATACAGCTTATCTATTTAGGCAGAAGTGTGCTAGAGACCCTAGCTAGTAAAATAAAACAAGAAAAATTAGATAAGGAACAAGAGGGAAGGAAAGAGGAAAGAAGGAAGGAAGTATTTTTGCTGGATGGTATGATTGTTTACAGAGGAAATCCAAAATAATCTATGAAAAGTTGGAACTAGAAAGACAGCTCAAGTTTCTGGATTCAAAATTCAATAGTGTGCCTATATGTCTGCAACAGTCAACTAGAAAATGTAACAGGAAGAAAGTTCCCAGTCATAAAGGTAAGAAAAACTACAAGTTACTTGAGAATAAATCTAACAAAAGATGAGAGAGACCTTTAAGGACAAAATTATAAAAAGTTACTGAAGGACATAAGAGAAGATCTGAAAAAAATGGAGAAATATAACATGTTCATGCATGGGAAGATTCAGTATTGTACAGATGTCAGCTCTTCCCAAAATTAATCTATAAATTCATTGCAATTCCAAACCAAATCCCAAGGGAGCTTTTCTCAGAGCTTGACAAACTGATCCTAACATTAATTGGAAATGGTTAAGGAAAAAAAGAGCCAAGATGAAGAAAATGGGGATGGAACTTTCCCAAGTAGATATGAGGACTAACTATTAATATAAAGCCATGTGAAATTAAAATAATGGGAGAGGCATGCAGGATAGACAGCCTATCAGGGGAACAGACCAGAGTTCTGAGGCAGTTCTCTGTATTTATGAGGAGTTAGTCTATGTCAGAGGTAGCTTCATACATGCATATATCATTGAGGAAAGAAGGATTATTCCATAGATGGTATCAGACAATTGGTACCTTTACATGGAACTTTTTAATCGGATCCTTACCCCACACCACATTAAAAATAAAGCCTGAATGGATCAAAAGCAAAACTCTAAAATTAGTGTGAGGAAATACAGTTGAGTGTCTTCATGATATGGAGCTAGGAAAAGATTTCCTAAACCAATAGCAAAAGATAGAGATCATAATGAAAAAAATTAAATTTGACTCTATCACTCAAATTTCCAGTATGCTAAAACCACACAAAACAAAAGTTGAAACCCAGCAACACATTTGGAGAAGATGGTTGCAAAAGGATAGAAATGGTATTCAGAATACATAATAGTCTTAAAATTCAAAAAGCAAAAGGCAAACAATCTCGTCTTTAAAAACTGAATAAAAGAAAATGGTGAAGAAATACAAATAGAAAATACAGAAGAAAACGCAAAGGGCTGAAAAACATATGCTAAATAGGCAACTTCACTACTAACCCGAGAAATAGCATTTTGAAAATAAAATTGAATTCAATGCATACAAATTATACTGCCCCCGCCCCATCCCTCAAAAAAAAATGTAGGCCTGTCCTCCTCATCCAAGCAGGATCTCTGATGCAATTGGGACTGACTGTGCCTGGGAAAATCACCCTGGAAAACATTGTTGCTGCAACTAATACAGTCAAACATTCACCTGTTCTATGACCCAGCACTTCTCCTGCGAGGTGTGTATAGGCCTAGGAATCCACGCACCGTGTTGACTGAAAGTGAAGAGAAAAGGCCAGAGCAGCGCTCTTCAGTGGGGGAGCATCCTTATATGACTCGTGTTATATACATGGGGTGGAGACTTAGCACGAGTGAACTAGGCCTGGGCATCAGCATAGACAGAGCTCACACATGGTATTGGGTGAACGTGGCAAATTCCAGAAGATTAAGTACAACATGGCAGTCATGCAATGTCTTCAAACACACAAAATCCATACCTATTGTTTTAATGACAGACACATACGGAAAATGTTCATGTAAAATCACGAACAGCAAGGACTGAAAAACAAGTCCTGATCGTGACTGCCTCTGAGGAATGAGGAAGAATTGGGACTAGGAGGGGAACAAAGGGACTTCAGGTTTATTGGTCTTTTTTAAAATTCTCTTCGTTTACAAATGGACGTGAATCACATAGGGCAGGGTTAACATTCACGAATTCAGAGATGTAGGTAGAAGGAAGACTCTCCCTTCTCTCCCTCCCTTCCATCTTTTCTTTCTAATACAAATAGATACTACCGGCTTCTCCATCCTCCACATAGGGGAGGAGAATTCAGAGCTAAAAGTAAGCTATTTTTTCTGAACTCCTTCGCTTACATATCCTAATATTTTGAAATAAGGATCAGGAGGCTCCAGAAAACCTTCCATGAAGAGGTGATACTTTAACGGGGTTTTGATGAACGAGTGGAAGTTCCCCTCTGTGGACCAGGAAGAAAGGTGGACAGTGGACCTCCAGGTAGAGAGGAGAGTGTGTGCAAAAGTTCAGAGACTTTAAATGGCCTGCATGTTCAGGACTGATCAGCAAAATAGGCAAGGAGGTGGAGGAGAGAAGCAAGAATAGTGTCCAGGGCCAGATCCAGGAGGGACTGGTGAACCAGACTAAGGGGCACAGATCTGACCTCGTGGGCACCAGAGACTCAGGGTAAAAGCGTCCTACAAGCCAGGACATTTTGGTCTCCGCCTGCCACTCACCAAGACAGAACAAACTCCACACCACTTGGAGTGGGTTAAGCCGGGTATGCCATTCCAGGGGAGGGATCCTCTTTCTTCTTAAAGTGCCAGCTTAAGAAACCATGTCAGTGAGGGTTACAGTGGGCCACTTGGCACTGAGCGACCGCATAGAGAAGCCAGCAACTGGCAGGAGCTGCCCCCGCTCACCAGCTACCCAGTGCCTGAAGACCACAGTGACCCACAGGGATTTCAACTCCTCTACCAAAAAGGAGAAAGTCCCTAATCCCACGGAAAACTGAGCTAAGGTGCAGACCTCCACCAGGAATAGTGGGGTGAAGGGACTCAGTCTTCTCCGGTTGACTGTGCGGCTAGCTCAGAGTCCGTCACCAGGGTCACTTCGGGTCATTCTGCAGACCGCACTGCAAGCAGCAAAGGGCCATGGCCGGGATTTTTATTTTGTTTCTTTGTTTTCTGGCCACACTGCATGGCTTGTGGGATCTTAGTTCCCCGACCAGGGATCAAATCTGCGTCCCCTGCAGTGGAAGTACAGAGTTTTAACCACTGGGAAGTCCAGGGAAGTCCCCAGGCTTGTATTTTTAAAGCCTGGCATAAAGTAAAAGATGGCCTGAGGGAAGGGAGCAGGGCCCCATTATGACTCCTGCTCTTGCCTTCATGGGCCTCTTCTTCCATAAAAAATATTAAAAATTCTGTTTTACCACCATGTTGGTATAAAACCAAATGTGTTACTATTATATATTAAAACATTTTCTTTGACCTAAAAGTTAACTTTTTTCTTCTGATTTTGAAAGAAATTAAAGCATCTTCATGGGCCCCCTAGGAGTATCGTGAGTCAGTCCTAGGCACTGTGCCTAGTGGGAAAGTCAGCCCTGGGCAGGAGACACAGGGAGACTACGCAGGAGGCATCATCACAGTCACTGGGGCAGGTACCGACACAGTCGCCGTGGTGATGGGAAGTCTGGGCCAGGTGAAAAGGACGCTGGGGAGCCAGGACCAGAGCGAACACAGAGAGTCCTCGTGGAAGAGGAAGGATGCAGGGGAGAGGAGGGGAGGAAGGAGCAGAGGCCGGGAAACCAGAGAAGGGCCTCTGCCTCCACATCTCATGCAATATGAATGAAGACCGAGAGAAGGAAACTAATTGGAACTGTTTGCAGCCTAAATGCATCTGCTTTCTCATCCCACCAACGGGACTGTCCCACTTGGGAACTAGGCATCCATAACACTGAGCATTTAGGAACTTGCTCTCTTCTGAGCACGTTGCTGCTAATGAGTTCCCAGGAGAGCCCTCCATGCCAGAGCAGCAACCCAGGCATTCAGGAACTCCAGAGCCAGGTACGGGGCAGAGAGCTGGTCCCCAACAAGGATGTAAGGATCCTTACAGCTTCATTCGTCAGTGGGCAGGCTGCCCAGCTGGCATCGATGTCCTACACACAGCCTGCACCTCAACCAGAGCGGGGACAGGGCCCGGCAGGCCGGCTGCTGTCAGCATGTCACTTCTCCGCTGAGCTGAGCCAGCAGTGGAGACAGAGGAATGAATCCCAATTAGGGGCTGCCTCAAGCTGTGGCAGGATGCCAGCGGGCCTCCCCAGCTACCTCTGCAAGACACCCACACACCCACATAACCACACACACACACACACATTCCTTTCTCTTATTCTTTCTTAGAAAGCTGGATCAGCATTCACTGGCTCAAGTTCTAGTCCAAATCCCTGGGCTCAGCTCCCTACACAGCAGAGAGAACACAGGGATATGGGCCTCATCTAGAAATTAGCTTAATACTCTCCTCAAACTGGTATGACTTCCTTACATCTACCTCGCTGTCCCCCCAGTAGAGGCACTTTGCCAAGGGGGCGTTTGAGTGCCCACCTACTACTGATCACAGCCCAAGTCTTAACGCAACCCCAGCTGCTCTCAAACTTCAGCGTGCATCAGAACCACCCGGAGGGCCTGTTAAAGCAGAGTGTGGGCCCCCACCCTCCGAGCCTGTGATTCAACAGCTCTGGGTGTGGAGCCTGAGATCCTGCATTCCCAGTAAGCCCCCAGATGCTGCTGCTGTCCTGGGCCTTCACTTTGAGAGCCACTGCCTCTCGCTGTCTTCCAACCTGATCCTATTCTGCCTTTGATCTTCTCGACTGTCCTCCAAGTCCTTTAATCTCCTTCTCCTAATCCTCCTGCCTGGGATTTTGGTCTACTCTTCCCACCCAAGCCCTTGGTCCTCGGGGCTCCAGTACATCCTTGCCACCTGCAGCACCTTAACTAATGGCTCTCCTTGGTCCAGCCCCACTCCAGGAGGATGGCCCTGCCTCTGGTGTGCACGGGTCCTTTTGTTTTTTAGAAGCACCTTTAGAGCTTCCCTGGTGGTCCGGTGGTTAACAGTGTACCTTACAATGCAGGGGACAGTGGTTTGATCCCTGGTCTGCAAAGACCCCACCTGCCTCAGAGCAACTAAGCCTGGGTGCCACAACTACTCTAGAGACTGCAGGCCACAACGACTGAGCCCCACGCGCTGCAGCTGCCGAAGCCCACGTGCCTGGAGCCCATGCTCCACAGCAAGAAAACCCGCCAGTGCAAAGCCCCACTCTCCTCAACTACAGGAAGCCCGCGTAAAGCAATGAAGACCCAGCACAGCCAAAAATAACTAACTAAATAATATTCTTTAAAAGCAAAGGCCTCATTTTCAATACTCGAAGGGACCCTCTGTCCACACTAGGTGCTCATCAGACAACCAAACACAACCACAGGGTCCCTCTACACCCAGCCGGGGGATTCCTGTGTTGGTCTCGCTGTAGCCTCACAACAAGCCCTCTTTTATGTATCAGGAAACTGAAATTCACACTACTTAATGACTGGCCCCAAAATGCTGGTTACGTAATAGAGATGAAGGTCCAGCCAGGTCTTCTTAAGTCTGATTCCCTGCTTTTCCCACTTCCAGGAAGCTCTGGTATCTGTTGGGAATGCTTTTGGCTGCAAGTAAGACATGGTGACTGTAGCCATGAAATTAAAAGATGCTTACTCTTTGGAAGGAAAGTTATGGCCAACCTAGATAGCATATTGAAAAGCAGAGACATTACTTTGCCAACAACGTTTCGTCTAGTCAAGGCTATGGTTTTTCCAGTGGTCATGTATGGATGTGAGAGTTGGACTGTGAAGAAGGCTGAGCGCCGAAGAATTGATGCTTTTGAACTGTGGTGTTGGAGAAGACTCTTGAGAGTCTCTTGGACTGCAAGGAGATCCAACCAGTCCATTCTGAAGGAGATCAGCCCTGGGATTTCTTTGGAAAGAATGATGCTAAAGCTGAAACTCCAGTACTTTGGCCACCTCATGCGAAGAGCTGACTCATTGGAAAGAACTCTGACACTGGGAGGGATTGGGGGCAGGAGGAGAAGGGGACGACAGAGGATGAGATGGCTGGAAGGCATCACTGACTTGATGGACGTGAGTCTGAGTGAACTCCGGGAGTTGGTGATGGACAGGGAGGCCTGGTGTGCTGCGATTCATTGGGTCGCAGAGTGGGACACGACTGAGCGACTGAAGTGAACTGAAGAGAGTCTCCAACACTGGCTGAAGCCCATGAAGGTGTGTTTTTTCCCTGCCTTCCCACGTAGCTTCTCAGAACTCCAGCGGTGAGGCATTGTGGGACTGGGTTAGGGGTCACTGACAATCAAGGGGCAGGAAGCGCTGTGGTTCTTGGGCCAGGCTCTTGGGGTCACAAGATGGCAGGCCTCAGAACTAAGACATCCCATGACCGCACACAGGAGGCAGCACACAGGAGCAGGCAAGAGGCAGAGACCTTTTCTGGCTGGTTCCTCTCTTGTCAAGGAGGAAGCTCTCTCCCCTTCAGACCTCCTCTTCCATCTCATTAGCCAGAACTAGACAGGCAGGGAAGTTCTGCTGTTAAAGAGGAAGGCAGTGATCGCTCTGGGGTAAGCAACCATGACGATGTGCCACGGCAGCTTTCAGAGATAAATGCCCGCTGGATCCTGGGGGTATCGAATGGCCAACACATTCAAGCCCACTGGGCTGTAGGACCATGATCCACATCCTGTCCCCCTTCCCATACTCAGAGTCCAACACAGTAAATCTCTTTGCTTAACACACACCTACTCCCTCCAAAGTGCCTGCTGTGTATCACACTCCACCGCAGACAATGAACCAGCACAGCCTGCTGAAAAGAGCGAGAGATTTGGAGCCAGGCCAAATGGTCTTCGAATCCTCTCATTTCCAAGCTGTGTGACCCTGGGCAAGCCCCTTCACCTCTCTGGCCCTCACTTGTGTTTTTACAGAGGGACCATGAAGACCTGATAGGATAGCATACAAAAAGCACAGGACATGCGATCATTCAGGGGATGAGAACTGATGGTAATGACAGGAAGACGGCACCAAGAGGACATGAAGGAAGGGGCAGCAAGTGGGTGCTTTTGTCAGTGGCTTTCCCACGTGGCACCCCAGCAAACGGATCGGATCTCACGCTTGGAGGGGACAGGACCAAAGGAGTCATCATCATTCACAGCTTCAGTTCCTTCTGAAGGCCGTCATTAAGAATATAGAATGGGGACTTCCCTGGTGGTCCAAACCGTAAGACTTTGAGCTTCCAATGCAGGGAGCACGAGCTCAATCCCTGGTGAGGGAATTAATATCCCACATGCTGTGCAGAGGAGCCAAAAGAATTTTTTAATTAAAAAAATATATAGAATGATGATAAGAATGATAATACTGCCTACCATTTATTGAATGACTACTTTGTGGCTGGCACTGTGCCAGAGCTTTATATTAACTCTTTACTCCTCATAGAAGTCCTAGGAGATGGGTAATATTATTAACTCCATTTTTCAGTTGAAGAAACTGAGGCACAAGGAGCTTACAAACCTAGACCCCAGCAGCCCGTGCCTCTGGTGCCTGAGCCCTCGCCACTATGGCACACGGCCTCCCTAGGATAGATTAGAAGCATCTCTCCTATTCATGGTCTCCATATGGCAGATGCCATTAGCTCACCTGGGGAATATCCAGATGAAATTGAGTTTGGAAATAGTCCCACTAAGAGGAGCAGCCAGAAAAGCATCGTCACAGCCCCATACCCAGGGCAGCCTCTCTGATGAGAGAGATGCTCCACTCTTTACCTTGGGGGGCTGCAGGCAGAAGGGCATGGGCTCCAGGGGTGCCAGCAGTACCCTCCGCTCTTGGCTGTATTTCTTCTTTATTGTTGTTGGCATCCTGCATCCCCAGGCCATGCTGCGAGGCTGGGCACCAAACACACAGAGATGTACCAGACTCACCCTCAGTCTAAAGCGTTTCAAGGTCTAGGAGAGGATGCAGAAACAGCCAACAAAGACAGATGTTTGCAAGATTGGCTGCAGCAGCCCAGAGGGGAACCTCTTACCTAGCCTTGGGCAGGGGGTGGTCAGGGAGAGCTTCTGGAAGATGCTCGATGCTGGCAGAACAGAAACCAGTTAGGAAAAGCCTTCAGGAAAGATAATGAAACAGCAGTGAACACTGTGGCAGGGACTTTACTAAACATTATCCAAGTTAATTCCCCGATTTTCACAAACAACTCAATGAGGCAGTTACCCCAGTAATTTCCATCAAACAGTGAAGAATCTGGGGCAGAGGAAGGCTGAAGAACTTGTCCAAGTTCATGGAGACAGTTGCAGTGTGGCCAGGATCTGGTTCCAGTTTCTGTACTCCCGGCCTCCACATGTGCTGCAGAACAGTCTCTGCAGCAAGCAGCATGTGCCAAGGCCAGGTGCCAACAACAGGGCCCACCCAGGGACAGCCAGTCGGCAGTGGCGAGGCTGCAGTCAGCAGAGTGAGTGCTGTTCACGCAGCAGCTGTGAGAGCGTGGTCAGCTCTCTGACAGCTGGGCTTATAGACCTCACCCCCAAAGACCTGAACTGGATGCCAACTGCAGCCTTCCTCCTTGCCCCAGCCCCTCCTAAAACTTGCCCTGGCTAATTGGGAGAGTGGCAACTACCCAACCCACCAGGTAGGACTCGCCACCTGTAATCACCACTCACCACCAATCGCCCTTCACTCACCACTCTGACCCCTCACTGGTCTGTTATCCATAACACATTTGCCCAACTGACGTACGCCCTTTATGGGATTTTTTTACTGTATGCCCTCAAGTCACTCCTGGCTGATTTGCTAAGGGCTGGACAAAAATCTGAACTGGTTCAGCAGATAAACTAAGGGATAATTGTTCCTCTTGCAGGAGGATAAACCACAAAATTCTCCCAACAGAAACTCCTTTCAGAGCCAGCGCAACACAGAAATAGTCTACTTTAAAATCAACCCACACATGTTGGTCCTATTGATTTTGCTGATTTGTTTTTATGTACAGTCTCATTCTGCCAAAAAAAAAAAAAAGGATTGAGGCAATTTTCTCAATACATGTAACCAGAAACAAAACATAGATGTAGAGTCTGGATAAAGGAAAAGCAAGAGTAAATGAGGGGCTACTAAGTTATGAAATGCCGTGTCCTTTACGATCTGCTTGAGTTGGATCACTTTCTGAGTTCGAGCTTCCTAGTAGCCAAAGCAAGAAGGGCAAATATATTCAGTAGCCGGATTCCCAGGGTTTGTGCAGGTCAAACAAGACAGTTGCTCCAGGAAGGAGGAAGAGAAAGTGGGGTGGGGGGAGAGGTAGAAGAGCGAGGAGGAGGAGGAAGACCGGGAGAAGCAACAGCGGCCTGGGGTTTCTGGTCCTGGGATGTTAATCACACACTGGATTTGGCCAAGGTTTGGGGGGAATGCAGAGGGGAGCCCTGACCCAACCAGACCTGGTCTGTGCATAGCCCCCAAAGCAATGTACTTACTGGATAAAGACCATCCAAAGGTCAGGTTCTGATGCTGCCTGAAAACACTGGTCCAGGCTGGCTCTGCCCCAGGTCACCCTCCTGAGTGAGCAGAATCAGTAGGGGGTGAGTGGATGCTTATCTTTCAGAGCCCAGCAAACTCAGCCCGTGAACATCTCTTTCCCCTTGAGGTCCAATCCAGTCACACGTGAGTCAGATTGTTACTGTTCAGTCACTGGGTCATGTCTGACTCTCTGCAACCCCGTGGACTGCGGCATGCCAGTTTTTCCCACCCTTCACTATATTTCCCGGTGTTAGCTCAAACTCATATCCACCGAGACAGTGATCCCATCCAACCATCTCATCCTCTGCCACCCCCTTCTCCTTCTGCCCTCAGTCTTTCCCAGCATCAAGGTCTTAGGGTTGAACAAATTCCAGCTTTGTTGGGTCTCCACCAACAGCCGGTGGTCCTCCAGTTACCCAGCCCTGATAGCAGGGCTGACTGTCTCTGAGCTTGGATGGACAATGGTCCCCAGGGCCCACCAGGGTACCTCCCTGAGGAGTGAGCTACCTTCCCCTGGACTCCTGGAAGTTCTTACTCGTAAGATAAGAATGAGGCGGCTATCCTCTTTCGAAGCCCTTCTAGATGCCAGGCATTGTGCACAACACTCGAGATCTGTCTTGCCTAATTCTTCCTCTGTGAGGTCAGCATCTACAGTCCCAACAACTTCTTGGTGCCCAGACTCTTCCAGAAGTTGCTGGGTACTCACACTCAACGTTTTTGAGATGACCCTCACCGCAGTCTCCTTCAGCCTCTCCTCCCACCCTCTGGCTGTGTTTCCTGTCTCAGGGAATGGCAACGCCACCCAATTGCTCAGTTCACAACCTCACGAGTCACTTTCACCCCTACCCCAAACTCATTTCCATAACAAATCCATCACCAAGTGCTGTTAATTTACCTCCTAACTAGCTCTTGAAGCCCTCACATCTCTCTACTCCCTCTTTCCTGATCGGCTTCTTCCTCCTGTGTGGACCACTGTGAGAAATTCCATCTCAGCTCCTCACGTCAGCTCTGGTTCTTCTAGCTTTCCTTCATCCTGCACAGAACAATCTCGCCAAGACACAAAGCACATCAGATCACGTCAGTCCCATTTAAAATCCCTCACTGGCTTCCCATTGCTCCTAAAACGCAGCCTACAGTCCTCAGGGTCAGGAACAGAGCTTGCCCCTCACCACCTCCCAGCAGCCCCTTGAATCTCCCTAACCCACCCTGCCCTTCTCCACTCTCACGGACCACCGTGCCAGGCTGTCCCTGGTCAGGCTGTCCATTCTGCCCAGCACACCCTGTGCGCCATTCCACCCAGACAACTCCTGATATCCTAGCCATCACCTCCTCCAGGGAGCCTTCCCTGAACTCCCTCACCAGTTGAATCCTCCTCACACTGTTGTGCCCTTTGCTAGAGTCCCTTCCTCTCTCCTGAGGTCTATATCCCAGTTGGGAGGATGGAAGCCCAGCAGACTGGCTTCAGAGCTGGCACTACTGCCTCTGACACTATTTGTTGCGTATTTTATGAATAGTTAACAGGCTTCCAGGAGGCTGATTATGGCTCCCAGTGATATCAGACCTTAATCTCTGGAAGCTGTAAATGTCACCTTCTTTCAGTTCAGTTCAATTGCTCTGTTGTGTGTCTGATTCTCTGCGACACCATTGTCCATCACCAACTCCCAGAGCTTACTCAAACCCGTGTCCATCGAGTCGGTGATGCCATCCAACCATCTCATCCTCTGTCGTCCCCTTCTCCTCCCGCCTTCAATCTTTCCCAGCATCGGGTCTTTGCCAATGAGTCAGCTCTTCACATCAGGTGGCCAAAGTATTGGAGCTTCAGCTTCAGCATCAGTCCTTCCAGTGAATATTCAGGACTGATTTCCTTTAGGGTGGACTGGTTGCATCTTCTTGCAGTCCAAGGGACTCTCAAGAGTCTTTTCCAACACTATGGTTCAATTCTGCAGTGCTCAGCTTTCTTTATGGTCCAACTCTCACATCTATACATGACTACTGGAAAAACCATAGCCTTGACTATGTTGCCTTCTTTGGAAAAGGGTTTTTTACTAGTGTGATTAAGTTAAGGATTTTGAGATGGGCAGATTATCCTGGACTATCTGGGTGGGACCTCCATGCCATCAATAGTGTCCTTATAAGAGCTAGGGAGAGGGGGATTTGATACACAGAGGAGCAGGTAATATGAGGATGGAGCAGAGAGAGATTTAAAGACACTGGCCTTGAAGGCTGGACCGATGCAGCCACGAGTCAAGGGACACCCACAGCTGCCAGGAACTGCAAGAGGCCAGGGACAGATTCTCTTCTGGAGCCTCTGGAAGGAGTGCAGCCCTAGTGACACCTCAATTTCAGCTCTGAGGCACCAATTCGGGGCTTTGGGACTCCAAAACTGTGAGAGAATAAGTGTGCGCTTTTCTAAGGCATGGGGTTTGTGGTGATTCATTACAGCAGTTGCAGGAACCTAATACAGGTTCATCAGTGATGAAACTGAGGCTCAGAGAAGAGAAGTAACTTGCCAAGGTCACACCACTGGCCCATCCCAGTCCCCAGCCCTCTCCTGGAAGAGAAAGTAGGTTCCCCACAGTGAAGCCGGAGGAGGCTGAGGTCGTCTGGGAGCAATGAGGCTGAGCAGCCCTCCACGGTAGAGGGGAAACCAGCCCACCTGAGAGAGTTCCCACCTGGCCTGCCTATGCCTCTTGCTTGGGGCCGCAGGAGATCCTGGCACACCCTTCCTACCCCCTTGCAGGAGCGAAACATGCTCAGGAGTGGATTCTTCCCCAGCATATCCTCCTTGGAAAACCCAGCAAGTGGTAGCAGGGAGTTCTCCAAAAGCGCCCGGCTCCATGGCCTCGGTGCTCCTAGGTGTGCAGCCCGCCCACTGACGGGTAACTGCAGAAGCTCCTGGCCCCTGCCTCTTCGTCTCCTCCTTCCCTTCCTGCTGCTCCGATCGGAGGTTTGTGAAGAGGACAGTCCTGGGCCACGCAGAGGATGACGCCAGAGAGGACCTCACCTTGCCACCTGGACTCACCAGGAGAGGCAAAGACAGGGAGGACAGCATAACCACCCTGCCACATCCCACACACAGGCTGCCTGCTGTCACTCGAGACCCCCAGCAAGCCCCCAGCATCCCTGCAGGACACGTGGTCCTATTCCTATTTCACCGTCAGGGAAACTGAGGCTCAGAGAGGCAAAGAGCTGAGCTCAAGGTTATACAACTAGCAGGGCTTCCCTGGTGGCTCAGCGGTAAAGACTCTACCTGCAATGCAGAAGATGTAGGAGATATGGGTTCCATCCCTGGATCAGGAAGATCCCCTGGAGGAGGGCATGGCAACCCACTCCAGGATTCTTGCCTGGAGAATCCCATGGACGGAGGAGCCTGGAGGGCTACAGTCCATAGGGTCGCAAAGAGTGGGACACAACTGAAGCGACTTAGCACGCACACATACAGCCAGCAAGCGGTCAAGTTGGGATTCGACCAGATCTGCTTGTTGCAAGTCTATTGATGTCTGCACTCACCTCTGAGCCCCAGTCCTGGCCTGGGAAAGATCGCTTCTCCCTTTAACAAGGAGGGCTCCCCTGGGATCAGCCTTTGCAGCCTCTCCCCTACTCCATCTCCAGCAATCCTTCCACTCTGAGTTTCCGTTTATCATGCCACAAATGAAGAGGCCATCCAAACCAGCCCAAGCCCTCTCTCCAAGCACACTCGTGCACAGCAAATGCAAGACTAGATGAGGAGTTGTTTCTCAAGTAAAATGCTGTGCCTGGGATTATTATTGTAAATACTGCGCACTCAACTCCTGGTTTCCCATGCTAATGGGACGGAGCAGTGGTGCAGATAATTAAAAAATGCATTTATATTTGGCTTCAGAACACGTTTCTGTTCTTGTGGGGGAATACGGGAGGCTCTGATGCTCCAGGAATCCAGTGTGACTTCGTAATCTTTCTGCAAAAAGAGAGAGAGAGAATTAAAGATACCTGCCTTGAGAAAAACCAGGCAGCCATCCCACGCGCTGCCCATCCCACAGCTGCCGTTTCTGCTGACGATGAGAAATGTCACTGCCATCACGACGTGAAAGTACCCAGCACAGCAGAGCTTCAGAGTAAATGATTTTTGTCGTTTTAAGGTGCTGAGTCGGGCAGCGAGTGGGGGTTGTTGTTTGTTACGCAGCAACAGATAACTGATACACATTCCTAAGAAATCCGTGAAGTCTCTCAGTTTCCTACAAATTCCCGTCCACTTTGGGGTCCAACATCCTGTTTCCTCTAACCCCTCCATCTGGCCCCCATCTTTCTCCCCTCACTGTTCCCTTCCCAGACCTGAAAGCCATCTTTTTCTCCTGATATCCTCCGAATAACTTACAGGGCTTTTGTGTATGGGTCAGACTTTCCTGAGGGCTTCCTGGGGCCACTGGTGGTAAAGAACCTGTCCGCCAGTGCGGACCTGGGCTCCACCCGTGGGTCGGGAAGGGCCCCTGGAGAAGGGCACAGCAACCCACACCAGTACTCTTGCCTGGAGAATCCCATGGGCAGAGGAGCCTGGGGGGCTACAGTCCATAGGGCTGCACAGAGTCGAACCAGACTGAAGCAGCTTAGCATGCACACATATAGCCAGCAAGTGGTCAAGGTTAGGGTTACGGAAGGTCTGAGGAGCTCTGGAGGCAGGGGTTTCCAGTCACAGGATGTCAAAGGTCTTAGGTTTGGGCACTAGAAATCTCTGTTTCTAAATCATATTTGGTCGTCCCCCCAACAGCGTTCTTCTTCAGCTTCAATCTGCCGATTTCCCGCTCCCTTCCCCTGGCCTCTGTTCCCAAATTCCCGTGCCTCCGAGGTTCCCATGCAAATCATGGACTGCTAGTTTAGCTATCTGCCACTTCCAGACGCTTCATGCTCTCTGAGCTTTATCTTCTACCCTCGGAAGATTGTCAAACGATCCTCCAAAACAAAAATTGTTTTTTTTCCCTAAGGGAACTCCAAGGCCAGATGTTAAGTTGACAGTTGCACTTTTAAATTCTGCTATATAAGTGAGAGAGGACACTTCAAGCTGTCCATCCGATTCCCTGCTTTTCTTTCTTCTTCGATTAATCAGGACAGTTAATTCTCCAGCCTCCTTTGCAAGCCAAAGTGGACATGAGATGTAATTATAGCCCACAAGATGCAAATAGAAGTCTGCTGGGAATTGGTGAGAATGTTTATCCTTTCCTGATATAGGCACTATCCCCTTCCTCCTGTGTCTTCCTGCCTAGGAAGTGGACACAGTGTCTGGTGGGGCAGCAGCCACCTTGTAACCAAGACGATGAAAGTCACGTGCCCAGGATGGCCGAGTGGAAAGACCGAATGGGGCTGCAGCCTCGAGGACTTTCCTAAGCTGCACCTGGACTGCTGGATTCTGGCTCTACAGTTGTTGGGGAAAATAAACCCCTGTTTGTTGGGTTTCCTGTCTCTTGCATCTAAATGCAGTCCTATCTGTTTCAATACGTAATGGCATCTTGATTTCAAAACCCCTTCCCTTTAACTGCTGCCTCTTCTGGTAAATGGACGACGCTGTCAACCGCAGCATAGATATTTAGCAAAGTTGACAATGATGTCAATTAAAAGTGTTCGAGCCATGTCGCCTGCAGCGATAGAGAGCTGTCTGTTAGCGGAGTGCAGATGGGAACCTCAGGCCCATCTCAGTGTAGCCGGAGCCTCCTGAGGGAGGAGAGGGTGCTTCTGTGGGGGTCACACCTGGTGCTCATCAGTGGAACGAGCGTGTGACAGCCGAACACAGAGGCGGAGGAGTGAGCTGAGAGAAGGCTCACGGCCTCCTGAGCAGTCGCTTCACTTTGGGATGGCCCAGGGGAGGTGGGTTCATCTGGGTACTTGGCCAACAGGTAGAGCCCTGGGGAAGCAGCCTGGCAGCCGTGGGTCCTCGCACCTGGCTCCCTTCCCAGCCCAGCCACTGGGAAGGTGAGTAACCCAGGAGGGCACAGACCTCGGCTTCCTTGTTTATGAAACGATGATATTAATCGCTCCGTCTCACAGAGTCAGGAGCATTGCCTGAGACAGGCGTGGAGCATGTGCTGCCCGCTCACAATAAGTGCTCAAGAAATGCTCGTGTCACTGCGGCTACCCTCAAGGAGGGCGTTTCGCTGAGCGAGTCAGGAGGCCAACGCACGATGGCCACTCAGCAGAGAGCACCCTGCCTGGGCTCTGGGGAGAGGTCGGCCGCGGCGGGGGTGCAGCGGGAGCAGAGAGAGACGTCCCTGCTTGGAGCTCACAGCACCCAGGTGTTCCTGACCCTGCCCAGACCCTCCTCCTCACCCCAGTGCGTCAGAATTTGTCTACGTGTTCACCTGTCTCACCCGACTGGGAGCTTAGCTCAGTACCTCTAGAGTCTGGCAGAGACCAGGCAACAATGAATGGTCACAGAAGGAGGGACAGACAGAGACAGCACAGGGACTGATCTGGTAGAAACTTGGGTGACTCTGAGCTGCCCCCAGCTCCCTAGAAAGAGGACTTAATGTTGGGGGGCCCACCAAGCTGCAGAGGACTTCCGGGGTGTGGAGAGGGGCCATGTCAGTGGCGGACAGAGGCGGACAGACGTGGGAGAGGGCAGAGGGCAGGTCCAGCAATTATAGGGGATGTGAGAGCTGGGCCGTAGAGAAGGCTGGGCGCCGAAGAATGGATGCTTTTGAATTACGGTGCTGAAGAAGACTCTTGAGAGCCCCTTGTGCTGCAAGGAGATCAAACCAGTCATTCCTAAAGGAAATCAACCCTGAATACTCATTGGAAGGACTGATGCTGAAGCCCCAATACTTTGACCACCTAATGCAAAGAGCTGACTCGTTGGAAAAGACCCTGATGCTGGGAAGGGGAGGCCAGGAAGAGAAACGGGCAAAAGAGGATGAGACGGTTGGATGGCATCATCAACTCAACAGACATGAGTCTGAGCAAACTCTGGTACATAGTGAAGGACAGGGAAGTGTGTCATGCTGCAGTCCATGGGGCCACAGAGTTGGACATGACTTAGCAACTGAACAACAAAAAGCCAGAGATGACTGAGACCCACAGTAAGACAGGCCCCATCAGCAGAGGGTGAGTCTGACCGCTCCCAGAAGCAGGGTTGCTCGGACCAGGGAGAGAGCAGGGGGCGTGGAGGCTGGAGCCTCTGGTGGCCCCAAGTCCACCCTGTGCCTCAGTTTCCCCATCTGCAGAATGCGTGGTTGAACAGGATGACCTCTGAAGGCCTGCCCAGCTCTGACAGCTGGGATCCAGAAATGGGCTACACTCGGGTCCAGACAGAGACTCCTGCTAGAGCCCAGGCCTGGCCTCCTCACTCGGTGCCCTGAGACCGCCAGGGCCACTCTGGCCTTGAAGGGCACGTGGACCCCATCCCAAAAGGCTGTGAGCAGAAAACACCCCAGAGCCTCAGGAACAAGGGGAAGAAAACATGAACAAACGAAAGATGAGAAGCTTTCTGCCCTGAGATACTCAGGAGCTAGAAGGAGCTTCATCTCCTAACTCACTCCCTCCCTCCCTCACTCAGTCCTGCCCTTCTGGCGAGTCAGGCAGGTGGGCGATAATTCATTAGACTCGGGTGCTCTGTGCCCGGCCCTGCACTGTCATGAATCAGCTCAGCTCAGTCGCTCAGTCATGTCCGACTCTTTGGGACCCCATGAACCACAGCACGCCAGGCCTCCCTGTCCATCACCAACTCCTGGAGTCCACTCAAACCCATGACCATTGAGTCCGTGATGCCATCCAACCATCTCATCCTCTGTCATCCCCTTCTCCTCCTGCCCTCAATCTTTCCCAGCATCAGGGTCTTTTCCAATGAGTCAGCTCTTCACATCAGGTGGCCAAAGTATTGGAGCTTCAGCTTCAGCATCAGTCCTTCCAGTGAATATTCAGGACTGATTTCCTTTAGGATGGACTGGTTGGATCTCCTTGCAGTCCAAGGGACTCTTAAGAGTCTTCTCCAACACCACAGTTCAAAAGGATCAGTTCTTCGGCGCTCAGCTTTCTTTATAGTCCAACTCTCACATCCATACATGACCACTGGAAGAACCACAACATAAATAAGCTGCTCCAAAGCCCACATTTTAAAAGCAAAACTGACCCACATTTTAAAAGCAAAAAGAATTCTAATCTGAAGCAGTAATGACGGTCGAGAGGTGTGTTCTGGTGAATTGGGGTGAGGCCCTTCCTGCCCAGCCCTCAATCCAATTTTCCCCAGACTGTTCGGCCATCAGAATTGTCCTGGAGGACTTCCCTGGCAGTCCAGTGGTCAAGATTCGGTGTTTCCAATGAAGGAGGTGTGGGGTTCGATTCCTGGTCGGGGAACGAAGATCCCACATACCGGGCAGAGCAGCCAAAAATAAACACAGAAATTTAAAGCTGTCCCGGGAGCCTCCCCTAGTCCCAGGTATCCCAGGATGGTTGGTCACTGTCATTGGAGGGGGTGTCCCACACGTCAGAGCTTGTAATGGAGGAGGGGATGGGGGAGCCCTCAAGGGAGGCTTTGAGGATCGGGGGTGCAGAAGTGGGATGAGGTCATTTCCTCCCCCCACCTCCTGGGCTCTGCATCTGGTAGGGTCCCCCCACCCCTCTGAGCAGGACTGTGAGCTTCCCGCTGCTACACCTGGGGACCAACAGGAAGCTACAGTCTAAGCATCCTTCTCAGCTGAGAGCCCAGTGGGTGCTGAGAGCGCGTGCCGGCTTCACGCTCCCCTCTCTGCCTTTCCTCGCCTTGGTCCCAGGGTGACCCAGAAACCCCTGGCTGGGTACGACGGCCCTCGCAGGGCCAGTGCCTCCCCGCGCGCAGCCCCGCTGCACCAGCCCCAGATCCCTGGCCTCTCCGGGGGGCGTGACCCCCACTGGCCCCCGGGCCCGCCATCGGCCTCCTGCTGCGGCACGTTGATGTACTGGCCTAATATTCCCGGAATTATGGTTTGCTCCGTGTTTTGTTTTCTTGAACAGCCCCTGGGAGCCCTCACTATTTTGCTTTGAGTGTGGAGACCTACTGCTATCTAGCCCCGCTGATCACTCCAGCAGAGCTGGGACGACGCCCCGAGCACACAGCCTGGAAGGACTCAGAGCCCAGGGCCCAGCCGCCCTGAGAGCACTCAGCTGCGGCCCTCAGATGCCCACCCAGGGGACCTGCGCTCCTCAGCACCGCCTCCTTCATCCCGCTCCAGGACCAGGGGTGCAGAGACCTGGCCTGGCCAAGCCGAGGGGCCAGCTCTCCTCCTGACTTGATTGCCTTCTTCCTTTTTCCAGGGTCTCTGCTTTTAAAAATGCTTCTCCAAGGAGCCTTATGCCCTTCTCCTTAACCCTCTCCAGCCCCCGCTACGACGCTGCGCAGCCTGGTCAAGACTCCCCATCTCTCGGCATCTCATTTTGCTCCTCTTCAAAACGAGGGTGCAATTTCCTTCCTGCTTACTTCTTAGGTATTAAATATTTAATGAGCAGCTACTATGTGCTAGGCTTCGTGCCAGGCTCCCACGCCTTAAGGCTGTTTTAAAACAAGAGTAACAATGATAATAACAACCGAGCTACCCTGCGCCAGGCACGGCGCTAAACGTTTCTCCTCCTCCTTCGTCGCCTTCATCATCCTCTGCCTGGCTGACACCAGGTGCATGCCACGTGCTACCCACTGCTCTACAGGGTTTTGTTCACTTCTGCTTCTTTGTCTTTGGCTGCGCTGCATGGCATGTGGAAGTACAGAGTCTTCATCGCCAGACCACTGGGTGGGTCCCGACACTGCACTGTACTGATTGTGGATTTCAGTTCTTCTATCTGCACAGCAGAGCTGTGAGAGATTAACTATTAGGATCCTTACACTGCAGAAGAGAAAGCTGAGCCTCAGCGAGGCCACGTGACTCCCCCAGGGCATGCAGTTTCTAGGTATCAAGGCAGAGAAATCCGAAGATGCTGCGCGTGGCAGCAGGTGCTGGGGAGATGCAGCGAGATGAGCCAAGGAGCTGGACACCCTCCTGGTCTGGCTGCAGCCGGACGGGACTGAGGCACCCAGACCAAACCTCCAGGATGCTGAAAGGCAGTTCTGAGCCACGAGTGCCCTCCTAGGGAGGAAAAAGGCAAGAGCCTTGGACCCTCAAGCCTTCAGCCCCTTTCTGGGGCACCTGCCAGTTCCCTGCCGCTGGGCCGCCATGGCACGTTCAGCGGCATCAGTCCTGCTGACCCCGTCCCCACGGAGAGAGTCACGCTGGGGGACGTGCCGTGGGAGGCACCCTGGTCCTGCAGGTCTCAGGAGGCCCCAGGCCTGTGGGAGAGGCCTTCGCCTTCAGGAGGGAGTGCAGATGCGAGGTTAAGGCGGCCTCCCGTGGGGGCTGACCCCCGGCCTGAAGAGCACCCCGCCACCTCCCTAATCAGGGGACCTGGGGAGAGCCGCACCCAGGCTGCCACCTCAGGTAAGTCACCTCCCCCCGTCCGTTCCCCACCACTGAGAGCCAGGTGGAGGCCTGGACTCCGAGCTGGGGAGGCAAGGTCCACACCAGGCCCTGCCCTCCGTGAGGCCAGCCGTGGTCAAGCCCCCTGGCCTTCCAGCATGTAGTTCTGCTCTTCATCAAAACAAGAGTGCAGGGACTTCCCTGGTGGTCCAGTGGCTAAGTCTCCACGGTCCTGATGCACGGGGCCCGGCTTCGATCCCTGGTCAGGGAACTAGATCTCATATGCCAGAGCTAAAGATCCTGTGAGCTGAAGCTAAGACCCAGCACAGCCAGACAAATAAATAAAATGAATATCTTAGAAAAGAGTGCAATTCCCTACCTTTATTTTTTAAATACTTACTTCTTTGGCCGCATCAGACCTTCGTTACGGCACAGGGACTCCCTGGCTGTGTCACGAGGGCTCAGTCCTTGCGGCTCATGGGCTTAGCTGCTCTGCAGTTTGCAGGATCTTTGCTCCCTGACCAGGGAGCAAACTCGTGTCCCCTGCATTGCAAGGTGGATTCTCAACCACCAGACCCCCAGGGAAGTCCCCTCGTCTTTCTTTATGTGTTCAGCAAACACTTATTCAGAGCTCCCATGTGCCAGGCTCTGTGCTTAGTCTTCAGGCTATTGTGGGAAACAAATAACAGTAACAATAATAAGAACAACATTAATAATTACCAGCCTAGGATATTCCCTGATGGCTCAGTTGGTAAAGAATCCACCTGCAATGCAGGAGACCTCAGTTTGATTTCCGAGTCATGAAGATCCCCGGGAGAAGGGAAAGGCTACCCACTCCAGTATTCTTGGGCTTCCCTGGTGGCTCAACTGGTAAAGAATCCACCTGCAATGCGAGAGACCAGGGTTTGATCCCTGGGTTAGGAAGATCCCTTGGAGAAGGGAAAGGCTACCCACTCCAGTATTCTGGCCTGGAGAATTCCGTGGACTGTACAGTCCATGGGGTCGCAAAGAGTCGGACATGACTGAGCGACTTTCACTCACTTAGGATATGCTAAAAATGAGTTTCCTTCAATAAAAGCACGGGGGAGCGGTTGAGATCCAGGCATGAGGGTAAAGCCCTCTCTGCTACTGCCCTAACTGTGTGACCTTGGGCAGATCGCCTACCCTCTCTGTGCCTCAGTTTCCTCACTGTAAAATGAGCGTGATGGTAGTTCCTCCCCCACCGGATTTGAGGGTTGCGCAGGTCAGGGTCCCAGCACAGCACGTGGCGGCCCCTGCCATTGGGATGGCTTTTCTCTGAGTCCCGCAGGACAGGGCACTTAACAGCACTTAGAGGTGGGCAAGGAACTGGGGCGGCTTGCCCTCACCCTCTCTTCCACCTCCCCTCTGTGGCCCTCCCTCGGGCCTGTCTTCTCTGGGGTGGGATTGCGCCCCAGCCTCCTAACAGCCTCCTGGCCTCCAGCCTCATCCCCTCTGCTGTGGGCTGGACTGTTCCTCCCACTCCCGTTCATATGTTGAAGTCCCAACCCCAGGAGCTCGGAATGTGACTGGAGTTAGAGACAGGATCTTTAAAGCAGGAATTTGGCCGAAATGAGGTCATCCCAGGGCTTCCCACGTGGCAGTAGTGGTCAAGAACCCGCCTGCCAGTGCAGGAGGCGTAAGAGACGCAGGGTCGGTCCCTGGGTCGGGAAGATGCCCTGGAGGAGGGCACAGCGACCCGCCCCAGTGTTCTGCCTGGGGCATCCCATGGTCAGGGGAGCCGGGTGGGCTACAGTCTGTGGATCACACAGAGTGGGACACGGCTGAGGCGACTCAGCACTCGCACAGACCCGAGGCCGTTCCACTGAGCCCCACTCCAACCTAACTGGGGTCCTTATAAGGAGGGGGATTAGGACACAGATTCTGAGGGAAAGCAGTGTGCGGACTGAAGGGGCGGCGGCAGCCTCTAAGCCACAGAGAGAAGCCTCAGAGGAGACCAGCCCAGCACTTTGGCCTTCCGGCTCCAGAACTGGGAGGAAATCAGTTTCTGCCGTTTCAGCCCCCGGTCTGGGGTACTCTGTTACGTCAGCCTGAACAAGCTAACACAGCCTCCCAGCCGTCTCCAGCCAGCTCACCCACCAGGTTGATCCACCTCTGACGGCAGGCTGTCTTAGGATCATGCCTCTTCTGAAGCAAAATCTCTCTGAGCCCCCAAGATAAAGGCCACCCTCCTCAGCCCAGCTTTCGGACTCCCTGGGGGCTGATGCAACCTCACACATGTCTCAGCCACTGCTCACGTTCCTGCCCCAGCAAGGCCCCCTTCACTGCCTGGGGCCCCTGGAGAGGAAGACGGATGAGCTCCACCACTGTCTCAGGGAGCCAGGAGCCAGCCCTGTGGGTATGAGAAGTTCCACCCTGGGGGAACTGGGCTTACACCCGGATGGGGGCTCCCCATGACAAGTGGCAGCTTCCTCCCGGCTTCTGGTGGTGGCTGGCTTGTGGCCGTATCCTCTCAATCTTCATCTCCTTGGTCACAGAGCCTTCTTCCCTGTGTGTGTCTTCACACGGCATTCTTACAAAGACACAGTTCAGTTCAGTCACTCAGTCATGTCCAGCTCTTTGTGACCCCATGCACTGCAGCACAGCAGGCCTCTCTGTCCATCACCAACTCCTGGAGTTTGCTCAAACTCATGTCCATTGAGTCAGCGATGCCATCCAACCATCTCATCCTCTGTCCTCCCCTTCTTCTCCTGCCTTCAATCTTTCCCAGCATCAGGGTCCTTTCAAATGAGTCAGCTCTTCACATCAGGTGGCCAAAGAATTGGAGTTTCAGCTTCAGCATCAGTCCTTCCAATGAATATTCAGGACTGATCTCCTTTAGGATGGACTGGTTGGATATCCTTGCAGTCCAAAGGACTGTCAAGAGTCTTCAACACCACAGTTCAAAAGCATCAACTCTTCAGTGCTCAGCTTTCTTTATAGTCCAACTCTCACATCCATACATGACTACTAGAAAAACCATAGCTTTGACTAGATGGACCTTTGTTGGTGAAATAATGTCTCTGCTTTTTAATACGCTGTCTAGGTTGGTCATAGATTTTTTTCCAAGGAGCAGGCGTCTCTTAATTTCATGGCTGCAGTGATTTTGCAAAGACACAGGGCCCACCCTATCCAGTGTGACCTCCTCTGAACTAGATTTCGTCTGCAAAGGCATTATTTCCAAGTGAAGTCACATCCTGAGATTTCAGGGCACACACTCGTTGACCAAATACAGCACGTAATATTTCCCCCATTTCATCAAAGAGGAAACAGAGGCACGGAGAGTGACTTGCTTGCGGTCATATAGCTACCCAGAGGCAAGCCCAGGGACTTCCCTGGTAGTCCAGGGGTTATTATGAATCTGCCTTTCGATGCCGGGGATGTGGGTTCCATCCCTGGTTAGGGACTAAGATCACACGTGCCACGGGGCACCGAAGCCCACTGGCCCCAACTAGAGAGTCCATGCACAGTCCCACGTGATGCAATAAATATTCCATGTGCTGCACTGAAGACTCAACGCAGCCAAATACATAAATATTAAAAAAAAAAAAAAAAAACCGAGGGGCAGGTCCAGGAGCCAAGCTCTGGTCTGCCCGCCTTCCATAAATATTAAAAAAAAAAAAAAAAACCGAGGGGCAGGTCCAGGAGCCAAGCTCTGGTCTGCCCGCCCTCCAGGCCTCACCCCGCCCGTGCAGCATCTCAGCTACTCTGAGCACTGTGACTGGAGCTGCCACTTACCGGTGGGCCTATTGCCCCGTCATTTCACTTGGCCCTTGCACCAGCCCTCTAGGACTGGGGACACTGGACTCATCTACAGATGAGGACACCGAGGCGTAGAGAGGCTACAGGCCTCGCCCAGGGCCACACAGCAAGTTAGTGGAAAAGCCCAGGTCAGAACTCGCATTGGTCTGATTTCAACACGTGTGCTCAGCCACTACGTGGAAACACCTTCTGTGTCCTGCTCCTTCCTGACAAACTGAACCTGGACGCATCGCAGACCCGAAACTCAGATGCCTTCATCTGAAGCCAGAGACCCTCGCCCTCCCACCCTTGCTGAAGGGGGCGCTCCTGTTCCTAAGGACCTAGGGCGTGGAGAAACCAGGAGCTCCGCAACCTTCCCCCAGACACACATGCACACACACACACTCACACATACTCCCTACCAGCCCGCCACCTCCCAGAGCCAATTAGCAGAGTTGGGTGGTCTCGGGGGAGCCCCACGAGCTGATCTGCTTATTGATCAGCTCAAGTGGCAGAGTGTCGAGCAGGAGAGGGGAGTTGTTTAAGCAGTCTTCTCCTCTTTCCGAGTGTGGCAGGGACTCTGGGGACGGAGAGCAAGTTGTACTTACTGTGATGGTAATTGAGAGGCAGCGGCAGCCACCCCACACTGTCCCCGCCAACGCCTAATTGCTGGACCGAAAACTGCTGGAGAACTGGGGTTGGGGGGGAAATGGGGCGGGGGGAGTTAATACATCCCAGAATCAATGGAGAAAGCTTTCACAGTGTCAGGCACAATAAATGGAGCTGAACTACTGGAAGCTGCAGAAAATTAGCCTGCGGGCTGACTCCGTTTGAAAGCTAAAAGCTGGTAAATGCAGAAACAGAGGGGAGTTCTCAGCCTCCCCCTCTGTCAGCGCGTCCTCTGATGGCAAGTGAGGCCCCGTGCCAGCTCAGAGCACACAGACTTGGCTGAGGATGGAACGGACAGACCCTAATTTGTCCCCCTGGGAGAGGATTCAGGGCGAGGAAAGCCCGCAGCAGCCCGTGACCTTGGACCAGTCACGTCAGTTCACGGAGCTCCGTTTGGCTCATCTGTAGATCATGCACTTTCCATGTGGCTCTCAGTGGTGAAAAGAACGTGAAGATCGGGGTTTGAATCCCTGGCATGCCACCTCCTCACTGTGAGTCACTGGACAAGAGTTAACCTCATCTAGGAAAGGGGAGGTGATGCCCTGCTATGGTGGGCTGAGAAAGGCGCCCTCGAGGGCTTCCCTGGCAGCTCAGTGATAAAGAATCCACCTGCCATCGCAGGAGACACGGGTCCCATCCGCAGTCCAGGAAGATCCCACATGATGGGGAGCGACTAAGCCTGTGAGCCGCAACTACCGAGCCTGTGCTCTAGAGCCCGGGAGCCGCAACCACCGAGCCCGCACGCCCTAGAGCCGGTGCCCCACAACCAAGGAAAACACTGCAGCGAGGAGCCCCTGCACCGCAGCCGAGAGGAGCCCCACCCACGGCGACTGGAGAAAGGCCACCCGGCAAAGAGACCCACCACAGCCAAACACTGATTAATTGAAAAGCACCCTCTAAAATTTATCCACACCCCAATCCTGGAGCTTGTGAATGCTGCCTTATATAGCAAATCAGAGAAGAGTCTGATTCAGATGTGATTCAGTGAAAGATGCTGAGATGGGAAGATTACCCTGGACTATCTGGGTGGGCCCTGTGTGTGACCACGGGTCTCCTTGTGATGAGGACAGAATGAGGCAGGTGGAGATGGGACACGCAGAGGAGATGGTGACATGAGGATGGAGCAGAGACGGTGAAGGTGAAAGTCGCTCAGCAGATTCCAACTCTTTGTGACCCCATGGACTACACAGTCTGTGGAAATCTCCAGGCCAGAACACTGGAGGGGTCATTTCAGTTCAGTTCAGTTGCTCAGTCGTATCCAACTCTTTGTGACTCCATGCACTGCAGCATGTCAGGATTCCCTGTCCATCACCCACTCATGTCCATTGAGTTGATGATGCCATCCAACCACCTCATCCTCTGTCATCCCCTTCTCCTTCCACCTTCAGTCTTTCCCAGCATCAGGGTCTTTTCCAATGAGTCAGTTCTTTGCATCAGGTGGCCAAAGTACTGGAGTTTCAGCTTTAGCATCAGTCCTTCCAATGAACATCCAGGACTGGTCTCCTTTAGGATGGACTGATTTGATCTCCTTGCAGTCCAAGGGACTCTCAAGAGTCTTCTCCAACACCGCAGTTCAAAAGCATCAATTTTTCAGTGCTCATCTTTCTTTATGGCCAACTCTCACATCTATACATGACTACTAGAAAAACCATAGCTTTGACTAGATGGATCTTGGTCGGCAAAGTAATGACTCTGCTTTTTAATATGCTGGAGTAGGTTGCCATTTCCTTCTCCAGGGGATCTTCCCAACCCAGAGATCAAACCCAGGTCTCCCACATTGCAGGTGGATTCTTTAGCAGCTGAGCCACCAGGAGCAGAGATGCTGGCCTCAAAGACTGGAGTGATGTGGCCACAAGCTAAAGAAAGCCTGCAGCCATCAGCACTCAAAGAGATTCTCTCCCAAAATGTCTGCAGGGAGTGTGGCCCTGATGACACCTTGATTTTGTCCCTGTGATACTGATTTCAGCCTCCAAAACTGTGAGAGGATGAGCTTCTGGTATTTAAACGACAAAGTTGTGATCATTTGTTACAGCAGCTGCAGAAAACAATTGCATCAGCTCTGCAGGGTTGGAAAGATGAGAAATATTTATGAAAACACTTGGCACAGGATAGACTTCAGCGTTCAGATGGCACAAACCTCAAAAGACCAGCAGTGGCCATGTGAGACTCCAGAGCCCCACTTTAAGAAGTCCTGAATTTCTATGTGAAGCATCTGAAACTTCTCCAGCAGATCCACTGAGCAAATTATTTGTCTCCTTTGACTAGGATGCGAGTCCCACGAAGATGGGCTTCTTTATTTTGCTCACTGATGTACGTGTGTGGCAAGTCACTTCTGACTCTTTGCAACCCCATGGACTGTAGCCCCCGGGCTCCTCTGTCCATGGGATTCTCCGGGCAAGAAGACTGGAGTGGGTTGCCATGCCCTCCCCCAGAGGCTCTTCCCAGCCCAGGGACGGAACCCGCATCTCTTGCGTCTCCTGCACTGGCAAGTGGGTTCTTAACCACTAAGCCACCTGGGGAGCCCTCACCGATGCCCTCAGGTGTCTAAACCTGCCTGGCACAGCGTAAGTGTTCAGTAAACATCTGTGACTAATGATAATAATACAAAAAAAAAAAAAAAACTGGCACGTAGGAGGGGTCAAAAAAAAACCATAGGAGGGGTCAAAGGTGCTGGCTGTGGTGTCACTGACAGAAGGCTCTTGGGGGGTATCTTTCCTCTCTGGGCCTCCATTCCTAACCTGGGGAATGATGACTGGGATCACACGGTCCCCAAGGATGGGCCACGCAGTGACCATCCAGTGATGGAGAGGAGAGTGCTTTGAAATATGAAACGTTGTTCAGAGAGCCTAATCAGTCATCCTGACCCCAGATGAGACCCTCATCTCCCACCCCCTCCCCACTCCAGCCCCTGAGACCCTGACAGTGTCCCCTGGCTGCTGGAGAGGGCCAGGAATCCCACAGCTGTGACAAACAGCCCTGCAGATGTGCCTTTTCCCTTCCCTGGTTAAACGTCCGATTATTTTCACATTCTCCAAGAGGGTCTACCACCTTTGAAAAGAGGGTATAATCCCTGGGACCATCTGCCTCCCACATCTCCAGCAGCCAGTCCCTGAAGCCAGCTGTGAGACCATCCCTGGCTAAACCCCCAACACAAGGCTCTCTGGGAACAGGGTGCAAAATCTGCCTTCCCTGAGCCACGCATGCAAGGCTGATGTAGGAGAGGGCAAGGGGTGGGTCCAGATTGCCAGAAGCCCAAGGAGGGGCCCAGGCTGTGCCGGGGTGGTCTACACCTGATCCTGAGGCAGCCTTATGGATCTCTCTCCCCAGTTTCGTAGCAGCTTAAGAGTGGCTTTCCTGAGTCTTTATGCAGTGGAAATCAGCAAATGCTATAAATCAGAATTTATCTGTTTTTTTCCCTGAAAGCTAGTTTTTAAACATTGCAGTAGCACCTGACTAGAAAACCCCCAGCTTGGAAACAAGCTACATCTTCGAGGGCTTTGCAGGGAAGCCCCTCCAGGTAGCCCCATGCAGGAAGCCTGTGGCCCAGAACACCACTGGGCACCTCGGCCGTGAGAGCCCAGCCTTCACACCTTCCTCCCTGGCAGTCGTGAACTTCTGCTGTAGAGACTACCAGCCTGACTGCAGAAGCTCCAGCCCACCCTCCCCAGGGAAAGGCACCGGTCCCGGGTTGATTGCTGGCTCAGGAGCAGGAGGGGGCGGCCCTAGGACATCCGGCCCCAGCCTCAAGCATCGGGCACCATGGTTTGGCTCCCCCAGCACTGATGGCGAGAGTGTGGCTGCCGGGCTGAGTGCTCCGAGCCCCACAGCTGCCCTCCAGCTCACTAATTGGCACCGCCTCATTAGAGCATCTCACTGAGATGAGACACATATATGTGTGTGTACGTGGTGGGCATCAGCAGGGAAGCTGCAACATCAAATTAAAGGTGCCAACTCCTCCAGAGAGCTGCAGAAACAGAAGACGGCGACAGGGGCGGGGGGAAGGGAAGAGGCCAGGGCCTCACCAGCACGTGGTCTGGGCAAGTGCACCCCCTCCAGCTGCAGTGAATCTGAATGAGAAAGCTCAGGGAATTACCAACAGAGATACTTGTTCTAGGTGCCCACAGCGTCCCCAGAGCCGCGGCTCAAGGAGATGTTGGCCAGTAGACAAAGTGCGTCTTCTTGGGGTACCACTAGCCCAGGTCGCCAACACACTCCTGCGCTGTCCAAGGGGCTTCCAAGAACAAGTGTTTCAGTTCCTGACCCGTGATTATGAAGACCCGGGGCAGGTTCCAGCACCTGCTGTAAACGAAAAGCTATCATCTTGGAAAGTAGAGACAAGCGGCTCTGCCACCTAGGCCGTTCAGCATCCAGACACCAGGAGGGGACAGAAGAGAGAGTGGCTACCCTTCGTTCATCCATCCATCCATCCATCCGTCTGTCCATCCATCCATCCGTCCATCCATCTGTCCATCCGTCCATCCACCCATCCATCCATCCATCCATCCACCCATCCATCCATCCACCCATCCACCCATCCATCCATCCATCCATCTACCCATCCACCCATCCATCCATCCACCCAGCCGTCCATCCATCTGTCCACCCATCTGTCCATCCATCATCTGTCCGTCCATCCATCCATCCATCCATCAGTTCAATAAGCACTGAGGTCTTCTCTCCTCAGGGTCTTTGCACATACTGTTCCCACTGGCTGGAACACCTTTCTCTTCAGGTGTCCACAGGAAAGACCCTTTTCACCATTCTGGCCCCAATTCAAATCCTACCTCTCTCTCTCTCTCTTTTTTTTTTTT
>NW_011495069.1:1382913-1402749 GCF_000754665.1 Bison bison bison
GATGGGGGGGGCGGGGGGCGGCGATCCGTGCCATGGGGCATATAAGACCTTAGTCCCCCAACCAGGGATTGACCTCAAAACCCTTGCATTGGAATCACAGAGGCTTATCTAATCTACCTTATCTAATCACAGATCACCAGGGAAGTCCCTCAAATGCTACCTCTTTAAAGACATCTTTCCTGACAGTCTAATTAGAGCAGATCTCCTCCCACATCCCAGGTTGAATGGCCTTCTCAGCCCTTGCTTCCTTCTAAAATCAGCTGTGTTTGCTCTATTATTCACTTATTGTGGAATCTTCGCTCTTGTAGAAAGCAAGCGTCACACTTCCTACCGCATTCCCAATGCCTAGAACACTGCTGGGTACCAGAGCGGGTGGGCGAGCTGGAGAAACGTGTGCTGAGTGCTTACTGTACCCCGGCTGTGCTAGGAACATCTAGAGAAAATACAGTGACATAGTTCCCCCATCTGGGAGCTCGCAGCCTGGAAGGAACCGCTCGGGTGAACGCCTAGCTTTAAGTTTGGTAGCAGAGGCATGAACACAGCACTTGGGGGTCCTGAGGACATCAGAGAAGTCTTTCCGTAGGAAGCGGCATTTGAGGCGAGTTTTGGAGGAGGAATAAGGCTTTTTCAGGCAGCTATGGGATAAAGATGGTTCTGGGGAAAGGGAATGGCGTGGGCAAAGTTTTGGGGGACCCACACGTTGCCTGGTGTATTTCCAGCACAGAAGAGTGTGATGGCAGCGGCTGGCAGCAGTGGTGTGAGGGCTGGGAGGGAGGGGCTTTGGCATGACTGGCAGAGAGAACACGAGGAGGCAGCTGTTGCAGGAGATAAGATGGGCAGAGGGAATGGTTTTGAGAGATACTGAGGGGTGGGAGGGGGAGGATTTGGGGGATGGCAAATGGAGGAGGCATCCAGGGTTCTATTCTGTGCAACTGGATGGGTCCTGGAGCCCCCACTGAGGTAGGGAAGCCAGAAGCAGGAACCAGTGGGGAGGAGGAATTCCGTTCAGGGTCTGCTGAGCTTGAAATGCCTGGAGAACAACCCCCAGCCATCACCAGCTCACCCTATCCCCTGAGCTCTGCCCAGCTGGAGGAAGGATGGGACCCATTGGCTTGTGGGGAGCAGGGAGAATGAGGCAGGGGTCCCTGGAGGAATATGGACAGAATCCTCCTGATCCCTCTTTAGGATGAAGGGAACCTGGAGGAGATGGACCGTCTCGTCCAACCTGTCATCCTCCAGATAAGGAAACTGAGGCCCAGAGGCAGGAAGGAGTTCTCTGCATCCGTCTGCAAACACGCTCGCTGCGGGAATGAGCAATGCCAAGATGTCGGCGGGTGCACTTACTTCTTACTTCACCAACTTGTCCATGGCAGGTGCTCTGGGGGTCTGCTCCGCATCCCCTGCCTCCTTGAGAACCCAGGCCCCAGCAGCCAGTCTTCATGGCGAGAAAGCCCCTAGAGGGTCTCAGAGGGGCAATCGTGACATCTGGTTACTTCCCAGCTCATTGCTGTGCTCAGTCGCTCAGACGTGTCCAGCTCTTTGCAACCCCATGGACTGTAGCCCGCCAGGCTCCTCTGTCCGTGGGATTCTCCAGGCAAGAACACTGGAGTGGGTTTCCATGCCCTCCTCCAGGGGATCTTCCCAAATCAGGAATCGAACCCAGGTGTCCCACATTGCAGGCGGATTCTTTTATCATCTGAGCCACCAGGGAAGCCAAAGAGTACTGGAGTGGATAGCCTATCCCTTCTCCAGGGGATCTTTCTGACCCAGGAGTCGAACCAAGGTCTCCTGCATTGCAGGTGGATTCTTTACCAGACGAGCTACTAGAGAAGCCCTCCCAGCTCATTAATAAGATGCAATCCACATCTCCGCCCAACCCCAAGGGACCAGATGTATCGTCCTGCATGCGTTCAAAGGAGAAGCCGGAAATGTTTGGGGACTGCGCTGATGTTTGGGGACTTGCCTGTTAGGGTCACTCCTAACAGGACAGACTCGGGGCTGGGCAGCACCCCGTTCATCCTTGCACCTTCCGTGGGAGGCGTGTGTTGGGGCAGCTGACAGTCAAGGGTGTCGGGGCTCAGACAGGTGACGTGTCCGGCTATGACCACACACCGGTAAGGAGTGGCGCTGGGGTCCGAGCTCAGGGCTTCTCCCTCTGGGGAGCTGGCTCAGGGGCTGGACTACCCAGAGGAGGAATTCAAGGAGCAGCCCCACCCAGTAGCCCCAGGCGTTCTGCTGTCTTCGCTGCGCCCCATTTTTTTTCCTGTATTTTTCCTAAATGCTGCAGCCACCTCCGTCCTCAGCTTTCGGGGGAGTAGACAGTGAGAGTGAATCTGATCTGAAAATCTGTCAAGTTGTGTGTGTGGTGAGAAGGAAAGTGCCATGCACTCTCCAGGTGTCTTTATTGGAAAAGAAAGGTGTAGAGTCCAGAGTCACGCCGTCCTCGTAAGCGGGACGAGGCGAGCCTGCTGGAGACGCAGCAGCTCCGGTCCAGCTCTGGGTGCTAATTGCATCACAGCCGACACCCCCAGCTGGAGAAACAGGAATGCATTAGCAGGGAGCCCCTGGCCCCCCAGGGCCTGTGCTGTCACTACACTTGTCCAGCAGAATGAACACCCCGCAGCCACCACTCCCCACAAGATGGACCCCACCCTCTTAAAAAGACAAACTCACAGCACGTTCGGGGTGCCAAGCACTGCGTAAGCCTCACATATGGGGCTCAGGTCACCCACCTGGACACCTGCCTCCTCCGTTTTGCTCATCTGTGTCCCTGGCAGAGTGTGGGGCATGTACCCGTGCTCAATAAATGTCCCAGGGTAAGTGGACGGCGCAACCAAAGCTTCCAGCTTTATGGATCCACCTGCCCTGTCTTATTTAAAACAGTGACTCCGGGCACAGACAGGTGACTTCCCGCTCCAAGTCCTGGTGCTGGGAAAGTCTTGCTGTCATTCAGATTTCCTCCTACGGGTCCTTCCCGCCTCCCTGACTTGTGCCAGTCCAAACTGTCAGACACAGCAAGTCCTTTGCCTTGGTCCTTCCCAGGTTCCATGGGGACAAGACACACGTGTATATCCGAGGTTTGCTGAAGGCTTGGGAGAGCGGTAATGGAGTAAAATTGCACTGTCTTAAAATGGAAAACACAGCAGCTCTGTTGTGGATCACTCCCGGGACGAGGCTCTCTGCCGGCTCTCTCCACCCTCCCGTCATCACTCCCTCCACCCCTCTGCCTGCCGCCTCGGCCTCTCCACCTCTCCGGCTTCCTCCCCTCCCTCCTCCACTGGCCTCCAACCCCCAGGAGCCACCTGCTCGCCTCTCATCCTGGCCCTTCCTAGAGTTCCCTCAGGCTGCCTTTAGTATCCAAAAACTCACTCAGGGGCTCTGCTAAACAACTCACATCTTTACCTTTCACAGCCCAGAGCCCAGGAGGAACCCCTGAGTCTGTGGTCTTGAAGGGTCGAACCCACCTCCCTTACTTCGCAAGACTGGTTCTTAACCTCTGGAGCACCAAGGGAGGCCCAGATGCAGACTTGTTGAGCTTGGCTCTGGGGCGGCAGGCTCCACAGGGGTGAAGGCGTCAGTGTAAAGACTGATTCTCCCCCAAACACTAATTCCACACAGCTGTGGCTACAGCTGGCTTCAAAGGGTGTAAAGGCAGCTTTTGTTTTCCTAACATGCCTCGAGTCCTCACAAAAACGAGTTGAGGTCATGGTGTGATTCTTGCCATTTAAAGGTGAGGAAATTGAAGCCCAAAGGAGTGAGGTGACCTGGCCCTGACTCCAAGGTCACCAAGTGAATAGGTGGGAGAACCAGGGTTCAAGGGCAGCTCTGTGTATCTGAGGTCCGTGCTGATACCCGTCTGGGTACCCTGCCACTCCACCCAAAATTCACACCCAGGACTTCCCTGGTGGTCCTGTGGTTGGGAATCCACATGCCAGTGCAGGGGACGCAGGTTCGATCCCTGACCCGGGATGATTCCACACGCCCCTGCTCTGCAGCAAGACAAGCCTCCACGACTAGAGAGAAGGCCCCATGCCTGCGACTCCAGAAAGCCCGCAAGCGCCAGCGAAGACCCAGGGCAGCCATAAATAAATAAAAACTCAAAATCCAAGCCCAGAAACGGCAAAGAAACCACGAAGCAGACGAGTCTTCTCAGCAAATAAGACTCCGGAGGACGCCCACACACGCCTGAAGAGGCAGCGATGCCTTTGGTGTGGGGTTGAAAGAGAGGGCAGAAGCCAGAGGACCAGCTTTTACAGCATTCTTGCCGTGTGCCAGGCACCAGCTGGGCACTTAATGATCTTTTCGCCACCATTTTACAGATGGGGAACTAACGTCCGTAGAAGGTTACCCAACTGGTAAAAAGCCAAGATGGGACTTGAACGAAAGTCCGTCAGACCCCAAAGCCCATGTTCCACGTCTCCAAGAGGTATTCATCTCAGGGCAAGCCCGGGTGGAGACAGGTAGAGAAATCTTCACTGGCAAATTCAGGAGACAGGTTCTCATAATATCCGTGTTCTCACACAACCCTCCACGGAAGGAAGATGCTACCCAGACATTGCAACTGGCCAGCTGGACCTGCCTCTGTTGCTGCAAGGAGCGCCCTGTGCAAATCCACCTCTTGTGCCCTTTCCCGTCCATCTGTCCCCACAAACAGCTCTGGCATCCAGCTCCATGGGCCGCTGTACCCGGTGGAAGGTAAAACGCTTGGTCTCATTCAGGCCTTAGAGTCAGAGCAGTTAAATCCCAGTTCTGAAATAACCTAAGAGAGCTGATGCGTGACCACCAAATAGAGAATCAAAGAGCGATGCTCTGGAAGCTCATAAAATCACAGAATTCTGAGAGGGGGATAGCACCCACACACTCATACACACACACAGACTCATATACCCACACACTCATGCACACACACACACACACGCACAGGTCATCTGGTCCTGTCTTCTGTCTCCACTTTGGTAAGATTATTCCTATTTTACAGACAAATAAGTCAAGGCCCAGGGCTCTGCCCTAGCACGGGGCAAAGAGAGGACTAGAATCTGGCTCCTACAGCAGTAGGCTCCACCCTGGGTCCAGAGGAGCCCCAGACTTCACGGAGACGCTGCGGGGTCACCTCAGGGAAGAAGCGTGGTGCCCGCAGGCTGCTCTCGCCGTCGGGACGGCTCTGCTTTGGCCTGGTCACATATGTTGGCTCTGTGTCAGGTATCGTTTGAAGAGACTGTTCGCTGCTTAAGGAAACAGCTGAAAGCTGAGGCACAGCTGTCCAGGGAGAGGCCCGGGTGGCCTCTGAGGGATGAGCGGGTCACGAGGACAGCGGTTAAGCCTCAGGACATCAACTACCCACAAAGACTGCGCCTTATTTCATCTGCAGAGCACCTTCTCCTCCCTAAGACCTTTTTGTATTTTCTCTCCTCCGTCTTTGACTCAACCCACCATGCCCACTGCCTCTCAGCTGGTGGCCTTGCCTCTCACGTCTCAAAGAATCCAGAGGCCATCAGACTCGAATTCTCTTGTGTCTCACAGCATTTCTCCCCCCGGCACTTGCCCTCTCCCCTAATCCCTCCTGTCCGAGGAGGAAGCTTCCCCCCGACACACGAACCCCCGTCTCTGTGCTTGGACCCTGGGTCCCCACAGGAGCTGCTCTGCGCCCTGTCTCCCTTGCATCTCCAGCCTCTCCCTTTCCTGGACCCGTCCCATTTGCTGCTGTTCAGTCGCTCAGTCGTGTCCAACTCTTTGCGACTCCATGGACTGCAGCACGCCAGGCCTCCCTGTCCGTCAGCAGCTCCCGGAGTTTATTCAAACTCAGGTCCATCGAGTCGGTGATGCCATCCAACCATCTCATCCTCTGTCATCCCCTTCTGCTCCTGCCTGAAATTCTCCACTTTCTCTCACGCAACAAACACCTTCCTGGACCTCCATGTCCCATCTCTCTGCCTCTCCTCACCTCTTCCGTCTTCCACATTTCCGACAAGCAGCCCTTGCCAAAGTCTGAATGGTTCCCACGTTGCCAGATCTAAGAGGAACCCTTCTGTGCCTGTGGGTCTCCACCGTGGGTGGCGTTCTCTGCCCTGGAGATGGTCTCTGCGGGGGTTCTGGGACTAAATCTTCTGCTTGCCCCTGCTTCCTCGCTCCATCTCCCCCTACCACCTCCATCCAGCCCCTAAGGAGGGGTCCTCAGGACTGGGTCTGGAATGTCTTCTCTGACCCACTTTCCCCTTTGATGATTTCATCCACCACGTGGCTTTTACTACCACTTGCTGACTGAGGATGCCTTTCGTCTCTGCCCCATCACTTCTAAGCCACAGGCGCAGGCTCTCCACCTGCTTTCCGGTCCCACCCAGACGCCTCCAGGCATCTCGAACTGGCTGGCCAACCCTGGAGCTCTCCACCTTCTCCCGACCCCTGGAGGCACCTCCTCTCAAGGACGGCTTCTCCCGCCACCCAGAACTCTGTCCGGAAGTCCAGGAGCCGTGCGCGATGCTCCCATGCCCTCGGCGTGCCCCACTCACCCCTTTAGCTGGCTCTGCCATCTCAGCCTCCAGAAGCGTGCCGGAGTCACCTGCTCCATCACGACAGTCCCCACCTCAGCTGAGCCACCATCCTCGGCCTCTCCGACACTGCAAAGACCCCCTCTCGCCCTCCCTGCAGCCCCTTCTCCACTGAGCAGTCAGAGGGCTATTATGGAAACCAAGGGCCAGCCAGCTTCTTCCCACGTCAGTGGCTCCCTGAGCCACGATGTGGCTTCTGAGGCCCTGCTGAGGTCTGTCTGCACCCACACCCCTGGGCTTACCATCCTAAGACACCTACCACTTGCTGGCCACACACAGAGTCCCCTTCAGCCAGGCCGTCTCCTGCCTCAGGGCCTTTGCACATGATAATCCCCCTTTGCCTGCCTCCTCACCTCCAGTTTCGGGGGCTCACTGCCACTTATCTTTGGTAGAGATGGAGGTCTCACCTCCAGACTCAGTTAAACAACCCTGTCTTGCAACTTCTCCAAGGCCTTCTTTCCCATGAATTAATTCAAAAAATGCCTGCCTCACCCCCTGGACTGAGGGGTCCGGGAGGTCAAGAGCTCCATCTGTCTTATTCCTCGTTGTGGTACCCAATGCTTAGCCCACAGTGGGCAGCCAGCAAACCCTTGTTAGATGAAGAATGAGTGAGGACCACTCTCAGAGCTCTCTGGGGGTCACCTGGGGGTAGGGGACTTCCCTGGTGGCTTGGGTTAAGAAGCCGGCTGCCCATGCAGCAGACGTGAGTTCAGTCCTTTGTCCGGGAAGACTCCACATGCTGCGGGATAACTAAGCCCACACTCCACAGCAAGAGAAGCCGCCACAGTGAGGAACCCACACACCGCAGCTAGAGAGTTGCCTGCCCTTGCTCTCCAAAACTAGAGAAAGCCTGTGTGCAGCAATGACGATACCAAACAGCAGGGGGGAAAAAAGTGATCATATTAAAAAGTATAAAGTAAATGTTTAAAAAAGAAGCTGGGCAGGAATTATGCAGGGAAACCGAGGCTCAGGGAGGACCAGGGACTTGTCCTCAGAGACACAGCTAGGATATGGGGGTGTGATGCAGCAGCCCCTGGGTGCTCCCCCAGGCCTCCGGGGCAGAGAATATTCTAGTGACCTCCCCTGACACAGACCTGACATTGATGACTGGCTCCAATTAGAGTAGCGTCATACACAGCGATAGATCCACAATCGGTTATGGATTTCATTAAGCAAACCATGTCCCAAGCCATCTATTGTGTAATTGGCCGCAAAAGACACATTTTCCTTTCCCATTCAGCTACAACTTAATTTGCCAGGTCAGCAGTTCCACCTAAAGTCATGGGCAGCAGCTTGGCTGTGAATACCAACTGATTCTCCAGCATCATGCAACGCGGCAGGGTTCCTTAGCCCTTCCCAGGGGTAGGTATTTGACAAGGGAGGAAACTGAGGTCACCCGATGTGAAGAGCTGACTCATCGGAAAAGACCCTGATGATGGGAAAGATTGAGGGCGGGAGGAGAAGGGAGCGGCAGAGGATGAGATGGTTGGATGGCGTCACTGACTCAAGGGACATGGGTTTGGGTGGACTCTGGGAGTTGGTGAAGGACAGGGAGGCCTGGCGTGCTGCAGTCCGTGGGGTCACAGAGTCAGACACGACTGAGCGACTGAACTGAACCGAGCTGAACCAGAGGCCCAGAGACAAAGGGACTTCCTCCACGCGCACCAGGAGGAGCGGCTGGGCTCTGGCTGGAATTCAGCCCGCGCCTCTTTGACCTCACACCTCACGCCTCTCTCGTTGCCCGCCACACCCTACACGTGGCTGGCTGGTTGTTGTTGTTTTGTTTAAAGCAGACATACAAAGCGTCTCTGAAATGTGCCGCCTGCCCCCATCCCAATTCCGGATGCAAGCTTCCCTTTGTGCATGGAGATCGCAGTGTCTCTGGCGTATGCAGAGCTGTTTGCCTCTGTCCCCTGTGCCGCCCACAGCCTCCCAGAGAGAGCTCCTGGAGGGCAAGGGCTGTGTCTTCCCTGGTACTGAAGGAGCCCTCCACAAGCCTGGACCAGAGGGGCCGATCAGCCGTGAGTGCTTCCTGAACGGAGCTGTTCGTCTCAGAGCAGTCACCTTGTAGATTATTAATAGAGGGAGCGGTGAAATATTTATGGGTGGATGATGTGATGATTGAGGTTTGCTTTAAATGAATAAGGGATGAAGGGGAGCGGATGGGGATGTAGGTGAGGCAGGACTGGTCAGGGCCTGGTGGTTAGAAGGGCTGGGTTTGGGTAGATGAGGCTTCCTTAGAACCCATTTCCATGAAAATTCAAAATTCTCCATAATAAAAAAAATTTTTTAAGTAAATCCATCCATTCAGTTGTGTCTGGCTCTTTGCAACCCCATGGACTGTAGCCCACCAGGCTCCTCTGTCCATGAGATTCTCCAGGCAAGAATACTGGAGTGGGCTGCCATTTCCTTCTCCAGGGGATCTTCCCAACCCAGGGACCGAACCCACACCTCTTAAGTCTCTTGCATTGCAAGTGGATTCTTTACCGCTTAAGCCATCAGAGAAGCCCCCCAAAAGTAAATATCCTCCCCCAAATAATACTAATCATGGCCATGATAATAGCTGAAAGGCGAGATTAAAGTGATCGTTTATTAATCACTTACTAAGTGCCAGGCAAAGTGCCAAGAGCTTTCCACATCATCTCATTTGATCCCCATGCTAGCACTATGAATAAATGGGTCCAGTTTACACCCAGGAAGCAGGGGTTCAGAGTCAGAGATAGAGAACCTGGACTCAGGCCAGCACCAGGGTCTCTAACTTCAGCTCACATCACGTGTCATAGCGATGCTGGCAGTGCCTGGGGTATCTTGGCCTGTATTTTGGGAGGGTCCCTAGGAACCTACATCTCACGCCTTTGGCCAACCTTAACATCCACCTCTAAAGGAAGTGAGGCTGATCTTCAGAGTCGTCCAGGAGTCACTGAAGCTAGAATCTTCCGGGCCATGAGGGCCGGCAAGTTGGAAGTCTCTGCCTCGGGTCAAAAATGAGCTGCAGCTGGAAGTTTGTGTTGTAAGTAGATTCATCTGCATTACTTTCTAGATTCCATGTATACGTAGGACGTCATGTAATATTTGTCTTTCCGTGTCTGGCTTACTTCACTTAGTACGATGAGCTCTAGCTCCATCTATGTTGTGCAAATGGCATTATTTCTTTCTTTTTCATGGCTAACTAATATTCCTTTGCGTGTATGTACCACACCTTCCTTATCCATTCATCTCTTGAGAGATTCACAGACATAGAAACAAATTTATGTTGACCAAAGGGGAAAGAGAGAAGGGGAAGGATAAATTAGGAGTATGGGATTAAAAGATACACACCGGTGTATACAAAACAGATAAGCAACAAAGATTTACGATATAACACAGGGAACAATATTCAACATCTGTGATAACCTATAGTGAAAAATAATCTGAAAAAAACTATATATGTATAACTGAATATATGGGGCTAACCAGGTGGTGCTGGTGGTAAAGAACCTGCCTGCCAGAGCAGGAGACGTGAGACACTGGTTCTATCCCTGGGTGGGGACGATCCCCAGAGAAGACAGTGGCAGCCCACTCCAGTGTTCTTGCCTGGAGAATCCCCTGGACAGAGGAGCCTGGTGGGCTACAGTCCACGGGGTCACAGAGGGCCAGACACACTTAGCAACTGAACAGCAACGCCAGCAGCCTGGGTGCCTTGCCCCCCTTGGTTCATGCCTCGGCCTCACTCCCCCGAATCCCCTCCTTCTTGGCCCATCTGCCTGCCTCCCACCATCCGCAGTCTGGCCTGGCCTCTCCACAGTCTCCAGGTAGCTCAGTCTAGACTCCAAACCTTACCACTGGCTTCCCACGCCCCAGGGGTGACGCCCAGATTCCTCACTATGGCCCCCGAGGCCAGGGTGATCTACCTGCTCCCACTCTCTCACTCCTGACCTTTCAACATTATGTATCTCACCACCCCCAGCTCCCTACTTCCCAGGCACTCTCCTCTCCACCCCAGCCAGAATGAACAATTTCCAGATAAGCAAAAGCGCCCCATTCTTTAGGAAAGGAATTGCATGTCCTGGTACTTTATGTAGCTTGGACAACACCTTCCTCCTCAGCCACTGCCTCCCCCAACTTGACAAACGTCTACTCGTCCCCTGAGACCCAGCTCAGGTATCACCTCCTCCAGGAAGCCTTCCCTGATGCTCCAGACTATGTCGCATGTTCCCACAAGACACCATGCCTGACTCCAGCCCTGCACACAACCCAGTGGGTCATGCACATCTGCTGATGTGTCTCCAGCAGCATTCAGGAAACTTCTCAAAGGCAAGGCGCCATCTCTGTGCCCTAGACCTAGCACACAGTAAGTGCTAAAAGACCCTGGATACATAATGATGGGCTGGTCATTTAACCTCCTAATCTGTAAAACAGATTATTTAATGTTCACTCGGCAACTGTTTATTGAGACTGTACTACGTGCTAGGCTTGGATCTAGCCCTGCATTCACAGCTGAGAACAAAGCCAACAAAGCTCTCCTGCAACCGACATTCCCGCAGAGGGTGACAGGCAAGACATAAGAATAAATGAGCACAAAGCATAGAGCGTCGTATGGCGATGATGAAAATAGGAGGCGGGCAAAGTAGATACTTTAAATAGTTTGGTCATAAGAGTCTTCCCTGGTAAAATGACAGTTCGGTAAAGTCCTGGTGGAGGTGGGGGGCGAGCAAGGCAGCATCTTGAAAGAAAGAAAGAAAGCGAAGTCGCTCAGTCATGTCTGACTCTGCGACCCCGTGGACTGTAGCCCACCAGGCTCCTCTGTCCATGGGATTTTCCAGGCAAGGGTACCGGAGTGGGTTGCCATTTCCTTCTCCAGGGGATTTTCCCGACCCAGGGATGGAACCTGGGTCTCCCGCATTGCAGGCAGACGCTTCACCATCTGAGCCACCGGGGAAACCGTATTTTGAAGTCATATCTTAGAGTCATATCTTGGAGAAGTGCAATCTCTGCAGCCGGAAAAACACCTGCCAAGGCCCTGAGGCGGGAACGTGCCTGCTGAGAGCCGGGGCAGACAAGCAGGGGGAGGAGGGTCCTGCTGAGAGCCAGGGCAGACAAGCAGGGGGAGGAGGGTCCTGCTGAGAGCCAGGGCAGACAAGCAGGGGGAGGAGGGTCCTGCTGAGAGCCAGGGCAGACAAGTAGGGGAAGGAGGGTAGGGAGACAATCCAGGACCAAGGCGACGAACCTTTTATTCAGAGTTTGATGGGAAATCGGTCCCAGCGGCCAAGTAGCGTGACCCGATTGCCAGACGAGTGGAGGGCGACATGGAAGCACCAGCCTGGCACAAAGAAATCACTCGACAGGCGTTGGCTGTGGGTCGTCAGCCCGGTTATTAAGGCGTGAATGTTACCCGGTTCTGATGTCACTTTCCAGAAATGTCCCGCCAGCTTCTCTTGAAGGAGCCCTCGGCCCTCACAGGGGGCTTCTCTGAAGGACAAGCAACCATGTTTCAAGCACAGAACACCAAAGTCTTTCCTCCTCCTGCAAAGACTCTGCTGGGAACGGGCTGGCTGGGGTAGACTCAGCATCGCCAAGTGCCCCGCAGACGGAACACAAGGCAAGGGCCAGGAGCCCCCCGGGAGGTATCTCCCGGGGCCGCCTAGTCAAGGGCAAGCGAGGCTCCTCCTGTGTTTGGAAGGGCTGGGTGAGGGGGAGCGAGGGGGCCAGGGGTGAGGACAGCCAGGGGTCACCACACTGCCCTTCTGTGCATGGAGGCTGTGGATGCTTCTGCCAAGGAAACAGATGGACCCCTGCGTGCCAGGGCTGGGCTTCACCCAGCACAGAGGGGAAAGGCTCCCAAAAGGATCTGAGGAAAAGGAAGAGAAGGAAAAAAAGATGAGAAGAGGGAGGAAAAGAAAGAAGGGGCTGCTTCAGAGCAGGAAGCATGTGGGAGTCTGATGGAGGAAACACAACCCCTTCCTGGGAAGCTCCAATCTGGTGGCGGATGTCCTCCTCCAGCACCAGCATCCCCAGCATCACCACTGTTACCTGCCCTCCTTCCTGAATGTGTCCCAGGAGGCTTCCAGAAGAGGAAAATGCCCCCGAATGAACAGTCAAAATAAAATATCTTGAATGAACTCAAGGCCAAGAAGCAAACAAAGCAGAAATGGAAGGTAGCGGCTGGTTGCTGACTCCTACAGAAGTTTCTCCTAAGGGGGCAATTGCAGTTTGTCTTTAAATTCCAAGGAGAACCACAGGAGCAGGAGTTAAATGAGCCTCAGCCAAACCCAGAGTGATCTTGAACAGACTTGCAGCCAAGCTCTGTCTTCATAAGGCTTAGCTCTTCTTTTTTTTCCCTGATTACGAAATTAAGACACGCTCTTCCCAGAGTCCAAGAAACAGATAACAAAGAAGTCGAGTTGGGTGACCTTTTCTCCCGTCTTGACTTCATGCGTTTTTACACTGTTGAATCACACCTCTCACATCCTTCCACTTGTTCATGCCAGGTATGTTCTGGGCACAGGGTATCCTACAGCAAATGAGACAACAGACTCCTGTCCTTGCAGAGCTGATGGGGAAACTGGCAAAGAAACTAATAACTACATGCATCAGACCGGTCCAGCCGGCGATAAACGGGGTGAAGAAAGTAAAACAGAATGGCAGGTAGAGTGACCGAGGGGTGTGGGGCAAGGTGACTGGGGAAAACCTCTTTGGAGGGAGAGTATTTGGGCTTCCCTGGTGGCTCAGACGGTAAAGAATCTGCCTGCGATGCAGGAGGCTCAGGTTCAATCCCGGGGTGGGGAAGATCCCCTGGAGACGGGAATGGCAGCCCACTGCAGTATTCTGGCCTGGGGAATCCCGTGGACAGAGGAGCCTGGCGGGCCATGGTCCACAGGACCACAAAGAGCAGGGCACGACTGGGTCACTAACACCTTCACGTTTTTCATCTTTGCTGAGCCCAACCATGGAGGGCTTCCCACATAGCGCAGTGGTGAAAGAATCCACCTGCAACGCAGGAGACACAGGAGACTCAAGTTCAACCCCTGGGTGGGGAAGATCCCCTGGAGGAGGAAATGGCAGTCCACTCCAGTGTTCTTGCCTAGGAAGTCCCATGGGCAGAGGAGCCTGGCGGGCTACAGTGCCCGGGGTCACAGGGAGCCAGACACAGCTGGGCGCTGAGCAGGGGTGTGTGTAGCCACGGAAGGGCCAACCGCCAGGCCAGGCCCGAGAAGGTGTTCCAGGAAGAGGACTCAGGAGGGACAAACCCCCAGGAGCTGACTCTCGCTTGGCATCTTCAAGGAGCAGAAAGAATGTCAGAATAGCTGGAAGTATGTCTTTGTGCTACGGAAAGCTCAGGATGAGTTTCTCACACATCCGAAGGCTGCAGGCCTGGACTGGTGACCAGGGGACTGTGTCCTTGAGCAGACATGGGCATCCCACAGCCTGAATATACCCTAGAATCATAGCATGAAGGAGACATTTAGAAACTGCTTTCCAGATTCTCAAATCAAGGTGAGAGTGCACGCCGGCGTGCTGGCATGCTGCTGGCTAGCAGCCGCGCAACCTGCCTCTGGACCGGGCACCATTTTAGTTTGATGAAACTCTCTTCTCATCCACACGACAGCCCCGTAAGAGAGGTCAGTCTCCCATTTTATCAATGAGTAAAAGGAGGCTCAGAACTTCCCTGGTGGCTCAGACAGTAAAACGTCTGCCTTCAATGCGGGAGACCCAGGTTTGATCCCTGGGTTGGGAAGATCCTCTGGAGAAAGAAATGGCAACCCACTCCAGTACTCTTGGCTGGAAAATCCTATGGATGGAGGAGGGTGGTAGGCTACAGTCCATGCGGTCGCAAAGAATCAGACACGACTGAGCGATTTCACTTCACTTCGAACGGAGGCTCAGAGCTGAGAAATGTCTTGTCCTGGGAGGCCCAGAGGTTAAGTGGTGGGCCAGGATTCAAATCCAGGCCGTCTGCTTCCTGAATCCATGGGGAACTATTAACCACTGCCTCCTCGGTGGGGCTGAGGGGGATTAAAAAATGACACTTCTTCCTGGAGTTCCCATTTTGCTTGATGATTTGGGAGAAAGATGCTAAGTAATTTAACTGATAAGTTCCCCAACACAGTATTTTTGTACCAAAACAGACACGAGTTGATGACAGGAGTACAAGGCAAAACGAACGTGCATTTTCCAGGGAAAATCAAGACTTTAACAGAAGTTGTTAGCTTCTTCTAACTGCCTGAGAGCAATGTACCGTTACACAGATGAGCAAACTGAGGCCCAGCCCAGAGAGCAGAGGTGACCCATCTCTAGGGCTGTCTCCCAAGGCAGCAGGTTGGCCCCTGAGCCCCTGAGAGCCCATGACCAGTGACCAGGCGACCTGAGAGGTTGCGGGGAGCTGGAAGGAAGACAGTAGGCACCAGCCCGCCTGCGCTAACTGCTTGGATGGCCCCGACAGCGCAGCCAGGACAGGCCAGAGACGCTGACATCAGCTTCTGCTGGCCAGCACCGCGTGGTGGCTGATCAGGAAGACCACACCCCGAGTCGGGGGCTCCGCGCCTACGGTCATACGGTTAACACAGCCTGCCCACCCAGAGAGCAGCCGTGCCAGTGGCCCAGAGGAGAGCAAGCCGGCGTTGCGCCCAGCCAGCCCGCCAGCCCAGTGACCCCTCCTCCGCCACACACAGAGAGGAAAGGGCGCAACGCGGTGGTGAAAAGCACTGCGCAGGCCCAGCCTGGATCTGAGTCAGCACACAGATGGAGCAGACGGAGGGGCGAGTGGACACGTGGGTGGAATTCAAATAGGGAGCCAGAGATTAGGACAGGTAACTATCAGAGACGGGGAGGAGAGTGCATATCCGTGTGCCAAGTCGCTCAGTCGTGTCCGAGTCTCTGCGACCCCATGGACCTCTGTCCATGGGATGCTCCAGGCGAGACTACTGGAGTGGGCTGCCATTTCCTTCTCCATTGTGTATCCTTAGACATGTATTTATTGTTATATCATATAGCTCAGTATACTTTCAAGATGCACAGATCATATGTTTTAGGTAGGTGATTAAATGCTGTGGTAGGCTAGAATCAGTTCGTACCAGCTAGAAGGAGTCAATTAGACACATTTTTCCCTAATTCGGTTCTATGATAACATGTTGGTTACTTGAAATCAGTCTTCGTGGGAATGTTTACACCATAGAAATACACAAGTCAGGTCTTACTTTTTTTTCAGAGTTGATTTACCAGTACACCACTCATTATACATGGTATATGATGAGTCTGCTAATTGTACACATCTCAGATAGACTATATCTACATGTATGTGTGTATGTAGAGAAGGCAATGGCAACCCACTGCAGGACTCTTGCCTGGAAAATCCCATGGATGGAGGAGCCTGGTAGGCTACAGTCCATGGGGTCACAAAGAGTCAGACACGACTGAGCGACTCACTTTCACTTTTCACTTTAATGCACTGGAGAAGGAAATGGCAACCTACTCCCGTGTTCTTGCCTGGAGAATCCCAGGGACGGGGGGGCCTGGTGGGCTGCCGTCTCTGGGGTCACACAGAGTCGGACACGACTGAAGCGACTTAGCAGCAGCAGCAGCATGTGTGTATGTATGTTATATACATATAAATATGTATACATGCATGTGCACACGTGTGTATAAGGGAGATTTCATGTGCAAGTTAGATGGATTACTTAATAGATAAAAGATACATATCTATATTTTATCAAATCTGTGATTTATACTTGGCGGAACCTCATGAAACTGCTGTTATCCAGCTCTTTTAGGTATCCCCCCAAAGGCAAATGCATATGGTTGTGAGAGAGTGCACGCATGTGTGTGTGTGTGAGCACGAGAAAGCACCCCAGACTGTGAGTCGGAGAGGAGACCCAGGGCCCAGGAACCCCACCACTTTCAAGCTGTGTGACTCCAGGCAAACGACCTGCCCTCTCTGAGCCTCTGTTCCTTGCTGGAAATGTGAAGGCCCTGAGACCCCATCCCAGAGCAGTTGGAAGGGCTGTGGAAGGGGACAGTCCAGAGCTCAGTCCAGGAAAGGCCTCCAAGGGGCCCCTCAGCCCTGAACCAGACCCGCCAGCACACCCCCGCATCCTGTCAGCTCTGAGCATCCTGGACCCCACTCCGGAGGACCCCTCTGCCTGCAGAAACAGACTCTCCCATGAGAAAAGAAGCACGAAGCACCTTTCCTGACCCCCATCCCTCCCACATGCCTCCCAGCTCAAGAGTGACGTGGCGCCAGCTGACAGATGTCTCGGGCCGGCGCCTCTCCGGAGCCTGGCTGTGCTGTGACCTCCCTCGACCATCAGTCAACAGAGCGATGACCAGCACTTATCCCCGAGAGAATTCATCACCAGTCCTCTGCTCACCCGTCTCCTTCCAGCAAACTCCCTCGGGAGAAGGGCCAGGGGGAGCCTTTCCACGGGGAGAGTCAGCATGGACACGGGACCCTTACCATGGTGAGAGACAGCATGGACATGGGACCCTCTCCACGGGGAGAGACAGCGTGGACATGAGAGCTTGTCCACGGGAGAGTCAGCGTGGACACAGGAGCCTTTCCACGGGGAGAGTCAGCATGGACATGGGAAGCGGAACCTTTCCACGGGGAGAGTCAGCGTGGACACAGGAGCCTTTCCACGGGGAGACTCAGCGTGGACATGGGAGCCTTTCCATGGGGAGAGTCAGCGTGGACACAGGAGCCTTTCCACGGGGAGAGTCAGCATGGACACAGGAGCCTTTCTGAAGAGAGAGTCAGCATGGACACGGGAGCCTGTCCACAGGGAGAGTCAGTGTGGACACAGGAGCCTTTCCATGGGGAGAGACAGCATGGACACGGGAACCTTTCCACGGGGAGAGTCAGTGTGGACACGGGAGCCTGTCCACGGGGAGAGTTAGCATGGACACAGGAACCTTTCCATGGGGAGAGACAGTGTGGACACAGGAGCCTTTCCACAGGGAGAGTCAGCGTGGGCACAGGAGCCTTTCTAAGGGGAGAGTTAGCATGGACACGGGAGCCTGTCCAGGGGGAGAGTCAATGTGGACACGGGAGCCTTTCCACAGGGAGAGACAGTGTGGACATGGGAGCCTTTCCGAGGGGAGAGTCAGCATGGACATTGGAATCTTTCCACTGGGAGAGTCCGCGTGGACACGGGAAGGGCCCTGGGGTTTCAGCATGGCCAGTGTCATGGGCAGGCCCAGTGCCTTTCCGGCCTTGGTTTCTTTTCTGTACTTTCAGTCTACAGGTGTTAAAAAATCAACTAAAACAGAAAGAAAATAAAACAAAATCCTGTGCCAGCCAGAGAAAGTGGCCTCCGGGTGACCCAGCCCCTGACTGAGAGATCACACCTCTGCCTTTGACAGAATCAGCTCTCAGGATTCTTGCCTCAGCAACTGGTGTTAAGGAGCACACCGAGATTTCAACTCCAGCTCTGTGACTTGCTGTGCAACTTTGGGCAAGTGACCAAACCTCTCTTAACCTGTTTCCTCATCAGTAAAATGAGGACAATAGCCCTGCCCACGGGGCACCCGTGCTGCCGAGTCGCTCAGTCGTGTCCGACTCTTGTGACCCCATGGACTGCAGCCCACCAGGCTCCTCTGTCCCTGGGATTCTCCAGGCAAGAATACTGGAGTGTGTTGCCATGCCTTCCTGCAGGGGATCTTCCCAACCCAGAGATTGAACCCCAGTCTCCTGCATTGCAGGCAGACACTTTACCACTGCACTCCAGGGAGGCCCCTCTTTACCACTAGATTTTTTATAAATAACATGAAGATAACATCTGCCATTTTAGGGCACTGGCTACCTGCCAAGCTCTGTGCCATAAACTTTATATGTTTTCTAATTTCTTTCTACAATAACCCAGTGAAGTGGATACTATTATTCTGCCCACTTTATGGAGGAGAAAACTGAGGCCCTAGGAGGCTAAGTGATATGCCCAAGGCACACAGCTGGTAAGTAGCAAAATCAGGCTTAGGAACTCAGGCCGTCTAGCTCCAGAGGCTATGGGCTGGGCCTATGCGTCACACCAGTAACAGATGTAAGATCCCTGACTTAAAGCAGATGCTGTCCACACGAGTCGTTAATTTTTAATCCTTCCTTTCTTTGACTAAAAGGACCTTCTGAGCTAGGACATTTCCTCCAGGGCTATGCCTTGGGGCTTTCGGATCAAGTCTGTGAAGGGAAAGGAGCTCTCCAGTCTCTTTTGAAGTAGATCAAAGCCTGGAGCAGATGAAGACCGTCCCTTCATCGGACACAATCTTGCTGTCCTCTGACATGAGCCAGGTGTAGTCGGGGGCCCTCTCTGTGTCAGGGTACGGGGGGCTGTGCCAAGACCCAGGGAAGGAAGCAGTGAGGGGTGGGGTGAGCCGGGGGTGCAGAGCCTCAGGCTGGCCCCCGGAGCACCCCCTGGAGGGGAGGGCAGGGGTGGGAGGCACCAGAGAGACCCAGGACCGAATCTGGGCGCTCCAGTGGCGAGCTGTGTGACCCTGAGCAGGTGAGCTGACCTCTCTGGGCCTCCGCTTCCCAAGGCGCTGGTGCAGAGACCTGCCTGGCACACGACAGACGCTTAAGGAACGGCAGCTGTCATTGTTTATTATTAGGTTTGGGTAAGCCCACTGTTTCTGAGCCAGTTGCGGTCAGCCAGCTTCAAACTCAGCGGCTGTTGGCCAAAATCTTGCTGGCTGGTTTCACTTTATCCAGGAGTTTGAAGGCCAAAGCTCTTGGAAGAGTCAGTTGCGTTTCACTGCTGGTTATTTGCAAGGCCTCTGGAGGCTCAAATCCAGCCCGGACGGCTCTTCGGGGACCATCTCTGGACCGAAGGGTGCATGCAAGGCTGTGTGCAGGAAGCCCAGCTGTTTCCTGCTCATCTGCAGAGCAGCCAGGTGGATGATGGAATTTCAGCTCTTCCTTTTCAGAATAAGGGTCTGCGGCCGCAGGCAAAAATCAAGCCTGGCGGAGCCCCTGAGGCAGCTAGCGTGGCCCTCAGCCTACATCTGCAGAAAAGGCAGGCTGGTGCTGACAGCTCAGGGGCCCTGCTCCCAAGCTGTCCCTTTAACAGAGCCATCAGCCAGCCAAGCTGCGGCCTTGCTGTGGAATGCTCCAGTTGGGGCGATCAGGTGCGAGATGCTGCTAAGGTCCGTAAGTGATCCTGCACTCATCCTCGATATGTTGGCGGGGCAGCACGGGAACAGCCAGAGAAGGGCCAATTCCCTGCTCTGGGCAGACCCCCGATCCCACCGGGGTGTGTCCCAACTCTGGCCATCAGTCAAAATCAAGGATAGAGTGACAGAACTTGAGGGGGAGATGGAGGGGGAAGCGGCC
>NW_011495069.1:1402891-1404294 GCF_000754665.1 Bison bison bison
GCTGGGAGGGACCCATGCAGCTGAAGAAGGACCAAGCGGGAGACTCGAGGAGCCGTGCAGCTTTTCCTCCACCTCCGCTGTGTGATGCTGAGGACCCTGTCTGCCGTCTCTGGGCCTCTGCTACCTCATCTGAGAAACAGTGCTGACATGACTCTAAGTGGTACAAGATAACTGGGCTTCTTTTCACGGCTGTACACGTAGCCCCCGGCTCAAGGCCCGGCACACAGTCAGCCCCCTATAAATAATTACTGAAGGAAGGCGCCTCTCCATCCTTCAAGTAATTCTCCCAAAGGCAAGCTTTTGATTAGAGAAGAGTTCTATGTGGGCACAGATTGTTCCTGATGCAAGATATGCAGCAGACTTTTAAAAAGCATCGATCCAGACTGTTCAAGGCTTAATGAGGCAGAGACGAGAGAAGCCTCGGTCCCTGCGCCCCGCTCTGGACTTGACTCCCCGCAGCCATGGCGGGCTGATGGCTACCGCAGCCAGAAAGCTCCTCAGGCCCCAAAGCTGGGACGGCAAGCCGAGAAACCTCCAAGGCTGGGCAGGCGCTGGAAGTGAGCACGGCCAGGTGAGGACTGGGTCAGACCCTCCCCGCCGCAGAGCAGCTCCTGTCTGTCAATCATCGCCGGAGGAAAGGCACACACTGCAGCCAGTCCTCGTATTTTTCAGAGATGAAAATCTAAACTTTCATGTGAACTGCCTGATCTCTAAGTGTTGGTAACTAATTCATCGTTTTTTCAAAAAAATATTGGATGAAGCAAACAGAACATTCTGCAAGCTGGAGTCAGTCAGGCCTCTGAGGTCCAACGGGTTGTGAAGAAGAACATTTTCAAAGAAGACTCAATCCCTTGCCCTAGGGGACCTGTCAGTCTGGTGGTGGGGACATAGCTCTGCCCTTGGGAACCCCCTGGTGCTGATGGGAGAAGCGGAAGGGACAAAGTTCCAGATCCTTCCAGTTTTTGTTGCTGTTCAGTCAATAAGTCGGATCTGACTCTTTGTGACCCCGTGGACTGCAGCACGCCAGCCTCCCTGTTCTTCACCATCTCCCGGGGTTTGCTCAAACTCATGTCCATTGGGTCAGTGATGCCATCCAGCCATCTCGTCCTCTGTCGCCCCCTTCTCCTCCTGCCCTCAACCCTTCCTTGCAAAGTAATGCACAAAAACGTGCAGGGGAATCCCACGAACACTAAGACCACGGGCACCAGAGAGCCCCAGGATGGAGGCCGTGTGGGCTGGCAGAGGGAAGGGTCCCAGGTGGGGCACACGGGGGATGCAGAACCCCAGAGGCAGAGCAGAGCAAAGTGCTGAGGTGGGAGGCAGGCGAACCTGGAGGCTGAGCGGAGAGACGCAGCCCTGGGACCTCTAAGTCAGAAGGACTCCTAAGGATCACTGGGTCCCAC
>NW_011495069.1:1404394-1418129 GCF_000754665.1 Bison bison bison
GCTCAAAGACAGGAGGAACCTGCCCATGGCCATGAAGTGAGCTCTGACACAGACAGGGCAGGGAGGGAGATGCAGGAGACCAGGCCAGGGACAGGAGGGGTCAGACAGCCACCGGAGGGTTGGCTACTTGGCTACGTGGATGAAGAGGCTCTGGCTGCCTGCTCACCCACTTCAGTCTGCGAGCTGGAGCCAAGCGGAGGTCACCGTCCTGGCTGCCCTTTGAATTAACCTTTAGACTGCGCCAATTATGAGCGCCATCCGTCTTCCACACAGGTGGCTCCAGAGGTCTGACGGGGGGGCGGGGGTGCGTATGGTCCAGAAGGGGCCCGGGGCCCAGGGAGAGCTCAGAGCATGACTCAGACACAGGAGGACTTACCTGCCAGGGCTCAGATCCCTGCAGGGCTGGGAGGGAGGCTGAGCAGCCCCAACGGAGAGAGGGCCAGATGCCCAGGGCTGGGGGTCTCACCGGCTGCACGTCCCCAACTCCTCTTGGCAATCCTGAGAGGCCAGGCCTTGGGGAGCCCATTTCACAGATGAGAAAACAGAGGCTTGCCCAAGGCCACCCAGCCTGATGGGCAGCTCTGGGATTCTGAGGGAAGCCTGGCAGTATCACATCCCTACTCGGAGCCTTTTCCTGGGCTCCACCCGTTTCTCCTGCCTCATCTCCCCTTTCTCCTATCCTCAGGCCGGCCCATCAGCCTATCTGCACACAGGCTCTTTCTTTAATTTTTATTTTGGCTGAGCTTTATTGGGTCTTCACTGCGGCGTACAGGCGTCTCTCACGGAGTACGGGCTCTAGAGCGCATGGGCTCTCTAGTTGCATTGCATGGGTTTAACTGCCCCACGGCACGTGGGGGCCTTAGTTCCCCAAACAGGGATCGAACCCACGACCCCTGCAGTGGAAGGCAGATTGTTAACCACTGGACCACCAGGGAAGTCCCTGCACTCAGGGTCTCTACGCTTGCCGCTCGCTCCTCCTGGAACACTCTTGCACCGTCTTCCCTCCAGCTGGAGACTTTCATGAGTCTGCAGTGCAGTGGTCAGTGCAAGGAGGTCAAGAACTTGAACCAGAGAAGACTAGAGGGCTGGGTCTGGATGGGCCTCATGTGCCCGCCCAGCTGCTCGGACAATCAGGACCCAGTCAAGGATGTTTGTGCCCTGTGTAACTGAAGTTGAATTTTCTTTGTCCTGTTCTTTAAAAATATTTTAATTGAGATATAAAATGCATAAGGGCGGGTGTGGAACTCAAGTGAACAGCTCAGTGACCTTCTCACACATCTGCGTCCGTGTAATTTCCACCTTCTATCAAGGCATAGCTCATTTCCAGCACCCCAAAAGCACCCTGTATGCCCCTTTCAAGCCAAGACAACACTATTCCGCCTTCTGTCACCGTCAGTCAGTCCTGCCTTCTCTTGACTTTCGTATAAAGGGGGTCATGGAGGACGTGACCCACAGCAGATGGCATGTTCCAGATATGGCCGCGATGACGTTCCCCATTCCACTTCTCACCGTGTGACACTGACCCTCTGCCGTAGAGCAGTGGGGGCTGTGCCCCTCCGCTGGATTTGGGATGGACTCTGCCACAACCTTGACTCAAAGCATATAGTGGGAAAGATTCTGTGTGACCCCTGAGTAGATCATGAAAATCCCAAGCATGTGCTCTCCTGGGTCACTCGCTCTTAGAACCCAGCCACCACGCCGGGAGGAAGCTCAAGCAGCCTGTGGAGAAGCTCACATGAGAGGAATCACAGCCCTGGCTGAACTCCCAGACAACAACCAGAAACAACCCGCCAGCCACGTGAGTGGTCCATCTTGAAACTAGGGTCTTCTGACCCAGTCGAGTTTCCCACGGATGCCTTATTGAGCAGACACAAGCCATCCCCACCACGTCCCGCCTAACTGCATCTTGCGAGCGACTCTAACGAGTGCTCTTGTTTCATGCTGCTAAGTCCAGAGTGGTTTGTTATACAGCACCAGATACCTGAAATGTGGTCCCTAAAAAGGATTTTAGCAGAACAGTGATGTTCAAGTAAGTCTTTAACACTTACATACAATGAAAGTCAGTCCTGAAGGAAATTAACCCTCAATATTCATTGGAAGGACTGATGTTGAAGCTGAAGCTCCAATATTTTGGCCACCTGATTCGAAGAACTGACTCACTGGAAAAGACCCTGATGCTGGGAAAGATTGAAGGCGTGAGGAGAAGGGGGTGACTGAGGATGAGATGGTTGGATGGCAGCACCGACTCAGTGGACGTGAATTTGAGCAAATTCCAGGAGGTGGTGAAGGACAGGGAAGCCTGGCGGGCTGCAGTTCATGGGGTCACAGAGAGAAGACACGACTTAGAGACTGAACAATGACAACAATGAAAGACTCAACACAGATTGGCTTAAGGGAAAAAAAGAGGGATTTCCCTGGTGTCCAGTGGCTAAAACTTTGCGTTTCACCGCAAGAGGCGTGGGTTTGATCCCTGGTTGGGGACCTAGGATCCTGCGTGCTGTGTGGCACGGCCAAAAAAGAAAAAAACAATAATAAAATAAGTATTTTTAAAAGATTCCTCAGTTTAAAAAAAAGAAGAAGAAGAAAGATATAATGGTCTTCAGACTGAAAAGTTCAAAGGGGCAGTTGTATTACTTTGCTCAGGTTGCCATAACAAAGCACCACAGACCAGGAGCTCAGACAACTGAAATCTACTGCCTCAGAGTCTGGAGGCTCAAAGTCCAAGATCAAGGTGTTGGCAGGGCCGGTTCCGTCTCCAGGCTGTGAGGGAGGGTCTGTTCTAGATCTTTCTCCTTGGCTTATAGGTGGCTGACATCTCCGTGTCATCATGTCGTCTTCCCTCTATGTGCGTCTCCATGTCCAAATGCCCCCTTTTATAGGGACACTCGTCCTGCTGGGTTGACTAAGGGTCCTCACTCCTCCAGTATGACCTCAGCTAGTTACATTTGAGTTAGGAAGATCCCTTGGAGGAGGGCATGACAACTCACTCCAGTAGTCTTGCCTAGAAAATTCCATGGACAGGGGAGCTGGGCGAGCTACATTCCGTGGGATTGCAAAAGAGTTGGACATGACTTAGCAACTGAGCAAAGTTACCTCTGCAACAACCCTCTTTCCAGATAAGTTCAAATTCTGAGGTTCTGGAGGTTAGGACTTCAATGCATGAACTTGGGGATGGGGGCAATCTAACTCATACCAGGGTTAATCCAGCCGTGGCCATGGGCACCATCAGCTTGCTTTTCTGTGTTTGAGTCGCTCTCAGACCCTGCATGATGAGAAGACGCTCCAGGCCTGTAGCTCAAGGTCTGAAGTACCTGCAGAAAAGAGAGCTCCCGATAGCCCCAGCGTGTGACTCCTCCCATCTCGATTCCTCGAATCTGGCCATGGAGACACACTGAGGCTGGTTACAGTGGCCGAGGGAGGCCGATCTTTAATCAGTCAAGCCCAACTCCCACGCGGACCCCTGGGGAGGGAGGGGATGGGCATCAGAGTGCAATTCCCAGAGAGATGGTGTGGCCAGAGAGCCCACCACAGACACAGGGGATGTACTGCCCTGGGCCAGAGCCCTCCAGTGAGCAGAAAGGGCAGGAGAGAGTGGGCGGCCCCGTGCTGACCTCCTCACTGGACAGCAACACTCTTGCAGGACCAGGCCCTGCCATCCCCCAATCTCCTGTGCCACGTTTCCATTCAAAGAATGACAGGCTCAAAGCCCAGCCCTGAGATTATGCGAAAAAATAATATTTCAAGGCCCTTATTAAAGATACTCAGAAGGCCTTTCGAATGTCAAACAGCTGTGAGCAAACCCTAATTTGATGATCTACGTGTTAATGAATCCCAGACATACAGATTAAATTCTCTTTAAATTGCACGTGGTTTTAAAATGCATTTCTCTCCAGTGTGTCTGGTTCAAAATAAGGTTAACAAAACACCTGTTAGGCAGGTCCACTGATCCGGGGACCAACTGAGCAGGAGCTGAAGACGGGCCTGGCCCAGCCCCCAGGGAGCTTGCAAGCTGGATATAGAAAAAGACACACAGAGAGATGGGTTAGCGGCGATGTGGGCCAGCGCAAGCTGGGGCATGCTGAGACAGTGGCTTGCTGAGCATGGTTCTCCACTTAGCAAGTATTTACTGAGCCCCTCGGCTGGTCCAGGCCCTGCCCAGGGCGTTGGGGGGCACTGACAAGGACAGAAGCCACAGACCTTGCCCTCCTAGAGTATTCGGCCAAAATGGGATGCTGAACAGGGAGGCAGATTGCGCATCAAGGGAATTTCAGAGCTTAATAGATTAAGAAAAGAAGCAGTGATGTGATACCAGAATAGGTTGGGAGGCAAGGGAGAGGAGGTTATCTGAGGAAAGGAGTGAGCCGTGTGAAGGTGGGGGGAATAGCAGGTGCAAAGGCCCTGGTGCCAGCACAGCCCTGGCCCACCAGGGAATCGAAGCAGGAGAAGAGGGAATGGCGAGGTGGCACTCAGCAGACACGCACAGCAGAAGATTCTGAAGCTGAGGGTGTTGTCAGAACAGCAGCACAGACGCACACGGTGCCGGGTAAGAGGCGGAAGGGAGCTGTAACTCAGCCACTGCTGGGAAGTCAAAACTACACACACGTTCAGGAAAGGGGCGTGGTGGGGCTGCTCCGAACGGTCAGCTTCCTGATCTAAGGCCAGTTACGTGGGTGAGTCCACTTCCAGAAAAGTCCTCACGTGCGTTCTTCCACGGGTATGTTATTCCTCGGAATATTTACTGAAATTAGTTCCCTGGTGGTCCAGTGGTTAAGACTCCGTGCTTTCACTCCAAGAGCCTGGGTTCAATCCTTGGTCAGGGAACTAAGATCCCACAAGCCCACAGTGTGGCCAAAACGAAACTAAATTTAAATTAAGATAAATAAAGTGAAAAATAAAAACTTACCCACACAGGAAACAGCAATGCACTTTTTGCAAGAATGTATATCAAATAAAGATGGGCCTAAGTGAATTACAGTGGTCATCTGGGAGGGACAAGAAGATTTGTAAAAAAAAAAAAAAAATCTTCCTGGAGTACCCAGACATGGTTGTAAGGGACATACGTGTATCAACTCACTCGCAAAGTTTACTTTCTCAACAACTCTATGCTCTTGGTAAAGCTTATGGTCAAGTGGAGAGGGTAGACCAGTTATCTCTATTTAACAGATGCGGTGATAATGAGTGAATGAATGAATCAGTGAGTCAGTGAATGAATAAATGAGTGAGTGATTGAATGAATGACTGAGTGAGTGAGTGAGTGAGAATAGACAAGCTCCTGTGCCTCTGAGGGGCTCTTGACACGCAGGTGGGAAGTTGCGAACAGACACTTCAGAGGCCAGTGCTGAGCGTTTTCTCCACCTCTGCAAATGGAAGCTGCCGATGGACCCCCCAAGACCACTTCTAGTCAAGGCGGGAGCCAGCCCTTCCATCACTTCCGCAACCTGTGCACGGCCCTGGACAGGCGCCCCTGCAGCCAGCAGCCCTCTGGAGCCAGGTGGCAGCACGACAGATCGGGAGCTCGAAAACAGGAAGATGGTAGCTTTCCCTGCCCACCATCTATTTTTATTTCTCTCTGAACCTTGAGAGACAAGGGTTCCAGCAAGCCGCTCCCACCTGCCAATAGAGACCTGAAGTGTCTCAAGTGGCTTTATCAGCATCTGCACCCAGAGTTCTAGACCTGGAGCCCGACCGGGGTTGGAGAGCAAAGAGCCAGGTCTGGGCTCCAGCCCCTTGGAGTGGGAGAAGGCCCTGCTGGGGGTGCAGGGGCGGCTGAGGGGAAGGGAGGGTCCCAGGCCACACGTGGGGGGCTCTTCTGTCAAGGCCTGGCCATGTGGCCCCAGCACCCCACCCATGGTCTGCATTCCCACATCCACAGAACAGGCGGGGTCACCCCAGGCCCTCCCAGTCACTGAGATGTAAGGAGGATGCAGGAACCAGCAGATAACGTTTGTTCCACTGTCTAAGCTGATGCTCTGAGATGAAATTGCTCCTGAGGGTCCTTGAAGGGTCTCAGTGCTTTCACTCCCTGACCCTGCAGCCCACCAGGGTCCCCACTGTGTCAGGGGCAGACTGCCCACATTTGAAATGAGGCCAGGCTAGAGCCAAACCCCAGGGTCCATTCTCCAGCCATGTGACCCGGACAGATCCTTCCTCCCCTTGGGCCTCAGTCTCCTCATCTGTCCAATGGGGCTATTCCTGGGCATCACTGGTGAGAGGCGGGCACTCTTGCCACCAGGCATCTGGCACATGCTAGGTATCAGCAGGTGGGGGTTACCGTGATCTTGGAAAAAAAAAAAATTACCCTGGGACTAGGCTGAGCAAGTGAGTCCCCTGGGGTGTAAATTTTAAGGAGGCCCTTACTAACCAACCGTTAGTTGGTTGGTTAGTAAGGGCCTATCGGCTTCACCTTGCCTCAGTCCCACCCCATGGCCCAGAAGGGTAGCCTGAGGAATGACAGCGGGAGCACTCCATTATTTATTAGGCACCTACTGGATGCCAGATACGGTGTGTCCTGAGGGTCTTAAGGTTCACTGTTTCCGTGGGCGTCCCCAGGGGAGGAGATGGGTGTCAGCACCTCGGGGCTGTGTCCCTCCACTGCCAAGGTCCCTGCCCAGAAGGGGCGCAGTCCAGATCTGAGCCAAGCATCCTGTGCTGCCAAAGCCGAGCCCTCAAGGGTGCGCTGGCCTGTCCCCTGCCCCTTGCTAGCTGGACTCGACTCCCCGGGGAATGTGCAGGGCAGCCCCGGGCGGCAGGGCCCTCCACACTCATTCTCATCGCCACATTCGCCCACCTCCAGACCGGCCAGGGCCCTCCCCTGCTGCTCTGACCGTCCATTCCCTACCCCCGGCCCAGAGCTCAAGGCCTCAGTGATGGGGCGGAGGCCACTGCCACCATCTCGATGCAGCCCTGGGGGTGGACGGGTCTATGGGCTCACCCACCTGCTGCCAACCTGGTTCAAGAGCGAGGATGACAGATGAGCATTGCTGAGGCCAGGCTCGCCCCCGCCGTCCGCTTCTTCCCTTCCCAGCACATCCTGTGGTCCTTAGTTATCTTATTTATAGACTGGCTGACTTGCTAACCCTGGAGAGGCAATGGCAACCTGCTCCAGGATCCTCGCGTGGAGAGTCCCACGGACAGAGGAGCCTGGCGGCTACAGTCCACGGGGTCACAATAACTGTCTACTTCCACACAGCAGTGGTTTCCACGAGAGTCGGCCCGGGCCTGCCTCGTCACACAGGGTCCCCAGGGCGTAGACCTGCAGCTGCCCGGTGGTGGAAGCACAACAAGCACTCGCTGAGGGAGAGGCTGCCCCAGCGGGGAGTAAGGGGTCTTCCCACTGCAGACGGGGACCGGGTTCCAGCGAGGAGCATCTGAACCTGGGACTCGGGAGTTTCAAGCGCTGCCTGTTCCCCTCTTGGATGCCAGGACTGAGGCCTCTCTCAGGGTCCTCGCTTGAGAAGAAGGGTAAGATATAAACTGGCGCTTGCAAATAAAATGCAAATGACAACGCAAACATCACAGGGCTGCGTCCGTGACACCCGTCTCTGGGATACCTCTCTGAGTACTGGCTGTCTGTGGGAAGCTCTACTGTAACCTGGGTCCCTCCCAGTGGCAGCTGAGTGGGGGTGGGAGAACGCCCAGAGAAACCAGGGTGGGCCAGGGGCAGGATTAGGACACTGGCCCTGACCCCCGTCAGCCCCTGTGGTCTGAGGTCCTTGGGGTGGCATGGACAGTCCTGTGCTCAGGTCCCAGCCTTCCCCATCTGCAGAGAAACCCAAGCGCTGGAGCGAGGACCCTGCTGTGATGATGACGTTTGGAGTCCTCACCCCTGCACCAGGCTTTACACCCATGATCCCACTCGGTCCCCACAACAACCTTAAGCAAGAAGGACCTGTGTGCCCATTTTACAGATGAGAAAACTGAGGCCTAGCAAGCTTAAATAACTTCCCTGAGGCTACAGAGCTAGCAAGCCACTGGGCCAGATGTGCCTGCCATTGAAGCAGCCCATCTGAACCCTGCACAATGCCATGCTGCCCGTTCACCCCTTCATCCCCCGCCCTCCTCAGCCACACACGCCCATGTGGTTCCTGGCAGTGCTCTCTCTTAGCCCTCCTTCAGAGGCCTCGCCATCCCCCAGCCTGGTGGAAGCCCTCCTCCTCCAGGGACCCTCCTTCCATCTCCCTCCTTGGGGAGTCCTGCAGAGGAGAGAGGCTGTGCCCACAAAGCTGTGACTCCACTTCCTCCCCATCTTGCCCGGGTCATGCCCCTGTTTCTTCAGCACTTGCCCTGGTGCAAACCATCAGCACCTCCCACTGGGACAGCTCCTACCACCTCAGCCACACAGGCCTCCTTTCCGTGTTTCCAGTCCATCCCACCGTTTCTGCCCCAGGGCCTATGCACCTTCTGCTCCGTCTGCCTGAAGTCCAGTGCCTCTCTCAGTGGTTATTCCCTATCCTGTGTCTGTGCTGACATTTATGTCCCCCAGCCCCCAGAGATCTGTTTCCTTGCTTCTTATTTGTTTCATTTCCTTTCTTATTTTGAGCTGATTCCTTTTTTCCCTTAAATGTTATTTATCTATCTCTTTGGTTGCGCTGGGTCTTCGTTGCTGCTCACAAGCTTTCCACAGTTGCAGCGAGTCGGGGCTGCTCTCTAGCTGCAGTCTGCGGGCTTCTCACTGCGGTGGCTTCTCTCGTCGTGGAGCACCGACTTCAGGGGCAAAGGCTTCAGTACTTGCAGCTCGCAGGCTCAGCAGTTGTGGCTTGCGGGCTCTGGGGTGGTGCCGTCTCTGTAGCTGTGGCAACGGGCTTAGCTGCCCCTCAGCACGTGGGCTCTTCCCGGACCAGAAACCGAACCCGTGCCCCCTGCATTGGCAGGTGGATTCTCAACCACTGGACCACCAGGGATACCCCCGTCTCGTTTCCTTAAGGCACGAGCCACACCACGTTCTTCCGGCACAGAGCAGGCACTCAATAAATACTCATTGAATAAATCAATCAGTCAATTGAACAATTAATCACTAAGGAAGGGTCTGTGTTTTTTGAAGAGGCACCATTCCAGAGCCACGTGAAGACTCAAAGCCAGTATCCCAGAGCGCTAATGGGTATCACCCAGCCGGTCAAATAGTCAGTCAAGAAACACTTGCCCTGTCCCCCTGAGTTTGCCTCCAAGAGAAGAGAGAAGCTAAACTGCAGGGGACAAAGTTCACAGTGACTCGGGCTCCAGAGAGCCAGACATCTTGACCATCTCTACCCTGCATACCCAGCCTTTGCCAGACACTAAGGCACCAGGCCAGGGAACCCATGCGTTCATTCAACGTCTGCTCAGAGGAAGGTGGTGAAGTGATTAGCCCTGTGGACCTGGGTTCAAATCCTGCCTCTGCTACCCACTGGGAGCATGGTTCTCAAGAGTTTGCTTTGTTCTCTGGGCCTCAGTTCACCCATCAGCAAATGGGAACACGTCCTGCAGAGTGGAGGGGCTGCCCTGCAGGGGAGTTAACCCAGCGAGCAGCCCCGCAGTCCCTGGCCCATGGAGTGCAGACTGCTCTCACCAGCACCCCACGAGGTGCCAGCTGAGCCCTGGGCATACAGAGAGGACCTGGACACTCCCCGCGGGACAGTCCTGGACCCACAGCAGAACTTGGGAGAGCCGCGATGAGTGTGGTGAGCGTCTCGGCAGACAGAGGCGAGGGCAGAGGCGAGGACAGGGGCGAGGGCCTCAACCCGCCCTGGGGCAGCACGCGCTCAAACCCACCACCCCCGCCTGCACTCCGAGCTCCTCTCGTCCCTCCTGAGAGCTGACGCTGTGGCTCAGCCCCTCCCCGCCCGGGGTGCCCAGGGGCCCGGAGGCCGCCCTCCCCTCTCTGCAGAAGCCCAGGGTCCCCTCGGAGAGTGGCGGGGGTCTCCTGGACGAAGGGAAGAGAGATGGGCGAAGCCTTCATCCTGCCCCTGGCTCGTGGGACCTCCCGGGCCTGGGTGGGGAGGGCTTCCCTCCATCAGGCTGCACAGGGCCTGAGGGGGCTTGTCCCAAGAGTTCCTCGTTTTAACGTCCCATGTGGTAAAGACTCTCCCTGCCAAGAGACCCTGGGTTCGATCCCTGGGTTGGGAAGATCCCTTGGAGAAGAAAATGGCAACCCGCTCTAGTATTCTTGCCTGAGAAATCCCATGGACAGAGGAGCCTGGCGGGCTACAGTCCATGGGGTCACAAAGGGTGGACACGACTTATCAACTAAAACAGCAACAACAGTAATAATAGAGGGTATGGGGGCCCAGCCCTAGATGGAGGGGGAGCCCTACAGCCTTGCCTCCCCTCAGAGACGAGCGCAGTTCAAAAACTCACCAATCCACCGCTTCCTGCCCAGAGGGGACACCGAGCCCCAGGAGGCCTGGGGGGTGGCGTCCAAGGCCACGCAGAGAGACAGGACTGGCACTCAAGGCTCCTGACCCCCTCAGGACACCCCAAAATAGAGGGTGCAGCACTCCGCTCCGAATGAACGGCTGGGCGTGCACAGCCTGGCAAGCACAGGGTCGCCGCCTGGTCCTGCCTCGGCCCTCCCGGCTGCCCCTCTTCGCTCCCGGCCGTGACCATGGCCTTGGGACGGGGCTGTGCCCAAGCCTTTGGCTCTGCTGCCCCCTGGTGGCCGCTGGCTTCAGTCTCCAGCTCCAGGACTCTGATTCAGCTGTCGGCTGGTCCAGGGACGGGCTGCAGGAGCAAGGATATGGGGCAAGAGGGACCAGGAGTGGAGATGAGGGAATCAGGGCAGAGATGGAGGTTTGCCTCCTCCTTCTACGGTTACACACACGCACACACGGAAAGCGCTCCCGTGGGAAGAGCAGAAGCTGGCCAGTGGGGGTGGGGGCAGGACAACGCTTGGGCGAGGGTGCGCATGGTAAATCAAAGGGCAGCAAATCCTCGCTGCGTCTGCCACCCCGGGGTGGAGTCCATGTCCCTCCCCTGGACTCGGTCCGTCTCTGGACCGGTTCTGGCCGGTAGAGTGAGGCAGAAGTGATACCCTGCAAGTCCCAAGGCTGGGCGTAGCTCTCCCCTTCGTCTCTAGGACGCTCCTAGGAACCCGGTGGCCATGTTACCCGGCGAGGAGGCCACACGAAGGAAGACAAAGGCGCTCCGCAGCCAGCCCCAGCTGAGCCCTCAGCCAGCCAGCGTCCAGCCACGGGCACAGCCGTCGCGGACGCAGCAGCGCTGCCTCCACGCGGGGGCAGGGCTGGCTGACGCCAGGGGCAGCACCTGAGCCCAGGCAGCCCACGTCACGACAGATAGCAGTGGCAGAACTTTTTAAGCCACTAGGCGTGGGGGTGGCTTGTTATGTAGAGACGGATACACAAAGCAAAGCCGCCCCCTCCCCTTGGCAGCTGTGTGTCCTTGGGCTTCTCACTTAGCCTCTCTGAGCCTGTCTCTGTGTGGGGTAACCCCGCAGAGCCTGAGTAGTTGTGGGGGTTAAATGAGAGGCTGTGTGGATGCACTGAGTACCTGGGACCCACTAATAAGCAAAGTGCTGAGCGCACGCCCAGGGCTGGGAAGCCTGCTCGGCGTCCCGTGAGCAGCATCTTGCTAACATCATCATGGCAGCCCTCGGAAGTCCTCAGATTTACAGCTGAGGAGGCAGATTTCCCAGGCAAGCACTCCCAATTCACAGTGAGGAAGCCAAGGTATAGAGGGGATAAGTAACTTGCCCCAAGCTTAGCTGGTTAAAAAAAAAAGAAAAAAAGAGCCAGGATTCAAATCCACACGGTAAGCACAAAACAGAAACCCGCTGTCATCAGCGTCCCCAGCACCACGGGCATTTTCGTCACCTTCTCCGCCAGCATCACCACCACCATCCTCTTCATCATCATCCCCGTCACCATCACCGCCTCGTCTCATCATCTCCACCATCCTCTCATCAGTGTCAGCGTCACTGTCAACATGAAGCCGTGTGTCCACGGGACACTGGCAGGAAGACACAGACAAGTTCCAGAACACAAAAAGGCCGGAGCAGCCGGAGCAGGAGGAACTTAGTAGGTGGCAGAAGTTTGGAGGGGCTTTGGCTGGACATTGGGGCCACTGCTGCGTGTTGAGCAGAGCTGTGCCGAGATCTGGCTCATTCTTAAATAGTTCCCCTGACTGCTCCGTCGAGGGCATGCTTGGAAGGTAGAAGTAGGGAGCACAGTGAGGATGCTGCCCAGCAGCACGGGTGAGACACTGCTGGCCAGTATAGAGCCGTCCCGGTGGGGCGGAAAAAGCAGTGGTGGCCGGGTGTGCTCTGACGATGGAGCGCTGACCAGGGTCCCACGACAGATCGAATATGATTTGATTTTAGCTTTCCATTCCCCCTGCGAATGAATGTGATTGCTCCCATTTTAGAGTTGAGTTGACTGAGGCCGAGGTTCACTCAGGGAGAGGACAGCCCAGTATGGCTCTGCAGTAAGTGGTGTTTCTTGTGTTCAGAAGCCCCAGAGATGAGCTTGGGGCCTCAGGCAGAGGGCGGTGAAGGGGGCTGACACCTGCCTGCCCAGCACCCCATAAAGCCAGCTGGAGCATGAATTGATGGGCCATTAATGGCCCAGCGCTCAGAGCAGCCGTGTCCTCAGCAGTTTATAAACTCATAAAAACGCCGAGTTCATGGCCACACATCCCTGCCTCCTTTAGCTGAGAATGAATGGGCTTTCCCGGGGAAAGAGGCAGCGAGCTTCTGGGGTGTCTCTGAGCGGGGGCAGGACCGCGTCCCTTCTTCCTTCCCCTCCAGCCCTGGCCAAGGGGTCTGCCCGTGGCCATGCTCCATTCCCTATTCCTGCCTCCTGGCTCTATTTCTCCTCCCTCACTCTCCAAGAAACCCCCCTGGTGAGGGCAAGGGAGAGGATAAAGGAAGGAAATTCACATCTGGCAATTTACACCTTCGAGGCGCCAGGCACTACCTGTGGTCATCCCAGCTTCCAGGTGAGGGCAACGTCACGGCCCTTGTGGGAGTAAGAGCGATGGACAGACTGAAGGTCAGGCCACTGAAGCGACTCGCCCACGGCTCCGGAGTCGGTGCCCCTGACCCTGCCCTCTGATCCACACGTGTTCCCCAGCCCTCGGTGCCCGGGTGGGTAAACAGCGTGATGTGGCCCCGACACGCATGTGTGCACCAGGGCACACCACCCAGATGGCATCCTGCCCCCGGTGTGACTCTGACACCCTGGTGGCAGGGACCCACAGCAGTAGGCACCAGAATCCAGCTGGGACTGAATTTTCAGCTTTTCCTGGGGTATCTGCTACCCACCCACTCACTCAGCCAGCGTTGGTGGTGTGCTCTGCCAACACCCAGCACTTTCTCCACTGCCAGGCTCAATTCCAAGCCCCTGTTCACTCATTTAACTCGCCCAGCAATTTCATGAGAGGTGTAGGAAACTGAGGCACCGAAGGTTCAGGAGCTTGCTGCCCCCGCGGCACCCGGCTGGTGGGAGAGGCTTTGAACTCCTGCCTTTCCATCCTGAACCCACGGGGCCGCACAGCCGGCCCCTCTCCCGGGTCTAGGCCGCTCATCCCCAGAGACTCCCCACTGGCTCCTGGGCGAGGCCCCGGGAGAGCGCTGGCTGGGCGGCCCCCACCCCCAGCCCCAGGGACGGGTTTGGCTCTGCTCCTACCCCCGGGTGACCCCCAGCGGAGGCGCCGCGGCTCAGGAGCGCCCCCCAGGGCAGCAGGAGGGACGTCCCGAGGGGCGCGGGCATCGGGGCCCCAGGAGGCGCGGTTCGCCGGGCACCTG
>NW_011495069.1:1418229-1419192 GCF_000754665.1 Bison bison bison
GAACTGTGCTGTATTCCGTACGTCGTCCTTTAAAGCAACCCACGTGTCTCATTTAACCTAGTCCATCAGACTCCAAGTCTCGTGCGCTGCCTTTTTTCCAAGTACGCTATAAAGTAAATATTAAATCCACAATTTCAAAAACCGTCTCCGTGTGCCTCATAAAATCGCCTCCCGCCTCGCACGTTGGACAACAGCCCCCATCCAGAGCTGACCTCAGCTGGCGCTGGTTCCATCGCAGAGGGTGGAGCGCCTCCCCGACCCCCAGGGACGGTCCCAGGCCTCCCCCCAACCTGCAGTCCAGGAGCAGAGCCAGACGTTAACCAAAGACTCGCAAAGGTAAAGTTATGACTAACGTTATTGCATTATAAGATCCGTTTGCTATGAGGAAATGGGAAACACTGGGTAAGTCCACATTTAAGGGATTTGATCTGATTGGGGAAGTTAAGGAGGGCTTCCCAGAGGAGGTAGGACTTGAGACCTGAAGGAAGAAGAAAAAAAACTGAGTCAAGAGGGAAAGAAAGAGTGTTCTGGGCAGAAGGACCAGCGTTTGCAAGATCCCTGAGGCAGGAAGGGAACCTTTCCCATGAGTTCTTAGTCTTCGCCTTGAAGCTTGGCTCCCTGCCCACAGAGTGGGACTTCTGCAGATGTAGCCTTCTTCCTTCGCGTCCCTGGCCCTCAGCTCCAGCCTCACTCACTCACCCACATCCTCAGCACTGCCACGAGCTTTTGGTCTACGCCCCTTTCATCCTGGTAACCATGCAGTTTTGCTCCCAGGATGCCCGTTTCCAAGCCGAGGACACTGAGTTTCAGAGATGCTGAGTTACCTTCCCACAGTCGCGCAGCTGTTCAGAGCCAGGATGGGCACACAAACTCGGTGTCTGTGGCCTCGCTCTCCACCAGGCTGCCTCTCACTAGCGCCCCAACGCTTACTCTTGTGGACTTAAATCAGGACACCTGGAAGTA